>NC_134524.1:7500-327500 GCF_027942865.1 Odontesthes bonariensis
GAGACTCGGAAGTCACTTCCGTCAGACATAATTTGACCCTTGTGAACACGCCTGACTTGTTCCCGTGTCTCTACGACCTTCCGTTCCCGAGATATAAGGAAAACAAAGTTGTTTCCGGTCGTAGCTCCGCCCCCGTGGCTCCACCCCCAATGGTTCGAAGATCAGTGGATAGCCCTGGTCTTGCAGAATCCGGGGATATGTGTATCTAGTCTGTGCTACCTTCCTATCAGGACTTATGGCCATCTGAAGGATGGTTCTCAAATGGTAGGGGGGTACCATTCGGAGTTTTGTCCCCTAACCCTAACCCAACCCTAACCCTAACCCTAACCCTAACCCTAACCCTAACCCAACCCTGACCCTAACCCTAACCCTGACCCTGACCCTGACCCTGACCCTGACCCTGACCCTAACCCTGACCCTAACCCTGACCCTGACCCTGACCCTAACCCTTACCCTAACCCTAACCCTAACCCCTCAACCTAACCCTAACCTCACCCTAACCCTAACCACAGACCAACCCCCTCATTAATATAGATCGTTTTTCTTTTACAACTCCACCCCTCACCAGTCAGAGGGGAGTGGTGATCCCGTCAGGGTCCACCCCTGACCTGTTTGCCAGGGGCGGGTACTCTCCTCGGAGAGTCGGACCCACTTAGGGATCAATCGGATCCTTAATATGATCCGAAATCACAGCATGCTTAACAATGCGGCTGGGAAATCTTATGCGTCACAGCGGTTAAGTTCTATCATGGTGCATGATAAATTTTCACAAAGTGTGTTAAAATTACACATGTGATATCATGCTTCGATCGTCGGACGTTCTAGTTCATGAATCTCTACTTTGTTCAGAAGAAATCACGTTCTGAACAATTTAAAATCTAAAAAGAGAAAACGAGACCATGATGCAATGCAAATTACTTCCGGGTTCGGTTAAAACGGACCAGTAATGCTTTGCATGATATATGGAAATGTTAATTTCCATTTTTCTCGGTCAATTTTGATCGCATCGACACATATAGCCACTTAAAACGATCGGACGAACGCCACGATTATTAATGTGCAACTTGTCAACTTGTAGAACCGAGAGATTAATTTTGACACTCGGAACCGTGACTAAGATCACGATCTCCGAACATGAGGTTCTGATGCTGAACCGTTGCTCGTCGGATCTTGACGGCCGGTCAGCATTCCCAAATAAGATCCAACATTTCCTGGGGTCGTGCGGTGTATGGGGCACAGGAAATGGATTCTTTTTAGCTGCATTTCCTGTAGTCGTGCGGTGTATGGGGCACAGGATATTGCTTTTTGGGTTGGGACGGGAGTCTCGGGGGTTCCAGGAGGCAATGCTTGCATGGCTGGCCTGGTTCCTTCCTTCTCCTGGGGTGACTGGGAAGGCAACGCATGGTCGTGGCTGGTCCTGGTCATTCCTGGGGGGGACTCTCTTTGGCACGTGCTGGTCGAGGTGTCCTGGGGAGCCTGGGGAGGCAGCGCTCTGTCGCGGCTGGCCCCGGGCTTCCCTCTGACCCCTTGGGAGGTCAGGAAGGCAACGCTCTGTCGGGGCTGGTCCTGTCTCTCCCTGGTGGGGATGCCTTTGACTCAGCGCGTGGATCTGGGGGGTTCTGGGGGCCTACGCTTAACGGGGCTTACCTGGTTTCCCCCTTTTCCTTGGGTTTTGGGAGAGGATCTCGGCTCTTCAGCCCCAATCGGCTGGACCAGGGCAACCATGCGGTGTTAACAAATGGTCCATGCGGGTTGGGGGGTAAGTATGCGGCCCCCCTGGGTTCCGACTCTAGGAACAGCACGCAGGGTGTGGTGGTCTTGAGCGGCATGACCTTAATCGTGGCTCAGTTTTCTATGGGGATTAGCCCCGCCCACGCAGCAGCACATGCCGCACCACACACGCCTTATCTGGCCTCTGGGACACTTTGGTTGTCTTGGGTCGCTTAATGCCTAGTTTAATGGAACTATTTAACTTGACTTACCTCGGTCTTCGTTTTTCGACTCGCACCGTCGTATTTCTTTTCCACTTTGCACACAATTTCCGACTACCGACCACTTACCGCTCTTCAACTGACTTCCAATAGGGATTGACCTAATTGGGCGAGGGACACACAGCGGGACATGATCACTCCCGTCTGGGCCCCCCTCGGGCGAGGGTGTCTGGTGGTAATGGCCGAAACACCTGATGACCCTGAGGTCCACCACTGATGATGTGTCTCAAATTTAGCGAACTGACTAGGATCTCAAGTTGGACAACAGATCTGCTGACCTGTCTCCAATTTGAGATAAACTCTCTGACACCAGACTGATACCGACCTTACCCTATATGGTCGACTCTAATTTTTATAAAATTCTCGTCTCAACATACACCGTCTAGGCGTCTTAGCTCGACCCCTGAAACACCATGGAATATCCAGCCGTGGTTAGCTCGGCTACCGCGAAGAGTTGAGCTCTGTTGCTTTCCAGGTTTTCGGGTAGTCTCGACATACACCATCTAGACGTCTTAGCTCGACCCCTGAGACACCATGGAATATCCAGCCGTGGTTAGCTCGGCTACCGCGAAGAGTTGAACTCTGTTGCTTTCCAGGTTTTCAGGCAGTCTCTACAAAAACATTAGTATTATTCTTACAAGACGTAGGCTGTAGTCTTAGTTCCGTATTAATGTAACAAATCGGATAACTGTTTCGACCCAACAGAGTAATGCTAAGCGCGGAGAGGTTGTCTGGTTGACAAGCGCCGGCCAGTGCCTTGCCTTTAGTTCTCTATACCAAACCGTGAGAATCGTCAGATGTCACGGGGGGAACTATCGAGATAGATTACTCACACCTAACCCTAACCCTAACCCCAACCCTAACCCTAACCCTAACCCTTACCCTAACCCTAACCCTAACCCTACCCTAACCCTAACCCTAACCCTTGGTAAAAATTTTGGGAAATTGACCAAGTATTTTTTCAAAAAATCATGTATCCAAAATAGGTACCAATCGACTCCAAATGGCCTGAAACGTGCTCCTAACAACATTCCACAGAGTCCTTTTTGGCTGTGGGACTTGGTAAAAAATCACCCCCCATTCATGAAATGCTCAATTTCCGAAGGTCAATGAACATGGGCAAGTGAGGTGTCTACAGACTCGGGGGGACCTGCTGAGCACGGGGAACCAACTCCCAGCTCGATACCACCTTCCCAGCCTGACCTGCACTTGGGCCAAAAATGAATGGGAGTCTATGGCAGCCATAGGAAGGGAGGGGCCTAGGACCACCAAACTTGGTGGACACCTGGGGGGCCCCCTGGGGACTGTACACACCAAGTTTGGTCTCATGAGCACTTGTACTTTTTGAGTTATTTCGAGTGAGCAAATTTTTCTTATAATGGGAGTCAATGACAGCTACGTCATAGGAATAAGCCACACCCACCAAACTCGGTGGGCATGTAGGTACCCTCCCACAGTCTCTCTGTGCCAAGTTTGGTCTCCCTACCACTTATACTTTTTGAGTTATTTCGAGTGAGCAAATCCATTTTCTGGTTTTCATCCTATATCCTAACCCTAACCCTAACCCTAACCCTATTCCTAACCCTAACCCTAACCCTTACCCTAACCCTAACCCTAACCCTAACCCTAACCCGAGCCCTAACCCTAACCCCCTTAACCCTAACCACATTTGACTAATAAGCCCCACCCAGTCCCAAACCCTAACCCTAACCACTCGGGGAACTAGCCCTAACCCCAAAACTAAGCCCTAAACCCAACCGTATTGCTCTACAAGCCCTATCTTGATTAAATCCTAACCCTAACCAGAATACAACCCTATATACATCCAATCTGACCCTAAATTTAACCCTAACCATAATTAACCCTAATCTAACCAGGACTTTAACTTTAAACCCACAGGGGACACAAAAATGGAGGTATGAGAGTCTGACTTTTCTATTTTGGAGCACTTTTGAAACCCATATGATTTCCATATTATTTATTTAGTTCTTTATTTTCATTTTCCTTTTTTGTTGGACGCTGGGGGAGAAGGGACCCATGATTCGGGCCAGAGACGGACTGTGCACCAAAATTCTGTCGCCTTTGGCGACAGAATTTCTAAATTTTTATAATCCTAACCCTATATCCTAACCCTATACCCTAACCGGGCATAGGGGAGTGCTTGTGTACGTAATACTTACCTGGAACTAGGGTTTTTGACTGTGGCACTTGGTAAAAATTTTGGAAAATTGACCAAGTATTTTGTCAAAAATCATGTGTCCAAAATAGGTACCAAATGACTCCAAATGGTCCGAAACGTGCTCCTAACAACTTTCCCCAGAGTCCTTTTTGGCTGTGGGACTTTGGAACTTTTTGCGAAAATCGCGTTCCATTCATTTCAATGCGGAATCGGTTTTTGCTGATTATCTCGGGAACGGAAGATCATAGAGACTCGGAAGTGACTTCCGTCGGACATAATACGACCCTTGTGAATACGCCTGACTTGTCCCCGTGTCTCTACGACCTTCCGTTACGGAGATATAAGGAAAACAAAGTTGTTTCCAGGCGTAGCTCCGCCCCCGTGGGTCCGCCCCAAATGGTTCTTGTATCAGTGGAGAGCCCCTGTCCTGCTGAATCCGAGGATGTGTGTATCTTGTCTATGTCACCTTCCTATCAGGAATCATGGCCTCTTAAGCTTATGCCGGGGTCCGGCATCCGGGGTTTTTCCCCTTATTCCTAAACCCTTCTGAAGTATGGCACCCTAATGGCAGGGGGGTGACATTCGGGGTTTTGTCCCCTTACCCAACAATGGGGACGGACATAGGGGAGTGCTTGTGTACGTTATACTTACCTGGAACCGGAAAAAAAGACCTGGAAAGGAGAAAACAAAGTTAAATTAAATTTGACATGCCTAGGTGGTCCTGTGGACTCTGGGAATTGGGTCTAGTCAGCTGGTCTACTACTGCCATACCAAACAGCAGTAGACCAGCTGGATACACCCAATCCCCAGAGTCCACAGGACCACCAGGTCACGACCAAAGAGTCCAAATAGTTGCACAATCACATGTGTGGGTTTCCCACACTCAGTCTCCGAAATACAGCATTGTCAGCCTTTCTTTCCGACGCCATACCCACTTACTGTACGAAAGTGCCGTCGGACCTTATATGGTTGGACAGATAAGGCCCTCAGCTATCCGTAGACGTTGGTTTCATGTCTCTAGCACATTCCTATCAAAAGATATGAACTTAACATCCTAACAACATTACACAGGCACGATTTTGGCAAAAAACAATTCCACCAAGTGCATTCCCATTTTTCAATTCAATTCATTTTTATTTTTATAGTGCCAAATACAACAAATGTCATCTCTAGGCACTTAGTAAGTCCAATTCAAGCCAATTGGAATTCAATTCATTAATAATAATCATAGTTCATAAAATAATCCAATTCGTTCATATAGAACCAATTCAAAAACAATTTCCTAGCTAAGAAAACCAACAGATTGCACTGAAAACTATTCCCATGCATGTCAGAGTCCTGTGTGTGTGTGTAAATGTGAGTGCGAGTGATGCATCTCTTCCAGTGAGGATCTTGGTGGAGAGCCTACACAGGTGGAGCTCATTGCCTCATCAGGGTGCTGGGAATAAAGGAGCTGCAGAGCCTTCACTCAGTAACTCCACCGGCAGTCTCTCTGGCCGGCTGTTGCACTTTACCTGTTAAAAGTTATTGACTATAATCAATGTTTATGCTACTGAATCACAACTTTTTGGACAAAATAGCTTACAACCTTTCCACCAAATGCGGTCCCATGCATTTCCTATGGAAAATACATTTTATCATGAGCATTTTGTTAAAAAACAATGTCTCCAAAATAGGTACCAATCGACTCCAAATGGCCTGAAACGTGCTCCTAACAACATTCCCCAGGGTCCCTTTTGGCTGTGGGACTTTTTGAAAAAAAATTAAAGCCACACTACGCTCATTTCAATGGGGAAACGGTTTTTGTTGAATAACTCCCGAACGGAAGGTCCTAGAGATTTGGAAAGTTGATCCGTCCCACATAATTTGGCCATGGGCTTTCCAATGGTACCCCCCACGAGTCTCTACGACAGTCACTTCCGGAGTTATGGGCCAATCAGTGACAAGAATGTTAAAACGTCTATATCTCCGGAACGGAAGGTCCAAAACCTTATTCATTGGTACTGTGAGATTCAGCGGGCCCACAAATGGGGGGGTAGCCGAAGTTTCGATGCTGTGAATCACTGTTAAGGGTACTGAATCACCACGTCAAAGGTGGCGCTCAGCGACTACATTTTGCGTCATAACTCCCGAACGAAAGCTCGTAGAGACTCGGAAGTGACTTCCGTCAGACATAATTCGACCCTTATGAACACGCCTGACTTGTCCCCAGGTCTCTACGACCTTCTGTTCAAGAGATATAGGCGTTTTAACGTGATTGGCTAATAACTCCGGACCGGAAGTTCCCACCCCTTATTCATTGGTACTGCTAGATAGAGCGTCCCCGAAAATGGGGGGGTAGCCAAAGTTTCGGAGCTATGAATCACTGTTAAGGGTTCCGAATTAGACCCTCTGAAGTGGCACTCTTGCCTTATCCTTCTGTTCCGGATATATAAGGAAAACAAAGTTGTTTCCGGGCGTAGCTCCACCCCCTTGACTCCGCCCCCAATGGTTATTGTGTCAGTGGATAGCCCTTGTCCTGCTGAATCCGAGGATGTGTGTATCTTATCTATGCCACCTTCCTATCAGGACTTATTGCCTCTTAAGCTTATGCCGGGGTTCGGCATCCGGGGTTTTAGCCCCTTATCCTAACCCTAACCCTAACCCTAACCCTAACCCTAACCCTAACCCCTTACCCTAACCCTAACCCTAACCCTATCGTCAGATGTCACGGGGGGAACTATCGAGATAGATTACTCACACCTAACCCTAACCCTAACCCTTCGGCATCCGGGGTTTTAGCCCCTTATCCTAACCCTAACCCCTAACCCTAACCCTAACCCTAACCCTAACCCAACCCTAACCCTAACCCTACACTAGTGGGTATGAATGCCTAACCCTAACCGGACATAGGGGAGTGCTTGTGTACGTAATACTTACCTGGAACTAGGGTCTTTGACTGTGGGACTTGGTGAAAAATTTTGAAAATTTACCAAGTATTTTGTGAGAAATCATGTCTCCAAAATAGGTACCAATAGACTCCAAATGGCCTGAAACGTGCTCCTAACAACTTTCCCCAGGGTCCTTTTTGGGTGTGGGACTTAAGAACTTTTCGAGAAAATCGAGTTCCACTCATTTCAATGGCGAAACGGTTTTTGTTGAATAACTTTGGAACGAAAGATCATAGAGACTCGGAAGTCACTTCCGTCAGACATAATTTGACCCTTGTGAACACGCCTGACTTGTTCCCGTGTCTCTACGACCTTCCGTTCCCGAGATATAAGGAAAACAAAGTTGTTTCCGGTCGTAGCTCCGCCCCCGTGGCTCCACCCCCAATGGTTCGAAGATCAGTGGATAGCCCTGGTCTTGCAGAATCCGGGGATATGTGTATCTAGTCTGTGCTACCTTCCTATCAGGACTTATGGCCATCTGAAGGATGGTTCTCAAATGGTAGGGGGGTACCATTCGGAGTTTTGTCCCCTAACCCTAACCCTAACCCTAACCCTTACCCTAACCCTTACCCTAACCCTAACCCTAACCCTAACCCTACCCTTACCCTAACCCTAACCCTAACCCTAACCCTTACCCTAACCCTAACCCTAACCCTAACCCTAACCCTAACCCTAGCCAAAGTTTCGGAGCTATGAATCACTGTTAAGGGTTCCGAATTAGACCCTCTGAAGTGGCACTCTTGCCTTATCCTAACCCTAACCCTAACCCTAACCCTAACCCCAGGCCCTAACCCTAACCCTAACCCCAGGCCCTAACCCTAACCCTAACCCCAGGCCCTAACCCTAACCCTAACATAACCTCAACCCTAACAACAATAAACAAATACTTACCTCCATGTTCCTAAAAAAGAAAAATACTTACCTCCATCAACAAAAATAATTAAAAATAAATACCTACTTACCTCCAAATTTATTATTCACCTGATACCTAGAAATCCCTACTCACCTTTAACCCGAAAAAATTTTTTTTACTTACCTTTATCCCTGAAAAAAGAAAACAAAAAATTTTTTTACTTACCTTTATCCCTGAAAAAAATATTTGTACTTACCTTTATGCCTGAAAAAAGAGAAAAAAAGAAAAAAAGAAAAAAATAATACAAAAAAATAAAAAAAACCACACTTACCTATCATACAGTGAATTACAAAACAAAAACAACATTAAAAATAATTTTTTCCACACAACTGGTTTCAGAACACTTTATTATATATACATAAGTTAAAAACACATTTTATCACATTACACTCATTGACCTAATACAGTTGAAAAAAAACCCACTAACAGCATTCCATTTCAGAGCAGAAACGCCCCTTTCTCGGCTGCACTATAAAAGGAGCAGCAGGAAGGGGAGAGTTCATTCAGCTCTTGTGCCTGGCCTGATGAAGACTCAAACAGGAGTCGAAACGTTGCACAAACAGGCACATATTTCTTTTGGAGCACACAAATTTATTTTTTCAAAGTTTTGACCACAAAAATTTATTTTCCAAAAAAATAAAAAAGTACAAAAAAAGTTTAAAAATTTGAAAAATACACAAAAAAATCTTCAAAACCAAAAAACACAAAAAAAAAAGGGGCCTCATTGATTGTTTCCTAGTCAGGAAACCCTCCTTTTGTTCAAAAAATTTTTTTTCTCATTAATATCATTTTAAGCACTGTTTCGCTTTTAAGAAACCCTCTTTTAGTTGTTTGCGTAAAACTTTATTTTCTTTTCCTTTCTTTTCTTTTCTTTTTCCTTTTCCCATTGGTGTTTTGATCATGTCCAATCAATGGACAGTGGTACGCCATGGCAGGGGCCGCCAGAGACGCCACCGCCAGCCTACCAACAGCCGGGATTATGGGGGTTCTTGGGGTGTGAAGGACCGTGCTCCCCCCTCCTCCTACGGGAGGCGGCCTCAAGTTCCCCAACCTAACCAAGTATTTTTTCAAAAATCATGTCTCCAAAATAGGTACCAAATGACTCCAAATGGCCTGAAACGTGCTCCTAACAACATTCCACAGAGTCCTTTTTGGCTGTGGGACTTGGTAAAAAATCACCCCCCATTCATGAAATGCTCAATTTCCGAAGGTCAATGAACATGGGCAAGTGAGGTGTCTACAGACTCGGGGGGACCTGCTGAGCACGGGGAACCAACTCCCAGCTCGATACCACCTTCCCAGCCTGACCTGCACTTGGGCCGAAAATGAATGGGAGTCTATGGCAGCCATAGGAAGGGAGGGGCCTAGGACCACCAAACTTGGTGGACACCTGGGGGGCCCCATGGGGACTATACACACCAAGTTTGGTCCAATGAGCACTTGTACTTTTTGAGTTATTTCGAGTGAGCAAATTTTTCTTATAATGGGAGTCAATGACAGCTACGTCATAGGAATAAGCCACACCCACCAAACTCGGTGGGCATGTATGTCCCCTCCCACAGTCTCTCTGTGCCAAGTTTGGTCTCCCTACCACTTATACGTTTTGAGTTATTTCGAGTGAGCAAATCCATTTTCTGGTTTTCATCCTATATCCTAACCCTAACCCTAACCCTAACCCGAGTGAGCAAATCCATTTTCTGGTTTTCATCCTATATCCTATATCCTAACCCTAACCCTAACCCTGACTTGATGGCGTTCGGGGGGGAAAGGGACCCATGATTCGGGCCAGGGACGGACCGTGCTTCGAATTCCGACGCCTTCGGCGCCGGAATTCACTCTTTTACTTACCTAACCCTAACCCTAACCCTAACCCCTCAACCTAACCCTAACCTCGCCCTAATCCTGACCACAGACCAACCCCCGCGTTAATATAGATCGTTTTTCTTTTACAACTCCACCCCTCACCAGTTAGAGGGGAGTGGTGATCCCGTCGGGGCCCACCCCTGACCTGTTTGCCAGGGGCGGGTACTCTCCTCGGAGAGTCGGACCCACTCTGGGATCAATCGGATCCTTAATATGATCCGAAATCACAGCATGCTTAACAATGCGGCTGGGAGATCTTATGCGTCACAGCGGTTAAGCTCTATCATGGTGCATGATAAATTTTCATAAAGTGTGTTAAAATTACACATGTGATATCATGCTTCGATCGTCGGACGTTCTAGTTCATGAATCTCTACTTTGTTCAGAAGAAATCACGTTCTGAACAACTTAAAATCTAAAAAGAGAAAACGAGACCATGATGCAATGCAAATTACTTCCGGGTTCGGTTAAAACGGACCAGTAATGCTTTGCATGATATATGGAAATGTTAATTTCCATTTTTCTCGGTCAATTTTGATCGCATCGACACATATAGCCACTTAAAACGATCGTACGAACGCCACGATTATTAATGTGGAACTTGTCAACTTGTAGAACCGAGAGATTAATTTTGACACTCGGAACCGTGACTAAGATCACGATCTCCGAACATGAGGTTCTGATGCTGAACCGTTGCTCGTCGGATCTTGACGGCCGGTCAGCATTCCCAAATAAGATCCAACATTTCCTGGGGTCGTGCGGTGTATGGGGCACAGGAAATGGATTCTTTTTAGCAGCATTTCCTGTAGTCGTGCGGTGTATGGGGCACAGGATATTGCTTTTTGGGTTGGGACGGGAGTCTTGGGGGCTCCAGGAGGCAATGCTTGCATGGCTGGCCTGGTTCCTTCCTTCTCCTGGGGTGACTGGGAAGGCAACGCATAGTCGTGGCTGGTCCTGGTCATTCCTGGGGGGGACTCTCTTTAGCACATGCTGGTCGAGGTGTCCTGGGGAGCCTGGGGAGGCAGCGCTCTGTCGCGGCTGGCCCCGGGCTTCCCTCTGACCCCTTGGGGAGGTCAGGAAGGCAACGCTCTGTCGGGGCTGGTCCTGTCTCTCCCTGGTGGGGATGCCTTTGACTCAGCACGGGGATCTGGGGGTTTCCGGGGAGCTATGCTTAACGTGGCTTACCTGGTTTCCCCCTTCCCTTGGGGCTGGGTGGGGAGAGGATCTCGGCTCTTCAGCCCCAATCGGCTGGACCAGGGCAACCATGCGGTGTTAACAAATGGTCCAGGCGGGTTGGGGGGTAAGTATGCGGCCCCCCTGGGTTCCGACTCTAGGAACAGCACGCAGGGTGTGGTGGTCTTGAGCGGCATGACCTTAATCGTGGCTCAGTTTTCTATGGGGATTAGCCCCGCCCACGCAGCAGCACATGCCGCACCACACACGCCTTATCTGGCCTCTGGGACACTTTGGTTGTCTTAAGTCGCTTAATGCCTAGTTTTATTTAACTATTTAACTTGACTTACCTCGGTCTTCGTTTTTCGACTCGCACCGTCGTATTTCTTTTCCACTTTGCACACAATTTCCGACTACTGACCACTTACCGCTCTTCAACTGACTTCCAATAGGGATTGACCTAATTGGGCGAGGGACACACAGCGGGACATGATCACTCCCGTCTGGGCCCCCCTCGGGCGAGGGTGTCTGGTGGTAATGGCCGAAACACCTGATGACCCTGAGGTCCACCACTGATGATGTGTCTCAAATTTAGCTAACTGACTAGGATCTCAAGTTGGACAACAGATCTGCTGACCTGTCTCCAATTTGAGAAAAACTCTCTGACACCAGACTAACACCGACCTGGACCTATATGATCGACTCTAATCCTTTAGACAATTCTCGCCTCAGCATTCACCATCTAGGCGTCTTAGCTCGACCCCTGGAACACCATGGAATATCCAGCCGTGGTTAGCTTGGCTACCGCGAAGAGTTGAACTCTGTTGCTTTCCAGGTGTTCCGGTAGTCTCAATATATACCATATAGGCGTCTTAGCTCGACCCCTGAGACACCATGGAATATCCAGCCGTGGTTAGCCCGGCTACCGCGAAGAGTTGAACTCTGTTGCTTTCCAGGTCTTCAGGTAGTCTCGACATACACCATCTAGGCGTCTTAGCTCGACCCCTGAAACACCATGGAATATCCAGCCGTGGTTAGCTTGGCTACCGCGAAGAGTTTAACTCTGTTGCTTTCCAGGTTTTCAGGTAGTCTCAATAAGAGCATTAGTAATATTACTCTTACAAGATGTAGATCTTGGTTCCGTATTGATGTGACAAATCGGATAACTGTTTCGACCCAACAGAGTAATGCTAAGCGCGGAGAGGTTGTCTGGTTGACAAGCGCCGGCCAGTGCCTTGCCTTTAGTTCTCTATACCAAACCGTGAGCATCGTCGGATGCCACGGGGGGAACTATCGAGATAGATTACTTACACCTAACCCTAACCCCTAACCCTAACCCTTACCCCTAACCCTAACCCTAACCCTAACCCATATTTTTTAATAAATTCATAATTCCCATAATTATCAGGTTTATAACCTTCCCTTCCACTAACCCTAACCCTAAGGCCACAGGAACATGCTGGATCACAGGACTGTATGCCTAAACATAAGTCCGAGGTATGAGCCACATTTGAAAAATGAATTTTCAATTCATATTTTTAATAATTCCCATAATTATCAGGTCTATTACCTTTCCCTTCCACTAACCCTAACCCTAAGGCCACAGGAACATGCTGGATCACAGGACTGTATGCCTAAACATAAGTCCGAGGTATGAGCCACATTTGAAAAATGAATTTTCAATTCATATTTTTTAATAACTTCATAATTCCCATAACTATCAGGTTTACAACCTTTCCCTTCCACTAACCCTAACCCTAAGGTCACAGGAACATGCTGGATCACAGGACTGTATGCCTAAACATAAGTCCGAGGTATGAGCCACATTTGAAAAAGGAATTTTCAATTCATATTTTTTAATAATTCCCAGAACTATCAGGTTTATAACCTTTCCCTTCCACTAACCCTAACCCTAAGGCCACAGGAACATGCTGGATCACAGGACTGTATGCCTAAACATAAGTCCGAGGTATGAACCACATTTGAAAAATGAATTTTTAATCCATATTCTTTAATAAACTCATAATCCCCTCTCATTAACCCTATCTCGATAAAAACCCTCCGACCAACATATCACGAGTACACAGAATCAGGGAACAGATAATACACCACAATAGGAACAGACGACAGCAAGAACTGATGAACAAGGAGGCCCCGGCCTACCACTGCACACGGCACACAACCAACCACAACCACACTCAGGGAGCCTTTAAAGCTCCATTTCACACGGTACATAAACGAACAACACCCCGGGAGGTATTAAACAAAACAGAACCAATAAACCCCCCCTCCCCCTTAATAATCTGGAACAAATTAATACTCCAACAAATACCATAATTCCTCTTCACTCTACTCTATTCCCCCCCCCCCTTCTTTTCCTCCCCTCCTTCCTCTCTCTCTCTACAACACATGACACACACGGATACGGACCTTGTGTCTAACACACCCATTTTTAAAAAAAATATAGATCCAGAAATGCACGGAGTTTCCCACGGCCTCCTGAGTTACTCCAAGACAATTCCAGCACACGCAGCAACCATCAGTTAGGTCCTGAGCGACAGTGCACCTCCCTTGGCACCTATACCAAACTCCATGGTGGTTGAACAGGAGTCCGAACTGGGACATCACGTAGGAGGGGGCCATTGAGCCTAACCCCAACCCCAACCCTAACCCTGGAAAAAGAAAATACTTACCCGACAATATGCTCGGAGGAACCTATAAAGGGAGAGGGAATACTTACCCGACAATATGCTCGGAGTAACCTGGGGGGAAAGAGGGAACAGTACACCTGAACACCTGAAGAAGACCAATAAAGGTCGAAATATTGTGAAGGAGGTGTGAAATGAAGCTAAACGTATGCTTATGTGAACCTAATTTGTGAGGAAGTAAGGGAAAGAGGAAAGTTTTATTATTTTATTATTTTATTAATCCAATTTTTATTTATAAGGGCATTTTGGTGATGAGATGGTGGGATTGGATGGCGTTCGGGGGGGAAAAGGATCCATGATTCGGGCCAGGGACGGACCGTGCATTAAATTCCGACGCCTTCGGCATCGGAATTTCACTTTATACTCACCTACCCTAACCCTAACCCCTAACCCTAACCCCCTACCCTACACTCACAAATAAACCCTGACCCCTGAGAGACCATGACATATCCAGCCGTGGTTAGCTAGGCTACCACGAAGAGTTGAACTCTGTTGCTTCAGTACTTTCAGGGGTTCTCAATATACCAGTAATCCAAACCTTATGATACGTCTTCCAAACGAGATGGACTTGGGTTTTGTGTTAGTGTAACAAATCGGATGTTTATTTCGAAACATAATAGTAATGCTAAGCGAGGAGAGGTTGTCTGGTTGACAAGCGCCGGCCAGTGCCTTGCCTTTAGTTCTCTACACCAAACCGTGAGCATCGACAGATGTCACGGGGGGAACTATCGAGATAGATTACTCATACCTAACCCTAACCCTAACCCTAAACAAAATGAAAGGCAGCAGAAAGAAGATTTAAATCTTATATTATCTGCCCCTGATTTCAATGTTAGCTCACAACAGAAAGAGAAGTAAATAAAAAAGTAAAAGGAAACAAAAAAAAAGACACCGACCATTTCCTCTTGTTGAAACAGAACAATTTTCTCAGTTTTTATCTTGTAGACAAGAGTTGTTCGTCTGCCATAAACATAAATCCACACAGCATTTACACTACCTTTATACTGAGTCATATTTTGTCATTAGTCCAGTCTTTAACAATTTCTTGAACTTATAGAGGGTTTTAACATTTTTTAGATCAGTTTGTAGTTCATTCCAGAGTGTAACTCCTTGTATTGAAACACATTTTTCTTTCAGACTAGTTCTAAATTTGGGTTTCTTGAAGATCTGTGTTCCCTTCAAATTATAACCACTCTCTCTCTTTGAAAATAATTTCTGGATATTTATGTTGCGATGTGCCTTAAACATTACTAACAGAATCTTATAAACGACTAAATCATTGAACTTCAATGTCTTTAGTTTAGAGAAAAGTGGATTGGATGGGTAACAGCCATGTTTGTTGGTAATAACTCTAATAGCCCTTTTTTGTAGTGAAGAGAAATTTTGTGGCAGTGCTACTTGACTTTCCCCATACCTCTACACAGTACACCAAATGTGGGACTATCAATGCGTTATACAACTGTGACACGTCTGTTTGCCACCGTGGGTTCACCCAACACACACGCAGAGCCCGTTGTCTGGTTTGCAATGGTTTTTATTTGTTTCTCTCTTGATCGAGGTTCTCAGCCCAACGGTAAGACGAACACCCGCTCTCCTGCTCTGCTCGTCTTCTGCTTCTCCGTTCTCTTGGCTCCGTCCTCGATCTCTCATCCCCTCTCCCCCGCCTGGACCAGCACGCTACTGATAAAGGGGAGAATGATTAGCCGACGATGTACAGGTGTGCCAATCATCTCCCCTCCCACCGTCCTCCGAGCTCTTCCCACCTCTCCACCTCTCCTCTGCACCTGATGCACCACGCCCCCCTCCACAACAACATATATAACGCACGATCGTTCAAGAAATCCCTGACTTTATAGAGCAATGCAATAGCTTTTGCTATTTTTGAGCGTAAATAATTCAAGTGAGGTTTCCAGGTTAATTTGTCATCTATAGTAACTCCCAAAAAATTTACTTCACTGACTCTGCTGATCTCCACATCATCTATTCTAAATAAAGTATTAGCCAATTTGTGTCTCTTTGTAAATATCATATAATTAGTTTTATCTAAATTTAATGATAATTTATTAAGCTTAAACCAATTTTGTATAAGCACAAATTCTGTTTGCATTTTCTCTAACATTCGTTTTATATCTACATCTTGACAAAAAAAAGTAGTATCATCAGCAAACAAAACACATTTAAAAAAATCTGACACCTTTGCTAAATCATTGATATATAAGATGAACAACTTCGGCCCAAGTACTGAACCCTGTGGAACCCCACATGTAATTTCACGGGTTGTTGAGCTAACATCATATATTTGTACATACTGTTTTCTTCTTTCTAAGTAACTTGAAACCCACTGTAGTGCTAGCCCTCTTATCCCGTATTTTGCAAGTTTTTTAAGCAAAATACTATGGTCGATCGTATCAAATGCTTTTTTTTAGATCTACATAGATACTAGCACAATAGTTTTTTTGATCAATAGCATTTGTTATCTGTTCAATCGATTCAATAAGAGCCATTGAAGTGGAGTTATTTGCTCTAAATCCATATTGGCTATTAATTAAGATATTATTATTATCAATAAATTTGTCTAATCTATTCACAAACAGCCTTTCCAGAATTTTTGAGAACTGTGGTAGCAATGATATCTGTCAATAGTTACTAAACTTACATTTATCACCTCTTTTGTAAATTGGAATTACCATTGCTATTTTCATAGTATCTGGGAATATTCCTGATGAAAATGAAAGATTACAAATGTAGGTGAAAGGTTTAATGACATTCGACATGATGTCCTTAACAAAGGTCATATCCATGTCTGCATAATCTTTTGAATTTTTATCCGCAGTGTGGTTTACAATTCTCATTATTTCTTCCTCATTGTTTTTTTCAAGAAAGACACTGTTTATGCAACCCCCAATTTTTTGTGTCACATCACTATCGACTTCCGGTATCTGAGCGGCAAGGTTTGGACCAGCATTAACATAATAGTGATTAAGTTCGTTAGCTATATCATTACGATCATAGATCTCTTTATTTTCTTTTAAAAAATATTGTGAAATGCCGGATTTTATTTTAGATTTATTTAAAACATGGTTTATGACTGCCCATGTGGCTTTTGTGCCACCATTACTTTTAATCAGTAGGTTGCTGTAATATTCCTTCTTTTGTCTTCTTAGAATCCAGGTCAATTTATTTTTATATGTCTTATATTTTTCCTCAGTTGCTTTCGTTTTTAACCTCAAAAATGATGAATACAAACTATTCTTTTTTTTACAAGCGTTTCTCAACCCCTTAGTCATCCATGGCTTATCACAAGCATTTTTCCTAGTAGATTTTATTTTAATACAATGTTTTTTATAGAGTGCCCCCAATGTTTTCATAAACTCTTCATATGCCCTATTTACATCATCAACATATACTTTGCTCCAATTATGTTGGAGTAATTCATCTTTTAATTTATCTAAAGTTTTTTTTGATGTATTAAAAACTCTTTTGGTTTCCAAAACTGCAGTAGTTGTATTCGGATAATTGTTATAGACAGCAAACACTGGTAAGTTATCACTTACATCAATTGTAAGAAGTCCACTCAGCACCTCTCCCTGTCCCATATTAGTAAAAATATTATCAATTATTGTAGCTGAATGTGCTGTAATCCTAGTAGGTTTTGTTATCAAAGGGAAAAAAACCCAACTACACATTGTATCAGTGAACTTACTACTTCGATCTGTTTTGGATCCAAGATCAATATTAAAATCTCCACAAAGAAAAAATACCTTATTGTTGGCCATTTCAATCAACTCTGCCAACTTATCAGTAAATAATTCTAGATTTGATGCCGGTGTTAGATACACACAACTTACCATAATATTACTTGAATTATCATTTAACACTTCAATGGTAATCATTTCCAAAACACCATCAACAATTTTAGACATATTTTCCTTAACTTTACACTTTATTTTACCATCAACAAACAAGGCAACACCCCCTCCTCTTTTGATTTTCCTATTCACACAGTATAATTCATATCCATTAATTTGAAAGTTATTTACATTATCATCATTTAGCCAGGTTTCTGATACTGCTATTATTTTGAATTGACCATTTAATTGTTGTAGATAATCTGATATTTTTGAAAAATTAGAATTGATACTTCTACTATTTAAATGGATTACAGAAAAGCTTGCATTTATTCATTTTCAATTCATTTTTATTTATATAGTGCCAAAAACAACAAATGTCATGTCAAGGCACTTAGATAGTAAGTCCAATTCAAGCCAATTGGAATTCAATTAATTAATTAATATTTATCATTTTACTATTATTAAATTGCTCTTTGTTATGATATTCACACTCAATAGCTGGGAAATGATCAACAGCTATCATATTTTCGTCATATATTTTAGTATCTGAAGACTCATAGTCTATCATTTATTTCTTTACTTTTTACTGCTTATTTACTACTTGACTGTCCAATTGCTCTCATACCTGGTTCTCTTTCATACATTGTTGGGTAACTTTGGGGTACTGGTGCGGGGATGGGTGATCAACTTATCGTAGCGTAGGTAAGCGATATCCCCTCTTTGACGTGCTGCTTTTAAGTCCGGCATCAGATCCGCCCTCCTTTTCCTTACAGTATCCGTGAAGTCCTCGTTAATGAAAATCTTGGATCCCTTAAGTGCCTTGGTGCGCTGCAGAATAGATAATCTGTCCTTGCATCTTAGATTAAAAATAGTATAACTCACACGGCATACTGTGTAACTCCATTACAATTTCACAACATTTAAGAGGGTCAAGATTATATATATCCTTTGATTTAATTCAGAGATTAAGACAAGTAACAGATCAGCTTAACAGCAGTTATAATTATACCGACACATACACAAAACTTATAACATATACACAACACGTAGAATACAATAGTGACTGATTCAAGAGATCATAAATAAGTATTATCGTGATCATTTATAACACTTACAGTCAGGTTTTCACACATCTAGAATCCTTAAAACATTTTTAAATTAATGTAAAATGGAGATAAATCTCTTACCAATTAAGAACTTAGCTTAAAAAACACAGAACTCAATATATTGTGTGTATATTCTGTGTATGGTCTTGGTCTTATTTGTCTGTGTCAATAGGTGCAGAATACCGCTCCCCAATCTAATTGTGAGGTTCAACAGCTTAATGGAGAAAAAAATG
This sequence comes from Odontesthes bonariensis, assembly GCF_027942865.1. Taxonomy (NCBI): domain Eukaryota; kingdom Metazoa; phylum Chordata; class Actinopteri; order Atheriniformes; family Atherinopsidae; genus Odontesthes; species Odontesthes bonariensis. The sequence goes on from NC_134524.1 coordinate 26,448, forward strand.
GAGATCATCACACGTTTGTTTGTTGTTTTTGAATAAAACTTCGTTGTGTGGTTAGTAATGGATCAAAATTAGAGTTAAACGTTAAATACGTTAGTGTTGAGGTGGGAACTAAAGACATGCATTATATTAATCACAAAACTAAGGTAGAAGAACACGTATGTGTGACTGTGTCGGCATCATTTCTTCTGCATCAGCTTCTGGCGGTCTAAAAACTTCTGGCGTCTATCAACTGGAATCTCGTCAAGACAGATACCATGATTACTGGCCCTGAAAGGGAAACAGATGCACAGAGTAAACTCAGTTTCTCTCATATCAGGGTTAATAAACTCAGAGTTTCCCTCATTTCAGGGTTAATAAACTCAGATTTTTAACTAAAACTGCTTTGTGAAACGGACCTCTGATCAGTTTTGGAAAGCACTTTTGAGAATTACAAAAAGTGCAATGCAAATATTTCTTTATTATTATTTATTCTAATTCTAAATGTAGATTCATCATCAGAGATACAGTTCCACTCCTCCATCTCAAAGATTATCAGTAAAACGATGATTCTGTGAAGGTTTTGGTGTATAGATAGTGCGGCCTTACCCTCCAATGAGATCTGGAGGAATAGGAAGAGGTTTGTCAAAACCGTCTCGACCCATGAGCCAGTATGTGTCCTCTGTGCCCTTCACCTGCAGAACACACCAGCATTCAAACATTACTGTAACAGGGATGTAACTCATGTGGACCTGGTCCAAAAGGACATCAACATTTTTGGGGGATTTATAAAAGATAGATGGGGTGTAATTGTGCAGATGTATTTTCAAGTTTTCCTGAATATACAAGCTGGATCAAAGAAACCTACTTACCTCTAATCATAAGAGCTTGAATAAACTTATAAATAACTTGTAAATAAACTTATAAATAAACTTATAAATAACTTACAAATAAACTTATTAATAACTTATAAATAAACTTATGAATAAACTTATAAATAAACTTATAAATAACATATAAATAAATTTATTAATAAACTTATAAATAACATATAAATAAACTCATAAATGGTTAAAAGTGTCTGCAAAATGACCGTAATGTAATGTTATAAATAACTTATAAATAACTTGTAAATAAACTTGTAAATAAACTTATAAATAAACTTATAAATAACTTGTAAATAAACTTATCAAATGAAGATGTTAATCTTCTAAATGTGTGAGCAGGGTTAGCGTACCTGTGCCTTCCGGGTCTCTATGACGTATCCCGCTTTGAGGCTGGTCAGGACCTTCATGGTACTGAGACTGATGTGAATTCTATAGGCTTGAAACCAAAAACACAAAGTGAAACAACTCCAACAAACATCAGTTATACTTCCATATACTGTCACAGCAGGGGTGGAAAGTAACAGATTACATTTACTCACGTTACTGTAATTGAGTACTTTTTATGAGTAATTTGTAATTTTCTTAGTAGTTTTTGAAATGTGTAATTTGTACTTTTACTCGAGTACATTTTGACCCAAGTACTTTTACTTCGCTACATTTGAAACCCCTCACGTTACTGAGTAAAACAAATATTGATGATGAAAAATTAAACGCGAGCGGAAATTTAAACAGCTGTCCCGGAACTGAAAGCCAATTGCGTGGCCTCGCCTTGCGCGCGCCGTTTCCATTGGAGATTTCGGCTTTCAGAACATCGACTTCAAACTTACGAAAGCATGTGGTGGTAAGTTAGCGCATTTGTTTTTCTCTCTTACATCCCAAACGGTTTATTTATTGTTTTTTTGTGCTTCCCATGTAAGCACAAAGTGCTTTCATGATATTATTATTTTCCACCCTGATCAAGCGAAGCAGACAAAGGAATAGCTAGCACCGCCTCACATTTTAAAAACCTGCTTTAGTGATCAGTTTTTTGTTTTTTTAATACTTTGATTGTAGTTTAAATTTCTTTATTCTTATCATAGTGTTGTCCGTTGGACAATAGGACTGAAAATTGTTTGCACTTTATGGTACAAGTTGTGACTGTTGTGAGGCCAGTTGATCTTTTGCAAGTGTGGACGTGCACTTTAATACACCTCGAAATCGATTAAAAACAACTTGTACTGAATTTGATTCATGACTCATCCTTTTTTGCATTAAGAAACTGAAAGTAATTAAGTAACGTTTACTCAAATTACATTTTAAATGAAGTAATTGTGTACTTTGACTCAAGTAAATTTTGAGATGGGTAATTTTACTTTTACTCTGAGTAGAATTTAGGCAAAGTAAAGATACTTTTACTTAATTACAATTTTTCAGTACTCTTTCCACCTCTGTCACAGTTTAAACACTAATATGAGAAGTCCTGAGATCTAAACTGTGTCATGTCCTCCTTGGAATGAATCAAATGAACCACAGATTTAAGCTTTACGTACGCAGGCCGCTGGACTCCATGAGTGAGGCTATGGTCACCGTATCCCCAAACAGACAGTATCTGGGCATGGTCAGTCCAACCACACCGGCCACCACCGTGCCTGACACAATGACACGGGTTTGGGTTTGAGAATAATAGTGCAGACTTAAACTTAAATGATTGGCAAAGGTTTCCTTTGTTGTGCGTGTACCTGAATGCAGTCCGATGCGTATTTTGACTTTAATTTCTGGCATGTGTTTGATCTTAAAAGCGCCGATGCAATGTAAGATATCCAGAGACATATTCGACACTTCGGCCGCATGTCGATTCCCATTTCTGGTGGGAACACCTGAAGCCACCATGTAGGCATCTCCAATAGTTTCTACCTGTACATGAAATAACACAGTATAATAAAAAGATTTATATTTAATACTGAAATAATATATTTACCTATGGGATTGATTGGAAAGAGCATTAACCTTATGTAATAGTGAGAATGCTTTAAGGCAATTCTCACTATTAAGTTCCTGTTTCTCTTTTTTATTATTATTCCGCCAGTTTTCGGCACCTAACTACTCCTGCATACTTTAAGCTATTTCTACAATTTTTGCATCAAAACGTTCAGCTCTTTCAGCAGATTCATGCTATCATTTTTGGTGTTTCTACCTTTTACACTTTGTAAGATATTCAACTTTTTATTCAAAATTTCCCGTCATTCAAATGAATGGAAACTGCTTTCAGCTCTTCCAAATCATCTTCCTCTTTCCAACCATTTCTGCATGCTTTCAGCTAGAGACACCATTCAAACTTTAAAATGTTCACAAGACATTAAGCTATTACCAATTGTTTCAGCTTTTTCAAATCTTCAGCCAATTTTGAAATATGACAACAAAAACATGAACATTTTGCTCCTTCTTGATTTTTATGACACAGTTGAGTGCGTGCTGATAAGTTTCAAATTTTTCAGTTTTTTTCAAAACAATTCCTTTAACTTTCATACGGTTTAACTTAGAGAAAGAAATTATACCTTAAAATGTAGGAAAAATTGTCCTCTTTCAGCCAATGTAACTACTAAAAAGCTCACATTTACAGAATTTCAGCTATGAGCCTTGAACCGAGATAAACTTCTCAAATTCTCTTTCTAACTCCAATGTTAAGTTTGGTAGTTCACAAAAATCACAAAATTCCTTCAACCAATACCTTAGCAACAGTTTTTACTGCTAAAATTGAACTGTTTTCAGCTTTTTTTAGCATGGTCAGCTATCCCCATTCCGCTAATAAGCATTCTCACTGCTGTTTCGCAGGAACAGCTCTTTCTAGTATTCATGTAAAAGTCAACTTTTAGAGGTGTGAATTCTGTTTGAAAGTGTGTGGAAGATCCTTACCTTGTAGACATCGTGAGTACCAATGATGGCATCAAACGAGGTGTACATGTCGTTCAGGAGGTCGACCACCTGCGGACACCGTTTTAGTTCAACAGAATAAGAAGAATAAAAACAAAAGCAGACTGGACCTGTTCGTACCTCGATGGGCTCACTGAGAGCTGAGATGGTTGTAAATCCAACGATGTCACTAAAGTAAAGTGTGCAGTCTGAGTAAGTCTCAGGTCGGACCGGTTTCCCTTTCTTTAGAGCCTGAGCCACAGACCTGATAAAAACATTAACATTTAGGGTTAATGAAAAAAATAACTTCCTTCTTGATTATAATTCTAAACCATTTAGCTGATGTAAATGAGTCTATTTATCTGTATTTAAGATTAAGATCAGATTTATTGCTCAGGATGGGAGATTGGACCGAAAACAAAGTTTTCAGTGCAATCTGTTGGTTTCCTTAGCTAGGAAATTGTTTTTGAATTGGCTCGATATGAACGAATTGGATTATTTTATGAATAATTATGATTACAATTAATTGAATTCCAATTGGCTTGAATTGGACTTTATTATCTAAGTGCCTTGTGATGACATTTGTTGTATTTGGCGCTCTATAAATAAAAATGAATTGGTCATGCACATGAAATTTGGCCTCCACTTTTAACCCATCCAGTGGGCAGCTATTCACAGTTGCCCAGAGAGCATGGGGGTATGTTGTCTTGCTCAAGGGCACCTCCGCCATGACAAGGACGACTGACACCCCTCCAGCTGTCAGTTCCACCAATCTTTTTGAGTGGTGAGAGTGGGAATTGAACCTCCAACATTCCAGTTATTGGATGACCAACTCTAACCACTGAGCCACGGCCCATTTGAAGTCTTTTCAAACAGATTTGACATTTCTTCCAAGACAGTAAAAAATGAAACAACAACAAAAGAAAAAAAAGAAGAATATAAAAAAACACAGATGAAGAAACATCCAAACCTAGAATACATAGAGAACAAAGTGTGTGAATAAGTCACAATATGTTCCCATCATGACTGCTTCTGGGTCTGATGGAGGTTTCTTCATGGCAAAAAAAAAAGCCAGGACTACAATTCTTTGCTCGCTCTGTCCTGGGAATCATCAACATGAATCCACTACATTTTGGTGGTCGAGAGATAATTATGTTCTGTAGAACTGATGTTTGTCCAGGAATTAGGTTCAGGAACAGCCTTATTGAATAACTGCTGCACTGTTGTCCTGGTATAAGAGGAAAATAACTACATGACTAAGAATATAAGAGTTTTTCTAAGGATTGGACATTCAAACTAAGCAAAATTAAGTGTTTTCAGAGTTACCTCTGTGGGAGAAGGATGTCATGACATCCTCATGACATCTGGCCTAGTTACATCTTGTGCTCGGCTCATATGAATATGGGTAAAAGGTAGTATGGGCTGTTTACATTTAGGGCAGACGCTCGGCGTCGCAGAAAGAGATTGAGTCCGGATGACGCATGCATGTTATGATTAAACCAGTATAAAGTTGGTTCACGGTATGAAGACGGTGGACATTTTGTACATTCTGTATGCACATTTGCTGTGACGGTTTGTTCAATAAATTCCCCAATGGACGGCTGACCGACAGTGTACTCGGCCCTATTTCCTCCACAACACCTCCTGACAGAGCCGGCCCAAGGCATATGCCAACTACGCAGTCGCTTAGGGCTCCCACGCCACAAGGGGGCCCCAGAGAGCACCGAGTCGTTGTGATAAAAAAGTAAACATGAAATTAAAATAACATTGAATAATTTAAAAGAAATTGTACTACACCAGAAAAAAAAATTGAATTTTGACATAATACTAATACTAGGTTAATTTATGCCTCCTGTTGGCTGCTGCCACCGTTGGGCAAAATTATTTCAGTATTGTATTTATTATTTAAGTATTTTATTTTGATTACAACTTTATTTTTCTGTAAGATAATGTGAATGTCATTTGATTCTATTTTGTATTTGAATTTTGAACATTTTGCACACCATTGCACATCTGAAAGAAATGAAACTATTTAACGTGTTTACTATAAATGCAGTCTCCAGCCTGCTGATGTTACTTTCAAATAGTTAAATTAATGAGTCATACTTATACATCACTCTTTATGTAGAATTGAATTAAACCATATTTATGAGTTTGCTATCCCTTTAAGGTTAAAAACAAGCATGACACCTGTATAATGTAAGATGATTACAAATAATGCTAATGATTGTGGGTCCGTTACACACATAACAGTGTAGCCTGTGGAATAATGAGGCATCTGGAGCTGAGGTGATGGTAGGGGGGCCCCAAATGAAGTTCTGTCTAAGGCCCCATAAAGGCTTGGGACGGCCCTGCCTCCTGACATTTGCTGTTGTGGGAGAGAGCAGGGGCCTCATGTACAAAGACTTGATTGGCTGGCTGACGCTGACGCTGTGACGCTTTGCGGTAAGACGTGTTGCATCACTTCCTGTTACCTTGCTTGTGTACTGATAATCACTTTATTTCGATCTATAACTTACACAATTTTTCATAGTTAAACTCTATAGCTTACCGTTCTGTTCTAACACACTCCTACAGATCTTTATTCTCACTTTTTAACGGTGTGTCTGGTTCTCTAGCGTAGCATGGCTACCGGTTCTCTTCCTCCTTCTCCTGCTTTCACCTGCTCCGTGTGTCAGATGTTTAGTTACTCCTCTGCCTCCTTTAGCGATAATGGTACATGTAACAAATGTAGTCTTTTTGTAGTTTTGGAGGCAAGGTTATCTGAATTGGAAGCTCGGCTCTGCACTGTTGAAAATCAACCGATAGCGAGCCAGGTCCCTTTAGCCAGTGTGGAGCCACCTAGCGTAGCTAGCTCCATTAGCCTCCCCCTAGCAGAACCTGAGCAGCCAGGATTACAACGTGGCTGGGTGACTGTCAGGAAGAGGCATAGCTCTAAAGTCAAGCCCGTTGTTCACCATCGACCTGTCCGCGCTTCTAACAGATTTTCCCCACTCAGCGACACACCCGCTGAGGATAAAACCCTGGTAACTGGCAGCTCTATGGTCAGAAACGTGGCATTAGAGACACCAGCGGCCATAGTCAAATGCATTCCAGGGGCCAGAGCGGGCGACAGAATCCTATTTAAAACTGCTGGCTAAGGATAAACGTAAATATGGTAAAATAGTTATTCACGTCGGTGTTAATGACACCCGGTTACGCCAATCGGAGGTCACTAAAATTAATGTTGCATCGGTGTGTAATTTTGCCAAAACAAAGTGGGACTCCGTAGTTTTCTCTGGACCCCTGCCAAATCTGACCAGTGATGACATGTTTAGCCGCATGTCGTCCTACAATCGCTGGTTGTCTAGATGGTGTCCAGCAAACAACGTGGGCTACGTAGATAATTGGCAATCTTTCTGGAGAAAACCTGGTCTGATGAGGAGAGACGGCATCCATCCCACTTTGGAAGGAGCGGCTCTCATTTCTAGAAATATGGATGAATTAATTTGCCACCCTAAAACATGACAACCCAGGGCTCAGAGCAGGATGCAGAGTTGTAGTCTTACACACTTCTCTGCAGCTTCCCACCTGCTGCTACCCACCCAATCGATTAACACAAAAGGAGCAAATCCTCTTGTGCAAAAAGAAATTAAAACAAAAACTTTAAGTGAACAAAAACATCAAACTATTAAATGTGGTTTGCTGAATATCAGATCTCTCCTTCCGAAGTCTCTGTTAGTGAATGAGTTGATTTGTGATCATCATATTGATATATTTTGTCTTACAGAAACCTGGCTGCAGCAGGAGGATCATGTTAGCATCATGTTAGCATCATGTTAGCATTAATGAAGCAACTCCCTCTGACTGTTTAAATGTTCACGTTCCTGGAACCACAGGCAGAGGAGGAGGAGTGGCAGCTATCTTCAGATCAGGGTTACTCATCAGTCCCAGACCCAAGATTAGTTTGAGTTCTTTTGAATCTCTGATTCTCAGTTTTTCCCACGCAAAGTGGAAATCCCAGAAACCTCTTGTGTTTGTTGTTGTGTATCGTCCACCTGGCCCTTACTCTGAGTTTCTGTCTGAATTCTCAGAGTTTTTATCCCAGTTAGTGCTGAGTACAGATAAAGTCATTGTAGTGGGTGACTTTAATATTCATGTAGATGTTGAAAATGACAGCCTGAATATGAACTTTAATTCTATATTGGACTCTATTGGATTTTCTCAGAGTGTTCACAGACCGACTCACTGCCTTAATCACACCCTTGATCTTGTGCTGACTTATGGCATTGAGAGTGAACAGTTAACAGTGTTCCCTCATAACCCTGTCTTATCTGACCATTTTCTGATAACCTTTGAGTTTACATTACTTGACTATACAGTTTCTGAGAAGAAATTTACGTATAGAAGGTGTCTATCAGAGGATGCTGTAACCAGATTTAAAGAATTAATTCCATCATCCTTTTCTTCACTGCCATGTGCAGATATGACAGAGGACGACTACCTAAACTTTACTCCAGCAGCACTTGACTCTCTTGTTGACAGCACTATAGTTTCAATGCGTACAGCACTGGACAATGTTGCCCCTCTGAAAAGGAAGGTAATCAGTCAGAAGAGGTTGGCTCCTTGGTATAATTCACAGCTGCGTGCTTTAAAGCAGACTGCAAGAAAGCTGGAGAGACAGTGGCGTTCCTCTAATTTAGAAGAGTCTCAGTTAGTGTGGAAAGATAGTTTAATAACGTATAAGAAAGCCCTTCGTAAAGCTAGAACTGCTTATTATTCATCATTGATAGAAGAGAATAAGAACAATCCCAGGTTTCTGTTCAGCACTGTAGCCAGTCTGACTAAGAGTCCGAGCTCTGCTGAGCCAGTTATTCCTTTAACTCTCAGCAGTGATGATTTCATGAGCTTCTTTATTAATAAAATTGTTTCTATCAGAGAGAAGATTGATGGAGTCCTTCCCACTATTATCAGTGATGTATCATCAAGTACAGCAGCTTTAGAAGTATCTTTAGAACCTGATTTGTATTCAGACGGCTTCTGCCCAGTTGATCTCTCTGAACTAACAACAGCAATAGTCTCTTCTAAACCATCAACTTGTGTTTTAGACCCAATCCCAACCAGACTGTTCAAGGAGGTTTTCCCATTAATTGACACTTCCATATTGGATTTGATCAATGTGTCTTTGTTGACAGGATATGTACCTCACACTTTTAAGGTTGCTGTAATTAAACCTTTACTTAAAAAACCTACTCTTGATTCAGAAGTGTTGGCTCATTATAGACCTATATCCAATCTCCCTTTTATGTCTAAAGTTCTTGAAAAAATAGTTGCAGCTCAGCTTTGTGATCACTTACACAGAAATAATCTGTTTGAAGAGTTTCAGTCAGGATTCAGAGTGCATCATAGCACAGAAACTGCACTGCTGAAAGTTACCAATGATCTCCTCTTAGCCTCTGATAGCGGACTTGTGTCTGTGCTTGTCCTGTTGGATCTCAGTGCTGCATTTGATACGGTCGATCACAGTATCTTATTACAGAGACTTGAACATGTTATTGGGATTAAAGGAACTGCATTAGGCTGGTTTAAGTCATAGTTATCTGATAGATTTCAGTTTGTTCTTGTAAATGAAGAATCTTCCTCACACACCAGAGTAAGTCATGGAGTTCCCCAGGGTTCTGTGCTTGGACCGATTCTTTTCACTTTATACATGCTTCCATTAGGTAACATTATTAGACAGCATGGCATAAATTTCCATTGCTATGCTGATAATACTCAGCTGTACTTATCTATAAAACCAGATGAAACCAATAGGTTGGTCAGACTACAAGCATGTCTTAAAGACATAAAGACCTGGATGACTCAGAACTGTCTGCTTCTAAATTCAGACAAAACTGAAGTCGTTGTCTTTGGACCTGAGCGTTTCAGGGAGAAATTGTCTAGCTATATAGTTACTCTAGATGGTATTTCCTTGGCTTCTAGTTCTACAGTGAGGAACCTTGGAGTTATTTTTGACCATGAACTTATCATTTGACTCGCATATAAAACAGGTTTCTAGGACTGCCTTCTTTCATCTTCGTAATATTGTTAAAATCAGGAACATCTTGTCTCAGAGTGATGCAGAAAAACTAGTCCATGCATTTGTTACTTCAAGATTGGACTGCTGTAATTCTTTATTATTGGGCTGTCCCACATATTCTGTCCCACATAAAGCTCTTAATGACCGAGCTCCATCATATCTTAAAGATCTCATTGTAAGATATTTTCCTAACAGAGCACTTCGTTCCCAAACTGCAGGTTTACTTGAGGTTCCCAGAGTTTCTAAAAGTAGAATGGGAGGCAGAGCCTTCAGTTATCAGGCCCCTCTATTGTGGAACCAGCTGCCAGTTTGGGAGGCAGAGCCTTCAGTTATCATGCCCCTCTCTGTGGAACCAGCTGCCAGTTGGGGAGGCAGAGCCTTCAGTTATCAGGCCCCTCTATTGTGGAACCAGCTGCCAGTTTGGGAGGCAGAGCCTTCAGTTATCAGGCCCCTCAATTGTGGAATAAGCTGCCAGTAAATGTCCGGGAAGCAGACACCCTTTCCACTTTTAAGACCAGGCTTAAAACTTTCCTTTTTTATAAAGCTTATAGTTAGGTCTGTTGAATCTGATAGTGTGTCTTGTTCTGCCTCCACCTCTGGCACCCTCTATACTTTCATTACCCCCTACCCGAACCAGGGTTTGAATCCCATTCCCGCTTATCTTACCTCTTTTATTTCTCCCCCTACCCGAACCAGGGTTTGCATCCCCACCCCGCTTATCTTACTTACCTCTTTTATTTCTCCCCCTACCCGAACCAGGGTTTGCATCCCCACCCCGCTGTGACTGGTGTGCAGTTGGTGAGAGGCTGAGGTAGTTTGTGGCTGTAAAAAGATGGTTGTTGTGGTGTGAGGAGCAGATCTATATAGGTAGTATAGGGAATTACTCACTGAGTCTGGTCCTTTATTTATTTATTTTCGTTAGCACAAGTTTCTTGTGTTTACCTTTAATAGGGATGGCTCAGGTAATCCTGAAACATCCCATAGTTAAGCTGCTATAGGCCCAGACTGCTGGGGGGCCTCATCTGTCACACCTTTCCTCACTTTACTCTCTTTATGTATATGTGATATTATTGTGGTCATTAACTCGTGTTTCCCTGTTCCAACAGATATCCTTTGAATGGTGTTACAGTGCCGCCGCCACCTCTTACTTTGGCAGGAGCTGGCCAACGAGCTTGTCTGTTTTGCTTCTTTCAACCTCGAGTTCATCTGTTCGCTCTCTTATCAGATCCTCCAGGTTAGAGCTGTACTGCTCCAACATCCGCAGCATGGAATCAATGATGTTAGCCCGTTTTCCTCTGTTGATGCCCCGAAACTGTCAACACAAAACCAAGGACAGATAAGAGTTCACATCCTTTCTGTTTGGGGTTTATCACTTTAACCTGAGTACATCTCTGTCCTTTCATCCCTGACAAAGCAGATGGACTCAGATCTAACCTTTTAAGCCATTCAACCGAGGCTTTTAGGGCAATCTTGGATGCCTAGGTAACCATTTCTCTCTAATTCCCAAAAGAAAAAGGGGCACCTTACATTTACAAAGCAAAGCGGTTACACCAAAGTGTACCAGTTTGGTGTTTAAATATATCTCGATGCCTTCCCCCATCCCACCTGTTGATGAGGCAGTTGAAATAGGGAGCAAAGGGAAATGCATGGGCCGCCACGTGCCATCCATAGCTCTCATTTCTATGAATACCACTATCAGCCATGACAGAGTCTCGGCATTTTTTAAAAGTCCTGCTTGTTCCAATTCTCGATTGTACTCTTCAAACAGATTTTGAGAAACATCATCAGTAGTGGACCTCAGGATAATTGGGTGTTTCGGCCATTATCACTAATTGCACCCGAACCCAAGGAAGGCCCTACTCAAGCCTCAGAGTGTGTACCCCAACCAATCCAGCGAGTCTTAGGGTTAGGGGCTAGGAATGGAGGGACATTAAATACACACGTTTTATTGTTAAAGATCTTACATGGAGCAGCAGCAGTGCTCATCTCACCTGTTTGAAGATTTCATCAAAGCTGGGCCTCTTGCTGGGATCTTCATTCCAACAGTCACTCATCAGATTGAGACACTCAGTAGGCGCTTCATCAATAGAAACAACCGGCCTGAAAAGAGGGGGAGGCTTCTTCAGACGCTCCACGATCTCTATGGGTAAGGCAGTCAAACAGGTGGCAGTTAGGGTTATTTGCCCTGTCGTAACCCAGGCTTTCTTTCAAATAGACCGGTTCCAGACAGAGGAAGGTCAGAAAGATGAGCCAGAGGTCAGACAGACATGTCATCATATGTAAAGTATCCCTTCTCACCATGGGCAGGCATGTCAATCATGGCATATGGCAGCGTCCGTGAGACGACTTCCTGTATGATGATGGAGAAACTGAAGACGTCCCCAGCAAACGATCCTACTCGTACCGGATTCCTCAGAAGTTCTGGAGCTGTCCACAGCAGGTCTGAGAGAAAGAGGGGAAGGTTCGACCACGAGAGAAAGACCGGTGAACATCTGAGTCATCCGTCACAACATTTCAGTGTTCCAATGTCTTAATTTCTTCCTTTTATGTCCAGCTATCAGCTCGATCAGGCCTGAACTAAATAAAACTAAACTTGCAAGCCAAAAAACACCTAAGAAATAACAAAACTAGGCTGTAACATTTCACAGGAGCAGGAACAAGAACTGACAGGGAAAACCATGTTAACTGTGACGAGGATCTGAAGAAGAGTGAAGAAAACCAGGAGTTAGGGTTAGGGTTAAGCCCTTAGATTCTGAGTTAGAGTTAACCCTAACCAGGAGTTTAAATACTGTGAGGAGAGGGATTAGTGAAAGACAGCAGCTGAGGAGAACTGAACACTGGTGGAGGAAAAAGGTCAGGAGATGGCAATAAACTGAAACCAGACAGAAAAACAAAAACATACATAGATCGTGATACTTGATGAGTGTTGGATTGTTCCCAGGCCTGTGTGAGGATTATCTTAAACTATCTCTACTTCTTAAATCTATCATAAAGAGTGTTATTTCCTGATGAAGGTGAGACAGATACTGGCTGTAGTTAGGACCTCTGTAGACATGGATAAGGTTATGAGCTTAAACCACATCATCAGGTCTCTGTAAACATCTGCTCCAACATTGATTGGACCTGGTTTGAACCTCCCTCAGGTGTGTTCGGAGATTCTGTAGAGGAACGTTTACCACAGATGATAATAATGATAATAATAATACATTTTATTTTGAAGGCACCTTTCAAGTCACTAACTTGCCAACATAGAAGCAGTGTACAGGAGGGGCCAGAGCCGTCTGGTCCTTTGTCCCCACAGCCAGAAGGCTTTTTAACAGTGATGCTGATGCTTATTTTTTTAATTTAGTCATGTATTATTATTAGTAGTAGTAGTAGTAGATTTTTATTAGTATTGTTGTGTCTAATATACAATCATCTTAAATATAATAATTATATAATTTTATATAATTTGTTTATATATATATATATATTTTCTATTATTTATATTTTCTATTTATATTTTATATAATAATAATATTTTTGGAGCTACTTGACTAATTTGAATTGTTGTTCTTTCTATTCTATTTCTACTGTCTCCATTCAGGTTTTATTTAAGAGGTTAGAGGATAGCTACTGCACAGTAAGAACTGTGTGGACAGATTTACCTCAAGATTAAGCTTTTGATTTGGTATAATGCTAAATATTTTCATGAACTGCAACATTTTAATTTGTGAAACTTTTAATAATATGTTTGGATCCAGGGTCACATGTCTGAAGTCTGTGGAATTTGCTCCAACAACATTATATTCATCTTTGAGTGAATTTTTTCTCCTACACATTGTCCATGTATCAGGATAGGTTCATACATGTGTTTAGAATTTCTTCATGATTTGAAAAAGAAAAACATATCATACCTCTTTTTAAACCAGGAGACTGTGTGTGCTCATACACACAGTTTAAGTTGCTGGTGTTGTTTTTTTGGTTCCTGAAATATGACAACTAAGAAAAATTAAGACCACTTTTTACCTTGTGGGTCTTCAGGAAAGCTGATGTCCTGAGACTGAAGGATCATGGGAAGTCCATAGTCTGTGATTTTCAGTACAAAACGTCCATCAACTAAACAGTTTGTGGACTTCAAACGGCCGTGGGTCAAACCTCGCAGGTGAAGATACTTCATCCCCTGAAACACAGACGTTTAATTCCAGTAAAAATGGGAAACTTCTCATCTGACACAGAGCATAGATACATCATCCTGCTGCTGTGAACAGCAGGTTGGTTCCACTGATGAAAATAAGTGTTTCTTAGCTCAGAGTTACCTTGATGAGGTCCATGAGCAGGGAGGACTTGAACATCCAGTCGAGCCTCACTTCTGTGTCGGCCAGCAGGTCTGCAAGACTTCCCCGAGGACAGTGTTCCACCACCAGAGCGAAGATCCCCGAGTCCAGGAACAGGCCCAGGTACAGGTTCAGGTTCTCGTGGCGCATCTCTCGCAGCTAAACAACAGACGAGAGTTACACATCACTGAAGTTTGACCTGTGGTTATCGTGTCCTGTTTGATAATCAGCTGGAAACGGGTTTGCAAACAGATAGAAATCAGCATGAAGTAATGATGCCCATAATGAGACTTAGTGTCTGATTAATCTGACTTTACTCTGAGGCTCAGTGGCTCCTGGTAGCAACATTTAAACCAATCATGGATTAAATGTGCATCTTTTGTTTATCAGATGCATCTGCTGCTGATTGTACCTGGCTGAACAGAGTCTGGGTGTTTTGGTTTACAGTTGTTATTGTCCCTAAAGGAATCTTCTTCAGCCAAACCCAGTCACCCTGAAAAACCAATCAGAGAAGAGTTAGTGTGATGGTCCAAATATCCAGACAGAGGAACACTTTCAGGTACATGTATAGGTGTAAATGCAGGTAAAGGTGTACCTCCACTATTCCGATGTTGGAGCTCTCAGGTGTTGTCAGGATGTAACTTCTGGCAATTGAACGTAGCGGAGTTTTAATCTCCAGGAGACTCTTTGTGATTGACTCTTCGTTTAGTTTCTAAAAAAGAAAAAACTAAATCAACAATGGAAACAAACTTCTTGTTCAGCACTTCTTGTTCAGCAATGAATGGCTCATCTGTGCGACTCTTTGCAGTCCTTTGCTTAGATCGCAATTGGACCATCCTAATGGTTCCTGGAACTGTAATTATACCGTCCTGATGGTTCCTGGGTCTGTAATTATACCGTCCTGATGGTTCCTGGGTCTGTAATTATACCGTCCTGATGGTTCCTGGGACTGTAATTATACCGTCCTGATGGTTCCTGGGTCTGTAATTATACCGTCCTGATGGTTCCTGGGTCTGTAATTATACCGTCCTGATGGTTCCTGGGACTGTAATTATACCGTCCTGATGGTTCCTGGGTCTGTAATTATACCGTCCTGATGGTTCCTCAGACTGTAATTATACCGTCCTGATGGTTCCTGGGACTGTAATTATACCGTCCTGATGGTTCCTGGGACTGTAATTATACCGTCCTGATGGTTCCTAGGACTGTAATTATACCGTCCTGATGGTTCCTCAGACTGTAATTATACCATCCTGATGGTTCCTCAGACTGTAATTATACCATCCTGATGGTTCCTGGGACTGTAATTATACCATCCTGATGGTTC
The DNA here is from genome assembly GCF_027942865.1 of Odontesthes bonariensis. Classification (NCBI taxonomy): domain Eukaryota; kingdom Metazoa; phylum Chordata; class Actinopteri; order Atheriniformes; family Atherinopsidae; genus Odontesthes; species Odontesthes bonariensis. The sequence goes on from NC_134524.1 coordinate 41,901, forward strand.
CTGGGACTGTAATTATACCATCCTGATGGTTCCTCAGACTGTAATTATAGGCAAGGCAATTTTATTTATAGAGCACAATTCATACACAGGGTAATTCAAAGTGCTTTACAGCTACATAAAATCACAAGAAGGCAATAAAACAATTAAAAAGGAATAAAAAAAACTAAAAGAAAGAAATTAAAAAAGAAAGAAATTTAAGACCCATTAAAATAATCATTAATTAATTAAAAAGTGAAGAGTGCAGATAAAATACTTTCAGGTGTCATATGCACAGCTAAATAGAACTGTTTTCAGCCTGGATTTAAACATTGTCAGAGTTGAGGCCTGTCTCACATCTTCTGGAAGACTGTTCCAGATTTTAGGAGCATAAAATTGAAACGCAGCCTCACCTTGTTTAGTCCTGACTCTGGGCACCAGCAGGAGACCCCTCCCTGGGGCAGGAGACCCCTCCCTGAGGTTCTCAGAGCCCGAATTGGTTCATATGGCTCTAACATGTCAGAGATGTACTTTGGCGCTTGACCGTGAAGAGACTTGTACACAAGCAGAGCTGTTTTAAAGTCTATTCTCTGAGCGACAGGAAGCCAGTGCAGAGACCTGAGCACTGGACTAATATGGTCGTATTATACCATCCTGATGGTTCCTGGGACTGTAAAAGTAGTACTTAAGTAAAATGAAGTGTTTCTGACCTTCCTGCTGACTTGAGTGTCGATGAAGACAATGTCGTCCAGAGTCATAATCAGTTTGCTGACATCAGATGATTTCTTGTACTTCCTGTACACACACAGATAATCCTCATAATTAACAGCATTATTATCAGAACTTATCAGAATTACAAATAATCAGTATCCTGTTTGATCAACTACATGCCAATAACTTCACAAGTTGTTACAAAACAACCCCAAGTCAGAGGATGTAAAGCATTCAATTGGAGGTAACAAAGCCCTGACTATGTAATGCTAATGTAATGACTAGAGTTCTGACCCCATCCTCTATGTAAGGCTGTGTTTGGGACAACCCTAACCCGACTCATCTGAGGGAATGTTGTAAAAGACTGGAGAGTTCTGACCCCATCCTCTATGTAAGGCTGTGTTTGGGACAACCCTAACCCGACTTATCTGAGGGAATATTGTCAAAGACTGGACAGTTCTGACCCCATCCTCTATGTAAGGCTGTGTTTGGGACAACCCTAACCCGACTTATCTGAGGGAATGTTGTAAAAGACTGGACAGTTCTGACCCTATCCTCTATGTAAGGCTGCGTTTGGGACAACCCTAACCCGACTTATCTGAGGGAATGTTGTAAAAGACTGGACAGTTCTGACCCCATCCTCTATGTAAGGCTGTGTTTGGGACAACCCTAACCCGACTCATCTGAGGGAATGTTGTAAAAGACTGGAGAGTTCTGACCCCATCCTCTATGTAAGGCTGCGTTTGGGACAACCCTAACCCGACTTATCTGAGGGAATGTTGTAAAAGACTGGAGAGTTCTGACCCCATCCTCTATGTAAGGCTGTGTTTGGGACAACCCTAACCCGACTTATCTGAGGGAATGTTGTAAAAGACTGAAGAGTTTTGACGCCCCTTGATGTCTGCATGTCTTTGTGTACGTTTGTAATCAGTATGGACTGCTTTGTCATTTCTCAGCCACCTTAAACTTCACTCACATTTACTTATTTAATGAGGTTCATATTAAAGTTTTCATAAATGAGGTCTTTCAGTGCACAAACGCGCAAAAGTAATTACTTCAATTAAATTAATTAAATGTTAAAGTTCGTCCGCTCTGAGCTCACAGAGGGGAGCACATCTTATCAGGCAGGAATTTAATTTTCTTCTTTTGCTTATCAGGATAATTACATGAACTCGTTCTTTAATCAGGCCACGCATCCTGAAAGTTAATCTCCATGGTAACGTCACATGCATTCATAGTTGCCTTATTCTTCTTTGTTGTGTTTTCTCACAGAAAAACCTTCAGGATTTATTCATCAGAACACTTTTATCAATTAAATTCCACCTTTTCAATCATTTGATTACTTTTCCCTTTTCCCACTACAAGTGAGTGTTTGTGTTGATGTTAACCTGATCCAATAAGCCAGAGCTGCGATCCCCCCGCAGAGCAGCAGGAAGATGAAGAAAATGGTGACTGCGTCCACACCTGCGTTAAAAACAGGAAACAGAACTTTAAAGCTGAGCCACAGCCCGATAATCAACAGGAGGTTTAACAGCAGACTAACCTCAATACAAACTAAAAGTTCCTTCTCTCTCTGAGGGTCAGTGAACGCACCTCCATCGCAGGCCTCCTCTGGACTGAACCAACAGAAACTGGCTGTGGGGGGTTTCCCTCCCGGGAAGTAGAAGGAGCGGCTCAGCGGGGTCAGACCGTCGGGGTGCGTCGGCGACAGCGAGTGAGTCGGGACAAGCCGGTCGCCCTCGCTGTCCAGCACCACGTAGCGGGCCTGGAGGCCACGCCCCCCTCTGCCCCCATACAGCACCTGGTGAGAAATAGATAAATAAAAATATATAAAAATATAAAGAAAAATAACCCTAACCCTGATGAAAAATAATAGAAAAAGTTTAATGATCCAGAATATTTTAGAGCTTTTATTCCAGCTTTTGGCTGCAGGGTGTTTAGCACGGTGGTTAGTACGGTGGTTAGCAAGATGGTTAGCACGGTGGTGTGGTAGTTAGCACGGTGGTGTGGTGGTTAGCACAGTGGTTAGCACGTTGGTGCGGTGGTTAGCACGGTGGTGAGGTGGTTAGTGCGGTGGTTAGCACGGTGGTGAGATGTTATCACGGTGGTTAGCATGGTGGTTAGCACAGCGGTTAGCTCGTTGGTGTGGTGGTTAGCTCGGTGGTGCGGTGGTTAGCACGGTGGTTCGGTGGTTAGCACGGTGGTTCGGTGGTTGGCACGGTGGTGTGGTGGTTAGCACGGTGGTTAGCACGGTGGTGAGATGTTATCACGGTGGTTAGCATGGTGGTTAGCACGGCGGTTAGCTCGTTGGTGTGGTGGTTAGCTCGGTGGTGCGTTGGTTAGCACGGTGGTTCGGTGGTTAGCACGGTGGTGTGGTGGTTAGCACGGTGGTGAGATGGTTAGCACGGTGGTGAGGTGGTTAGTGCGGTGGTTAGCGCGGTGGTTAGCACGGTGGTTAGCATGGTGGTTATCACGGTGGTTAGCATGGTGGTTAGCACGGTGGTTAGCACGGTGGTGTGGTGGTTAGCACGGTGTTGTGGTGGTTAGCGCGGTGGTTAGATTGTTATCACGGTGGTTAGCACGGTGGTGAGGTGGTTAGCACGGCGGTTAGCTCGGTGGTGTGGTGGTTTGCTCGGTGGTGTGGTGGTTAGCACGGTGGTGAGGTGGTTAGCACGGCGGTTAGCTCGGTGGTGTGGTGGTTAGCACGGTGGTGTGGTGGTTAGCATGGTGGTTAGCACGGTGGTGAGGTGTTTAGCACAGCGGTTAGCTCAGTGGTGTGGTGGTTAGCACGGTGGTGTGGTGGTTAGCACGGTGGTGTGGTGGTTAGCACGGCAGTTAGCACGGTGGTGTGGTGCATACGGAGGTTTCTGAGGTTGTTACATATCAAATTGAAATTGAATTAATCCGTGACCTGAGGATTTCTGTTGGTTCTTTCTGAGTTCTTCAGTGTAACATGTGTTAAACACACTATAAAGACATTAGAGTGGAAGAAAAGAATATTTTTTACCACACAGAATTAGTTTCTCACCTGATTGAAGCCCTTGAAATCAAAGCCCCCATCTGATTGGACGAGCTGATCACCTGTCACCCAGTGCCCACCCCCTGCCTGACGACGCTCCTCCACCGCCTTAGCAACGAAGTACACCATGTTAAAGATGGTGCCAAACATCGGAGACACCTGCGAACAGATCCAGAGCAGAGGTTCAGGTTCTGAACAGAGTAATGGGTTAGGGTTAGGGTAAACCCTAACTTCTGTTCAGAGAAGTTTTGTCTGAGTTTTTAATTGGTCGGAGAAGTTTTGTCCCAGCTTTTTATTGGATGGAGAAGTTTTGTCCCAGTTTTTTATTGGTTGGAGAAGTTTTGTCCCAGTTTTTTATTGGTTGGAGAAGTTTTGTCCCAGTTTTTTATTGGTTGGAGAAGATTTGTCCCAGTTATTTATTGGTTGGAGAAGTTTTGTCCCAGTTTTTTATTGGATGGAGAAGTTTTGTCCCAGTTTTTATTGGATGGAGAAGATTTGTCCCAGTTATTTATTGGTTGGAGAAGTTTTGTCCCAGTTTTTTATTGGTTGGAGAAGTTTTGTCCCAGTTTTTTATTGGATGGAGAAGATTTGTCACAGTTATTTATTGGTTGGAGAAGTTTTGTCACAGTTTTTTATTGGTTGGAGAAGTTTTGTCCCAGTTTTTTATTGGATGGAGAAGATTTGTCACAGTTATTTATTGGTTGGAGAAGTTTTGTCACAGTTTTTTATTGGTTGGAGAAGTTTTGTCCCAGTTTTTTATTGGATGGAGAAGATTTGTCACAGTTATTTATGTGTTGGAGAAGTTTTGTCCCAGTTTTTTATTGGATGGAGAAGTTTTGTCCCAGTTTTTTATTGGTTGGAGAAGTTTTGTCACAGTTATTTATGTGTTGGAGAAGTTTTGTCACAGTTATTTATGTGTTGGAGAAGTTTTGTCCCAGTTTTTTATTGGATGGAGAAGTTTTGTCCCAGTTTTTTATTGGATGGAGAAGTTTTGTCCCAGTTTTTTATTGGTAGGAGAAGTTTTGTCCCAGTTTTTTATTGGTAGGAGAAGTTTTGTCCCAGTTTTTTATTGGATGGAGAAGTTTTGTCCCAGTTTTTTATTGGTTGGAGAAGTTTTGTCCCAGTTTTTTATTGGTTGGAGAAGTTTTGTCCCAGTTTTTTATTGGTTGGAGAAGTTTTGTCAGTTATTTATGTGTTGGAGAAGTTTTGTCACAGTTATTTATGTGTTGGAGAAGTTTTGTCCCAGTTTTTTATTGGATGGAGAAGTTTTGTCCCAGTTTTTTATTGGATGGAGAAGTTTTGTCCCAGTTTTTTATTGGTAGGAGAAGTTTTGTCTCAGTTTTTTATTGGTTGGAGAAGTTTTGTCACAGTTATTTATGTGTTGGAGAAGTTTTGTCCCAGTTTTTTATTGGATGGAGAAGTTTTGTCCCAGTTTATTATTGGTTGGAGAAGTTTTGTCTCAGTTTTTTATTGGTTAGAGAAGTTTTGTCCCAGTTTTTCCCACATGCTGCTGATTCAACCCAATTTAATGGAATCTGGACTAATGTGGTCGGTGGTCTTAATGCTGTAATGGTGTGTATTTGTATTTTCCTTTTGCTTTTTTGTTCACCTCTGTGGCAGAGATGGCAGAGCGAATCTCTCGGTTGATCTGGGCCTGACGAAAAGCTTCGTAAAAGCTCTGGTCAGACGCCATGGTAACGGTCAGGACGGCGCTGTAGGCGTAGCGAAGCTGCGTGCTGTTTGTCAGATGGTGGAAATTTATGTCCTGGTTGAGAAAGGAAAGGAGGAAGTAACTTCAATCAATCAGGGAGGAGAGTTTCAGGTCCGAACATCCCGTTTGAAACAGATTAAAACAGGAAATACGAGATCAGAGCATTTTTATTTCATTATTTAATGCAGGTTGCATGCTACGACAGAGAAGAACAATGTCTGTTTTACAACGTGTTTTTAGGGTTCAGGTTACAGATGGAGCAACATTTTAGGTTATGTAAAAAGATGAGGTCTTTATGAGTTATCTTTCATTCAGTCTGGTACAGAAGGGATGCTTTACCTGGTAAGGCATGGCGTAAAGCAGGGCATCATAGGGAATGAACACGTAACCACTGGAAACCATCCCCATGTCCAGAGCAGCCAATAGGAGCTCTTCCTGATGCTCTCCACCAATAAGGACAGAACTCATGCACATTATGACCACTGAAAAAGAAATTAATTATTCAAAATGTGAACCAGATGATAAATGGCAGATGGAAACAGCGGGTTGGCATCCCAGCTGGTTAGAGATCATCAGTCATCAGTTATTAACATTATAATAACTGATTAATTATCTATTCTGATATCAGGGTTTGGACTCCATTCTAATCCTTCCAACCAGGACCAGAATATCCTCCCATGGGGCTCCAGAACCAATGCCTGTTCATAGGCTTCTGTTGACCACCAGTGAACATGTGGAGTTTGTTTTTATTTATAAAAATAAAGCTTAATGAGTTCAAACATTCACCATATCACAGTGATCATTTTTGTTTTTGAAATTATGAAACTCTCAGCTTTGACCTTTAACCTTGTCGACCTCTCTGATCCTGCTCAGCGCCTCCCGAGCCGCACGCTTGCTCTTCCTCTCCATGGTAACAACAGGACCAATCGGCAGGCCCATAGCCCGGAGCGCAGAGGCCACTTCCTGTCCGGTGCTCTCCCACAAATCAGTCGGAGCTGATGATCAGAAAACAGACAGACTCGAGCTTCAGGGTGGCCTCTTATAGAAAGCAAAAAGTTAATTTAATCTGGAAAATATCTGATAAAACACATCTTCATGTTCAGTCCACCTTGAATATGGACCGTCTGACAGCCCGCCCACATTTACCCACATCTGAAAGGGAGATGAAGAAGAGGATTTTCTGACATAAATATGGAGGAGTTAAAAGGATGGGAAGGGCGTCTGGACCCTGATTTCTCCTTCATTTGTCAGATCCTCCATCAGTACCAAAGCACCCCTCACACCATTTTTAAAGCACCACCCCAGAGTTTATAAACCCAACCCAACCCTAACCCAACCACAGAGTTTATAAACCCAACCAAACCACAGAGTTTATAAACCCAACCCCAGAGTTTATAAACCCAACCCAACCCTAACACAACCCCAGAGTTTATAAACCCAACCCAACCCTAACACAACCCCAGAGTTTATAAACCCAACCCAACCCCAGAGTTTATAAACCCAACCAAACCACAGAGTTTATAAACCCAACCCCAGAGTTTATAAACCCGACTCCAGAGTTTATAAACCCAACCCAACCCTAACCCAACCCCAGGGTTTATAAACCCAACCGAACTCTTACCCAACCCCAGAGTTTATAAACCCAACCCAACCCTAACCCAACCCCAGAGTTTATAAACCCAACCCAACCCTAACCCAACCCAACCCTAACGTAACCCCAGAGTTTATAAACCCAACCCTAATCCAACCCCAGAGTTTATAAACCCAACCCTAATCCAACCCCAGAGTTTATAAACCCAACCCTAATCCAACCCCAGAGTTTATAAACCCAACCCTAACCCAACACCAGAGTTTATAAACCCAACCCTAATCCAACCCCAGAGTTTATAAACCCAACCCTAATCCAACCCAGAGTTTATAAACCTAACCCTAACCCTAACCCCAGAGTTTATAAACACAACCCAACCCCAGAGTTTATAAACCCAACCCTAACCCAACCCCAGAGTTTATAAACCCAACCCAACCCCAGAGTTTATAAACCCAACCCTAACCCAACCCCAGAGTTTATAAACCCAACCCAACCCTAACCCAACACCAGAGTTTATAAACCCAACCCAAAGCTAGTTAGCTGTCATGCTGTTACGCCGTGTTTACGTATGTTAGCTGTCATGCTGTTAACCCGTGTTTACGTATGTTAGCTGTGATGCCGTTGCGCCGTGTTTACGTATGTTAGCTGTGATGCTGTTATGCCGTGATTGCGTATGTTAGCTGTGATGCTGTTACGCCGTGTTTACGTATGTTAGCTGTCATGCTGTTAACCCGTATTTACGTATGTTAGCTGTGATGCCGTTGCGCCGTGTTTACGTATGTTAGCTGTGATGCTGTTATGCCGTGATTGCGTATGTTAGCTGTGATGCTGTTACGCCGTGTTTACGTATGTTAGCTGTTGTGCTGTTACGCCTTGTTTACGTATGTTAGCTGTCATGCTGTTACGCTGTGTTTACGTATGTTAGCTGTTGTGCTGTTACGCCTTGTTTACGTATGTTAGCTGTCATGCTGTTACGCTGTGTTTACGTATGTTAGCTGTCATCAACAGCTGGGCATCTGCTGTGTAATTCAATGCAGAAACACAAACATAATGAAGCTGTTCCTCCAGTCAGACCAAAAACTCTCCAGCTCCATATACAGATACAGATAGTTCCTCTATTGATCCCAGATGGAAATAGGTTAGCATGTAGCTGTAAGTTAGCAGCAGATGCTAGCAAACAATGCTTTCTCATCAACAGTGATGGACCAAGTCGGAGATGTACACAGCGTAACTGGTAGTGATGCATGTGTACCTCCCTCTTAACACTAACAGTAGGATCTTACTCTGAGATTTGTTGAATCGCACAAATAACTGATTCAGAGCATCAGAAAGTGTGGCATCATGGGTGGGTGGTGAAGTGTTGCTGTTATAGTCCGTAAGGGCCTTTGTTGTCCTCGAAGTGGTAGTGTTGGCTTCCCTGATCCCTTGTTTAATTCCATCCAAGTATTCCTGTAAGGCAGCCTGACCTGTCAGCAGTCATGAGCTAACATTAGCATGTGTTGGTATTCAAACAGCAGTGATTCGGACAGCCGTAAACTCTGTTGGGGTGTAAAAGGTTTGCTTGAATGCATACACTTGTAGCCATGGAAGTAATTGGAAAACCTGAATTGAATTATTTGGATGGGAGTGTGAATACTTTTGGAAATATAGTGTATACAGGTCCAAGTGCTGTGAAGTAATCCTCTGTGATATTTCGTCCATCTTGTTGTTGTGGAGTGACCGTGAGCCGGTGAGAAAGAGACTCAGCAGGGATGGTCCACATGGGTTAGCTCGGAGCTAATCTCGTAAGCCTTCTCGCTTGTCCTGCTTTTGCTGTCTGTCCTTATGGGTTAGGGTTAGTTAGGTAGTTAGGCTACTCCGCTGGGGCTGACCTAGGGTTGCCAACCGTCCCTTGAAAAACAGAATCATCCCGTATTTAGAAACAAATGTACGCGTCCCGTATTGAGCTGAAAAGGGACTTTGTCCCGTATTATCGTGAGAATCAAAAATAATCCATAAAATGTCAGTGGAATAAATTAATAACACGGTTCTTTATATGAAAATGTAAGGTAAACTTGCTTAATTAAAGGTGAGCTCCTTGTTAGCCTCAATTTTTTAAATGTCTTGCTCAGAGTTTTACTCTGTAGCACTCAAAAACAAACAGCTCCTTGCAAGAGCTCAGAGGAAGTACAGATGGAAAAAGTAGCGTTGAGTTGAGTTGTGCATTAAGTTCATAAATTCTATTTTTAAATATGTTTAAAAGTTTACAAGTCTGTTTGCACTTTTGTTATTGTCTATCTATTGTTTTATATTTATTTATACAGTTTTAAGTTTAAGACAGATTTCTGTTTAAGAAATTCTTTTCCATGTGTTTATATCACTCAAAAATATGCATTTAATTCAATTCAGTTTCGAGTCAAATAGTTAAACAATCATTTCACTTACAAAAAAAGAGCAAAAAAAAAAAATCACCACGCCAGGAAGGGTGAAGGCAATCGGGTCGGCCGTTCCTGTCAATGAGGTGTTTTTAACTGAGACGTGGCTCAACAAAAACACAGCAAATGCAGTCCTGATAGAGTCTAGTCCACCTCACCTCAATTTTGTGTTTGAAACACGAGAAAACCAGAGGGGTGGGGGTGTTTGTGCCATGTTCAAGGACAATGTACCCACCCACACGTTGTCATTTGGGTTTTTTTCATAATTTGAGTATGTGTCATTCAAAATGGAGATAAAACAATCTTCCATACTTTATATCACCATTTATAAACCACCACAGAATTGTTTTGTTGATGATTTTACTGAACTACTTTCAATTGTGTGCACTGCTTTTGACTGTTTAGTCATAACAGGGGACTTGAATGTGCATGTGGACGTAGCGCATAACAAGGAAGCTAAAGAGCTCACTGCTGTCCTTGAAATGTTTGGTCTAACTCAGCATGTGACTGAGCCCACCCACAGCAGGGGGCACACTCTAGATGTGCTCATTTCAAGGGGTGTTGTTATTTCAAACGTGAATGTCGTCGATGTTGCTTTATCTGATCATTTCTGTGTTTTTTTCGACCTATCTACTTTACCCAAAACACCAGCTGGGTCTGCAGTTGTTCGGGGAAGACTCATAAATTCCAAGTTTTTGGAAATGATAAGGTTTGAGAACACCCTGTGTTCTGATGTTGATGATCTGTTGAACTCTTACACGTCAAGTCTCTTAAATGTTTTGGATATCATTGCTCCTGTCAAGGTTAGAATGGTTAAAAGTAGGCAAAGGGCGCCATGGAGGAAAGAAGAGTCGGTCAGGGCACAGAAAAGGGAGTGTCGGAGAGCCGAGTCAAAGCTCCAGGTTCATTATGAGACTTACAAAGAAAAGCTATGTGTGTTCAACCAGACTTTGCGTAGAACAAGGGAGAGTTATTTTTCTGAAATCATCAAAAACTGCAGTAACAACTCTCGTGTCCTGTTTGCTGCATTAAACAGATTAACAAACCCTCCAGTTTCACTGCCTTTAGAACTCATTTCTACATCCAAGTGTAATGAGTTTGCAATATTCTTTAATGACAAAGTTCAAGGCATTAAAAATGCAATAATTTCCACAACACAAATAACTACTCTGCAGCCAGCTAGACACCTAGAGCTGACACATTTCACACCTGTTACTGACAAAACAGTCGAAGAGACCATCTGCAGTCTGAGTTCATCAACGTGCTGCCTTGATGAGTTGCCCACTAGATTCCTAAAGTCTGTGCTGAGCAGTTTGTTACCACAACTCGCTCATCTAGTCAACATCTCACTCCAGACTGGAACATTTCCAAAGGCCTTAAAAACCGCTGTCATTAAGCCTCTTCTAAAGAAGAGCAGTCTGATGCCACAGTACTGAACAACTACCGGCCCATATCAAACCTGCCATTCTTAGGCAAAGTCCTAGAAAAAGTTGTATACCAACAGCTTAGTGACTTTCTCCTGTCTAACAATGCTTTTGATACTTTCCAATCAGGCTTTAGGCCCCACCACAGCACTGAGACAGCTCTGATCAAGGTGACAAATGACATCCGCCTGAACACAGATGCGAGTCACAGTCTTAGTTCTGCTGGACCTGAGTGCTGCCTTTGACACAGTTGACCATGCGATCTTATTACAGAGGTTAGAAGACTGGGTGGGAATCTCTGGTCGTCCTTTAAACTGGTTCAAGTCCTATCTGGAGGACAGGAAATATTTTGTTGAAATTGGTAACTGTGTCTCAGACCAAATGGCTATGACCTGTGGGGTTCCCCAGGGGTCAATCCTGGGACCCGTGCTGTTCAATCAGTACATGCTTCCACTAGGCCAGCTAATACGCAGCTATAATATGTCCTACCACAACTATGCAGATGACACTCAGATCTACGTGTCACTGACGGCAGGAGAACACGGGCCTGTAGATTCATTGTGTTGCTGCATCGAACAGATCAGTGTGTGGATGCAAAACAATTTCCTCCAGCTAAACTCAGACAAAACTGAAATCATTGTCTGTGGCCCACAGAAACAAAGAGAAAGTGTTATCAGTCACCTTGAGACTCTCTCTCTAAAACCTAACTATCAAGTTAGAAATCTCGGGGTAATATTGGACTCAGACCTGAACTTTAACAGCCACATTAAATCAGTAACATCAGCAGCTTTTTACCATCTAAAAAACATTGCCAGAATCAAAGGAATAGTGTCTAAACCAGACTTAGAGAGACTGATCCATGCGTTTGTCTCCAGCAGGTTAGACTGCTGTAACGGCCTGCTCACTGGGCTCTAAACGGGCTGTAAGACAGCTGCAGTACATCCAGAACGCTGCTGCTCGAGTCCTGACTAGAACCAGGAAATACGACCATATTAGTCCAGTGCTCAGGTCTCTGCACTGGCTTCCTGTCGCTCAGAGAATAGACTTTAAAACAGCTCTGCTTGTGTACAAGTCTCTTCACGGTCAAGCGCCAAAATACATCTCTGACATGTTAGAGCCATATGAACCAACTCGGGCTCTGAGAACCTCAGGGAGGGGTCTCCTGCCCCAGGGAGGGGCCTCCTGCCCCAGGGAGGGGCCTCCTGCCTCAGGGAGGGGTCTACTGCCCCAGGGAGGGGTCTACTGCCCCAGGGAGGGGTCTGCTGCCTCAGGGAGGGGTCTCCTGCCTCAGGGAGGGGTCTCCTGCCTCAGGGAGGGGTCTGCTGCCCCAGGGAGGGGTCTGCTGCCTCAGGGAGGGGTCTCCTGCCTCAGGGAGGGGTCTCCTGCCCCAGGGAGGGGTCTCCTGCTGGTGCCCAGAGTCAGGACTAAACAAGGTGAGGCTGCGTTTCAGTTTTATGCCCCTAACATCTGGAACAGTCTTCCAGAAGATGTGAGACAGGCCTCAACTCTGACAATGTTTAAATCCAGGCTGAAAACAGTTCTATTTAGCTGTGCATATGACACCTGAAAGTATTTGATCTGCACTCTTTGCTTTTTAATTAATTAATGATTATTTTAATTGGTTTTTAATTTCTTTATTTTATGTTTTAATTCTTTTTAATGATTTTATTGCCTTCTTGTGATTGTATGTAGCTGTGAAGCACTTTGAATTGCCCTGTGTATGAATTATAAATAAAATTGCCTTGCCTTGCCTTATATATATATTTTTTTTAAGACTTTTTATCCGTCAAAAAGTTTTCTCACGGCCAGAAAAGCCCCAGAAAAGTATCTTTTCCCAGCTGTGCACGTGCACTGTGATGTGTACGTACGTGCACGTCCTCATCGCCCCAGGGCATGATGGGAGGCCCCCAAAGCATCATGGGTGACTCTACTGCGCATGCTCTATGGGCCGCAGAACGCGGGAGTCAGAAACTTTCAACTCCATTGAAATCAACGGCGGCCATTTTGTGGTATCCAGATAGTATAATATCTAATTATCTTTGTATCATAATACATCCCTGGTCCGTACACGCCGCCATCTTGATGCATCTATAAAGCCTGTTTATCGATGTTCTGCCTGATTTTTGGGTTTTGATTGTGATACATCACTCAGTTGTATGTCTGTTTGATTATTAACTGTGTGCTTTGATTTAATTTAATTTAATATAATTAATTGTAATTTGATTATTAAATCAGTTATTCCAAGTGTGTCTTGGCCAGGATACACTTGGAAAAGAGATTTTCAATCTCAACGAGGCTTTTCCTAGTTAAATAAAGTTTTTTATTTTCAAAAAAAGATTTATCTTTTTAGAGGAATACCTGAAGTCCCACTACTCTCCACAGTCGCCTCAGGATGGGAGATTGGACCAAAGAGAAGTTTCGTACAATCTGTTGATTTTCTTAGTTTAGATATTGTTTTTGAATTAGCTTTGTATGTACGTATGAATTGGACTCATTTTTAATTTAATTAATTGGATCAGATTGTATTTTGTTTACAATAAATTGGATTCTTATTGACTTGAATTGGACTTTTTCATTGAAGTTTCTTGAGATGAGATTTGTTGTGATTTGGCGCTATATAAATACAAATTATTTGAACTGAATATACATGTTAAACATGACATAGATGAAGCCTTTCATAAAGTTTTGGCCCTCGGATGAAATGATTAAATTGATGTGATTAAGGCGAGAAACTACAGGTAAATAGGGTAATATTTTAAAATAATAGATATCACCATGAAACTTCCTCAGTTGATTACTTATACAAGTATGGAAAAAAATGTATTACAAGTTTTAGAAATTTGTATGTTTAATTATGCAAATTAGGCATTATCTCATTAAATATGCGGACATTTGCATATATTTCCGGAAGCTAGATCTGAACATATGAATAAGCCAGCCTAAAAAACATCAATTTTCGCCATATTTTTTTATTGTAATGTCACATAAATCAGGCCAGGAATGATTTATCTACAAATCATTCTGTAAATATATTCAGAATACTGCTAAGTGTATAACTGGAAAGTTTGGTGTCAGTAGGTGCTCCATAGGCTGAGATATTGATACTGGAAAAATACAAAATTTTGAGAAAACGGCATTTAAAGATTTAAATGGGGAAATTTATTTTGGTAAATTTGGGCGAAACGTACTGCTGCCATTTAACAAAATGTGATGTAATAAACATTTAAATTTATGTTTTGAAATAACACATATTGAAGGAGTAGACTTGCCCAAAATCTGAAAACTGAACCACTGTTTCAGTTTAGCTGAAATTTGATTTTAGCTTTATTTAATTTTACTGAAAAAAATATGAATGCAACATTCAACTTTTATCTTTATTGTCCTCAAAGCAACATGGCACGTCCACGTGTAAACATTTGACCCCGCCCTTTGGATAAACCAAGCCCCTTGGATAGCCACGCCCCCTGTCTGGACTTTCACCTGAGATCAGTCACGCCCCCTTTTTGGACTCTCACGTGAGATAAGCCACGCCCCCTGTCTGGACTCTCACCTGAGATAATCCACGCCTATTGGATAAGCCACGCCCCCTGTCTGGACTCTCACCTGAGATGACGCCGACGTGTGCCCAGCGGAAGAACTGCAGCACAGTGAACAGGACTCTGCTGGGAGGAGTGATGGGTGGCAGGTTTGCCCAGTCGCCATCTAAACATCCAGGAGACGCAAGCCCCACCTCCCAGTGTTGGGCCAATAGGGAGGCAGCGTGGCAGAGGGCGGGGCTAAAGGGGCCGATGTAGGCGTGGCCGTAACCCTCCATCTCTCCAAATTCAGTCAGAGCTGAAAAGAGAATAATCAGGTCTAAATGTCAGCTTTGTTTAAACCCCTAGGGTTACCCCTAAACCTGACCCTGACCCCTAGGGTTACCCCTAAACCTAACCCCTAGGGTTACCCCTAAACCTGACCCCTAGGGTTACCCCTAAACCTGACCCTAACCCCTAGGGTTACCCCTAACCCTAACCCCTAGGGTTACCCCTAAACCTGACCCCTAGGGTTACCCCTAACCCTAACCCCTAGGGTTACCCCTAAACCTGACCCCTAGGGTTACCCCTAAACCTGACCCTGACCCCTAGGGTTACCCCTAACCCCTAGCCCTAACCCCTAGGGTTACCCCTAACCCTTAGCCCTTGTGCGGTCTTAACATTGTGTTTACTCCACTTTGTCCTACGGGTCAGAAATGACCCGCCCTATCAAAGCTCCAAAATAAATAGAATAATCAGGTCTAAATGTCAGCTTTGTTTAAACCCCTAGGGTTACCCCTAACCCTAACCCCTAGGGTTACCCCTAAACCTGACCCTGACCCCTAGGGTTACCCCTAAACCTAACCCCTAGGGTTACCCCTAAACCTGACCCTGACCCCTAGGGTTACCCCTAACCCTTAGCCCTTGTGCGGTCTTAACATTGTGTTTACTCCACTTTGTCCTACGGGTCAGAAATGACCCGCCCTATCAAAGCTCCAAAATAAAGCAACTTAATTGAATTTTAAATCCAAAATCTATTTTGTATGATGAAACCACCTGTTATTCATCTATTCAACTCAATTTAATACATTTTTTATCATGTATTTTTTCTTACACAATACAAAAAGACAATCAGCAGTTTTCAGGATTAAACTTTTTTTTTTTTACCACAAACCAGCTGTCAGTTAGACCAACAGTTTTCTTGTTTTCTCAGTTTTCTTTTACATAATAAAGGGTTATTATTGCTATTATATAAATGTGAAGTAATTACTTCTGAATTAATTATATTGAAAGGGAAAAAAACAGTGAACTTTTTTCTGGTGTTTAAATGTTTTTATAATTCACGGGTCAAAATTGACCCATAAGACAATCTTTGTACCCTAGTGGTGTACAGCCCACATGGAAACATAAACAAAAATAAAGCATGACTTTTTCTAATGATGGGGTCCCTTTAGGAAAAGTCATAACATTTCAAGTTGGAAAAAGATAGTTTAAGGTATTTTTTTCTACAGCTAAACACGGTGGTGGGTCACTTTTGACCTGCAAGACAACAGGTTAATAAACTCCAATGTATCCACTACGCATTACAGGAGAGTTTGATGGCCTTCTGTTGGGTGACAGGGGTTACCATGCCAACCTAGGCTGCTGACCCTTGACCCCTGACTGAACCAGGCCCCCAACAGAACTTCACCCTGGCTTTTTTTAAGTTCCCGGATGCATACAAGATTCTCCGAAATGTTGGGTATGCATCATGAGGTTACTACTCATACTCAAACTACCCAAGATGCAATGTAATGTGACAACAGGAGGGTTAACTGTCAGGTTTGTTTTAATACACTGATTATGTTTAGACTTTAACTTATTGGGTTATTGTTATAACCTTATTATTAACCCTAACCCTACCTTTGGAGGCGGAGCAGTCTTCGTTGAGGAGCTTCACATCGTACCAGTACCCTCTGCTCAGGTCGCTATCGCTCCGTAGCCGTGACAACGCCAGGTTAGCCGCCGCCGTGGGCATCGCCCGGGAGAACATCGGGTCACATGACCACGGACCGACCAGGGCCAGCTTGAAGGTCGCCGTCCGAACGTTTGTAATGCATAGCAACCAAAGACACGCCCCTAGCAACCAGGTGGATTCCATCCTGAGCACCTGCAGGGGATAAATGTGAAAGTTACTCATTTTCTGCTCTCAGGTTCAACATGATGACAAAGTTGTTCTTTTCAACAGCTCATACCGAACACATCTGCAACGTCATCGTTTATATTTAAATTTAAAGAAAATTTACTTAATCACAGATTAAAGGGGGGAAACTGAGGGTGGAGGCATTTAGAGGCATTTAGAGGCATTAAAATGAAAAAAAACACTGATATCAGAGATGGAGCCACTGATGGTGGACCCTGAAACAGCTAAAGTAAACAAGTAAAATAAGTTATTTCAACTTTAATAAATAAAAATCTTAGTGGAAACAGAATTTTGACGTCGGTCAGTAAATGGGATGGACAAAGCTTGGTATGTATCTCCATTATTAAAAAAAAAGTGACTACATTTATTATTAAAATGTCCGTGGATCAGACTTTGAAGAGTTAGATTCCTTTATGAGGACATTAAGCCTGATTAAGCCTCCTTAATGTAATCTTCATTATAAAGACATTTAATCTCACAACACCATGAATGATTTATTTTACCATGAAAGTATAAAAACAGCAGATAAAGTCTTTACCTTTATGTCTCCATCGCACACAGAGAAACCTCAGAGAGAAAATCCACAGAAGAAGAAGAAGAAGAAGAAGAAGAGCGAGCTGCAGTCAGAGGCTTTTCTGTAATCCTGTAAGTGGATCAGGACGCTGTGATGGGAGGATGACCTCTGACCCCAAACCAGAATTAACTCTGTGTGTTTTAACCCTCCTGTTGTCTTGCAGGTCAAAAGTGACCCACCACCGTGTTTAGCTTTAGAAAAAAATACCTTAAACTATCTTTTTCCAACTTGAAATGTTATGACTTTTCCTAAAGGGACCCCATCATTAGAAAAAGTCACACTTTATTTTTGTTTATGTTTCCATGTGGGCTGTACACCACTAGGGTACAAAGATTGTCTTATGGGTCATTTTTGACCCGTGAATTATAAAAACATTTAAACACCAGAAAAAAGTTGTTTTTTCCCTTTCAATATAATTAATTCAGAAGTAATTACTTCACATTTATATAATAGCAATAATAAAACCTTTATAATGTAAAAGAAAACTGGGAAAACAAGAAAACTGTTGGTCCAACTGACAGTTGGTTTGAGGTAAAAAAAAAAAAAGTGTAATCCTGTAAACTGGTGATTGTCTTTTTGTATTGTGTAACAAAACTACATGATAAAAAATGTATTGAATTGAGTTGAATAGATAAATAACAGGTGGTTTCATCATACAAAATAGATTTTGGATTTAAAATTCAATTAAGTTGCTTTATTTTGGGGCTTTGATAGGGCGGGTCATTTCTGACCCGTAGGAC
This sequence comes from Odontesthes bonariensis, assembly GCF_027942865.1. Lineage (NCBI taxonomy): Eukaryota > Metazoa > Chordata > Actinopteri > Atheriniformes > Atherinopsidae > Odontesthes > Odontesthes bonariensis. The sequence continues at coordinate 59,755 of NC_134524.1, forward strand.
AAATGGGAGTAAACACCTTCCTGTAAAAGTCACAGGTACAGCGTTCTTCAGGTTCAGGTTAGCATCGAGTCTTTTTCAGCATGAACTCAACATTTTTGGATACTGATACTGTATAATTATTATTGTTGCTGTTGTTAACTAGTTGTAGCTTAATTTAAACCAGTCTTAGTTGGATGTCAGGTCTGTCTCCGCTGTTTTCTACGTTATTTTCTCTGTGGGAATAACAGCAGTTTATAACATCCCTTTGAGTTGGATTTCAGACTTCCACACCTGAGCAGCCTCAGAGAGGAGACAAGGACACAAAGAGTCTGCTGCATCAGCACCCCCTGCTGGACAAAAACAGGAATTACACAACAGAGGTTTCAACAGGAAAGCAGCTGTTGAAACTTCAGGTTTCAGAGCAGAATTGGACCTGTTCAGGCCTGGTTTCAGACCAGAACTGGACCTGTTCAGGCCTGGTTTCAGAACAGAACTGGGCCCGTTCAGTCCTGGTTTCAAACCAGAACTGGACCTGTTCAGTCCTGGTTTCAGACCAGAACTGGACCTGTTCAGGCCTGGTTTCAGAACAGAACTGGGCCCGTTCAGTCCTGGTTTCAAACCAGAACTGGACCCGTTCAGTCCTGGTTTCACTTCTTAGTTTTGGATTTAACTTTTCATCTGTTTGTGCTGTAAAATCCAAACTAAAAGCAGATGTTTACAAACCTTTCTTATATATAGTCACATTTCCAGAGCTTTCTAACTCATGTTCTACTCCTCAACACTTTGCTATTTTGTTTAACAACAATAACACATACAAACACAATGTAAATAATGATAAAGATGTATTTGTAACCGTCTTCACTGTCAAGCCTTTTGGTTCAAAATGTGCCAATAATTCTGATTAGGATCACAGACCTGAGAGCAAATTAATTATTGATCCCCGAGGTCACATCGGCAGGAAGTACGAACTTCATCATCAGGTTTTTAACGAATGTCATCTCAAAGATACAGTCCAATTCATCACCATGAAATAATAATCCAGTCAAATACAACTTTTATTTTCACAATAACAATGAGAGACAGTCAATAAGAGATCAATGAGTTCTTTTACAGCAAATCCATGCCACATATCAGCTTTCTCAGCTTTCCAACACAATAACTACTCAGGTAGCTGCTAACTAACCAGGTTAGAGAGCACATGTTGAGTTACCAGTGGCTAACTAACCAGGTTAGAGACCACATGTTGAGTTACCAGTGTTCAAACTGTGAGTTCCTGAACTACTGAAATACTGCAAATTACCCCAAATAATTTAGAAATACTAAAACTGTGAGTTCCTGCAGGTGAAGGAAGACCAACTGTGAGTGGATTGAGGGAATCATCAGGCTTTGGGCTCAGACCAAACACTGGAGTCTCATAACTGGAGTCTAACAAACTTTTATGCACATCCTATACCAAGGTGTGTAAATAGAGATAGTTTAACTTTAATTGGAACATTTTTTATAACATAATTATGTTCATTCACTGTAACAGACTGTAAAACCTTATAAAGAATGAATGAAATTGTTCATTTTTCTACTAATTAAATCAAGTTATCAACAGAAGTCAAATTATTCACCAAAAATTAAACAGGAATTATTTAACAAAATCTCGTAGTTCTTGTTTCCGTTGACTTTTACAAACCAATTAATCAGTTGAGAAAAAGTTGTCATAAATCCTAACGAGTTGTATCCTGTTGGGTTCCACCTCCATCATGTATATTTCATATAAATAATTTATCTATATGATACCTGTATCAGAGTTGTGTTTAACTCCAGTTTCCTGATTTTACCAACATGAGGTTTTTTTTGGAATTTTTTTTTTAATTGTTAAATTGTTAAATCGTAATGATGCGTTTCTATTTTACGATGCTGTATTTGTACTGAAGTAAAGCTTCTGATCCTTTAATATTATTTTGATATTACAGATGCCCAGAATGTTCGATGCATAATTCAGAGTGGAACCATTTTCAGCTGTAATTCAGCGATTCAGATGATATTTCAGAAGTCGTTCATATTGAAAAGTTAAAATACATACAATATAAATATATATATATATATATATATATATATATATATATATATATATATATATATATATATAAACCATAATACTATGGTGGGAAAGCTGCAATTTATTATTCTGTCCAGGTGAACTTTTCACTGAGTTAGATTAAGAGGGAATAGAAACTGGATGGAAAAATTGTTCCTTTGTTAAAAGTTCAACAGTTTAAAAATAAATTTGTAAAAATTGTTTGAGAAAAAGGTCATAATATTTGTTTGTTTATGCTGTAGATATATATATATATATTTTTTTAATTTTCAGCAAATAATCTGAGAGAAAGTTTTACATTAAAATCTGATGCCAGAGGAGAAATTTCACGTTTAAAGACTGAGAAAAGAATTATCCAGATTTTTCAATTCAGTTCACTTTTATTTATAAAGCTCCAAATCACAACAAATGTCATCTCAAGGCACTTCAAAGATACAGTCCAATTCATTGTAATACAATCATAATCCAATCAAATCCAATTTATTAAATTCCAAAATGGGAACAATTCATACGGAGCCAATTAAACAAAGTTTCCCAGCTCAAGAACTTTGAATGGAAAAACATGCTACACCAGTTAGACTACATTTACTTAAAAGATGGTAAAAGACTTGTACTTCACTGACCTGTTAAGCATTTTTTTGTCTTTGCATGAATTTCATTTCAGAATTTTTCAGGACAGGTTTAAAATCAGAGCTCCAGAATTCATCAGCCTTGAGATAACCAATCATGGCTTTAATTTATCCATCCATCCATCCATCCATCCATTATCTTCCGCTGGTCCGGGGGTCGGGTCGCGGGGGCAGCAGCTTGAGCAAAGAGACCCAGACGTCCCTGTCCCCGGCCACTTCCTCCAGCTCTTCTGGGGGGACCCCGAGGCGTTCCCAGGCCAGCCGAGAAACATAGTCTCTCCAACGTGTCCTGGGTCTTCCCCGGGGCCTCCTCCCAGTGGGACGGGCCCGGAACACCTCACCGGGGAGGCGTCCAGGAGGCATTCTCACCAGATGCCCGAGCCACCTCATCTGACTCCTCTCGATGCGGAGGAGCAGCGGTTCTACTCCGAGCCCCTCCCGGATGACCGAGCTTCTCACCCTATCTCTAAGGGAGAGCCCAGACACCCTGCGGAGGAAACTCATTTCGGCCGCTTGTATTCGCGATCTCGTTCTTTCGGTCACTACCCACAGCTCGTGACCATAGGTGAGGGTAGGAACATAGATTGACCGGTAAATCGAGAGCTTCGCCTTCTGGCTCAGCTCCTTCTTCACCACGACGGGCCGGTGCAGAGCCCGCATCACTGCAGACGCCGCACCGATCCGTCTGTCAATCTCCTGCTCCATTCGTCCCTCACTCGTGAACAAGACCCCGAGATACTTGAACTCCTCCACTTGGGGAAGGATCTCATTCCCGACCCGGAGAGAGCATTCCACCCTTTTCCGGCCGAAGACCATGGTCTCAGATTTGGAGGTGCTGATGGTCATCCCAGCCGCTTCACACTCGGCTGCGAACCGCTCCAGTGAGAGCTGAAGGTCACGGCCTGACGACGCCAACAGAACCAAATCGTCTGCAAAAAGCAGAGACCCGATTCTGAGGTCGCCAAACCGGACCCCCTCAACGCCCTGGCTGCGCCTAGAAATTCTGTCCATAAAAATTATGAACAGAATCGGTGACAAAGGGCAGCCCTGACGGAGTCCAACCCTCACAGGAAACATGTTCGACTTACTGCCGGCAATGCGGACCAAACTCTGACACCGGTCATACAGAGACCGAACAGCCCATATCAAGGAGTCCGGCACTCCATACTCCCGGAGCACCCCCCACAAGAGTCCCCGAGGGACACGGTCGAACGCCTTCTCCAAGTCCACAAAACACATGTAGACCGGTTGGGCGAACTCCCATGCTCCCTCCAGGATCCTGCGGAGGGTATAGAGCTGGTCCACTGTTCCACGGCAAGGACGAAAACCACACTGCACCTCCTGAATCCGAGATTCGACTATCCGGCGGATCCTCCTCTCCAGTACCCCCGAAAAGACCTTACCAGGGAGGCTGAGGAGTGTGATCCCCCTATAGTTGGAACACACCCTCCGGTCCCCCTTTTTAAAGAGGGGGACCACCACCCCGATCTGCCAGTCCAGAGGCAGGCTCTCAGGCTTTAATTTAATTTAATTTAATTATCTAAATGTTCTGCCTCCATATCCGCTGGGCAGAAGAACTCTCAGAACCGATTTATTGAAACCTAATGAACCTATTTATTTTTATTTAAACTACAGAGGGACAGTGAACAGAAGAAAAACGGGATGAATTCAGTTCAAAGTGAAGCTGGAATGCAGATGTTGGAGGAGCTACAAACGCTCAGAGAGTCAGATTCACGTCAGGAGGACAGTTGATGGCCGTGCACCGCGGTAGTTTTGGACTATATGTGCACGTCCTGGAGGTCAGAGTGCTGTGCACATGCTCAGAGAACTTGGGTGTTGCAGTAACTATGACCAGTGGACTGATTCTGTGCAGTTAACAGAAAGTTGAGGATCACCTCCAACACTCGCCTCATTTTCACCTGGAATTTTTACAGACTAAGTAAAAGGGTTAGTTTGAATCTGATCTGAACCTCTTCTTTGACTCTTCCCACAGCAAACCGGCTCCATGTTCCTGTTCCTCAGAACTCCTGATTGTCAATATGAAAACCTGATTGATTTTTGGAGGTTTTTATTGCTCTTTGTGTCCACAGTGTTCACATTGCTGGTGTAAATAAAGCTGCTTTCATCTTAACTCTTCCTTTAAATAACAAGTTTATAAAGTTATAGCAGTTTGTCCATAAAGTTTGATTCAAATGTTTGCAGCAGCAGTTTTACTCCTTTTGGGAAAGCTTGTGTTTGGACCTGCTAACAGCACTAGCAGAGCTAGCAGCGCTAGCAGAGCTAACAGAGCTAATAGGCATTAGCAGGCTTACTGGAGCACCACATGGAAGACTTTGTGACATCATCATTACCTTTTTTAAACTCGCCTTTGGTCCCCTTGAACTCTGATCTTTGAACCCTGAGAGTCCAGATGCTACAACAACACGACACGGCACTAAAGACCACGTCATCATTAATCATCATCACAGTAGTGCAATAAATAAACACACATGGGTGCATGTTTGTGTAGATAAATATGTGCGTCAGACCCATTCACGTGCACACATGTGCACGACTGTCTGTCTGTCAGTGTTCGTTGGGCATGTGTCTGATGGTGTGGAAGATCCAGTCCATCTTGGTGCTCCATCCTCCGTGATGAGCGTCGTTCATCTGTTTGGTGAAGTACTCCAGCGCCTCCTGCTGGCTCTTCTCTGAAACACACAGAAACACAGTGAAACTACTTGGAGGTTAAACCGCCTGTTTCCTCAGTCCAGGGTTAGGGTTAGAGGGTATTTATGTTGGAGAGGGTTAGGGTTAGAGAGTATTTATGTTGGGTTAGGGTTAGAGGGTTTTTAGAGGGTTTTGACCTGAGGGACGTAGGCTAAAGGCTATCTGTTAGCCTCTAGCTAACATGTTGCTATTAGCCACGACTGTATTTGATTTTAGTTTTGCTGAAGTAGAATCAGAATTGAGGCATCATGTCATGCAGCTAATTTCACCCAAAGGCAACCTGGTCCGGTTTGTGTTTGCAACACAACAAGAAGTCCTGACTGTGGATTAGTTTTACTGTTATGAGATATATATATATATATATATATATATATATACAGTGCACTGTGAAAATGAGTACACCCCCGTTGAAAAGTAACATTTTGAACAATATTTTAATACACACACAAGTTATTCCCAAAACGTGCATAGAGTAAGTTTAATACAACATCTGTTCAGCTTACAACAGAAAAGAATAATATAATATAACTTAAATGACATATTTGTCCATTTTTGTGAAATGATGCTGGTGCAAAAGTGAGTACACCCCTATGTTAAACTCCCTGAGAATGGGCCGTGTTGGCCCGAAATGTCATGAAATGAAAAGGCATTAAAAGGGAGGTCATCGTTGTGCGTTTCATCCTTGCCTTACATTGAAATTTTACATTTTGAGTCTGCACCAGGCTAAAAGAGACGTGTGTGAGATTTGACTGAAATCCTATGGAGAGTATCATGATCTGCTTCAGTAGTCACAGTACATGTTGACAAGCATGTTTCTTTTGGTGAAATTCAGCTTCCTACTGTTGATGGCATCCATACAGCCCCAAACCATGTCACTCCCACTACTATGCTTGACTTTAAGCATGGGGCACTTTTCTTTGTACAAATCACTTTTTACCACCACACAGGCTTGACACCATCGAAAGCAAATTTGTTTATCATTCTCTCATCAGAGACAAACAAACTAAGGATATGGATTGTTGGAACCATGTCCTGTGATCTGATGACACCAAGATTATTGTTGTTGTTAATACAATCCATCCATCAATCATCTGCAGCTTGTCCGGGGATCGGGTCGCGGGGGCGGCAGCTTGGGCAGAGAAACCCAGGCGTCCCTGTCCCTGGTCACTTCTTCCAGCTCTTCTGGGGGGACCCCGAGGCGTTCCCAGGCCAGCCGAGAGACATAGTCTCTCCAACGTGTCCTGGGTCTTCCCCGGGGCCTCCTCCCAGTGGGACGGGCCCGGAACACCTCACCGGGGAGGCGTCCAGGAGGCATCCTAACCAGATGCCCGAGCCACCTCATCTGACTCCTCTGGATGCGGAGGAGCAGCGGTTCTACTCCGAGCCCCTCCCGGATTACCGAGCTTCTCACCCTATCTCTAAAGGAGAGCCCAGACACCCTGCGGAGGAAACTCATTTCGGCCGCTTGTATTCGCGATCTCGTTCTTTCGGTCACTACCCACAGCTCGTGACCATAGGTGAGGGTAGGAACATAGATTGACCGGTAAATCGAGAGCTTCGCCTTCTGGCTCAGCTCCTTCTTCACCACGACGGGCCGGTGCAGAGCCCGCATCACTGCAGACGCCGCACCGATCCGTCTGTCAATCTTCTGCTCCATTCGTCCCTCACTCGTGAACAAGACCCCGAGATACTTGAACTCCTCCACTTGGGGAAGGATCTCATTCCCGAACTGGAGAGAGCATTCCACCCTTTTCCGGCCGAGGACCATGGTCTCGGATTTGGAGGTGCTGATTCTCATTGTAAATATTTAAAAAATGTTGAGCTACTTGACTAATTTGAATTTCCCCCATTGGGGGATGAATAAAGTATTTTTCTATTTCTATGCTAAATTAAATAAATTAAATAACTTCTAATATACACTGACATGGCGTTTTGTAAGCTGCATGTGGTATCTTTTTGTATTTAAGATTATATATGATAAAATATTACAAATAATATTATGTGTTGTTGTGTTGGTGGCGGGGAAGTCTTTTTTTTTGGGGGGGGGGGGGGGGGGGGGGGGGGGGGGAGTGTTCGCCCAGGGCGTAAATCTAGTCAGGACCGCCTCTGGCTTGTATTGGGTATTAACTTTATTAACACTCACCCCGACACATTTTAACATGTGATACTTTTACTTTGGAAAGCTTCTGTTCCACCCCTGAACCCCCCTTACCCAGGGCCAGAGTCTTCCTCAGGTAGGCGATGTCATCAAAGCTCTGGAGTTCGGGCATCCCGCAGCCCAGCAGCAGCGAGAACAGGTTGATGAAGAGGCTGGCATGCTGCCGGATGGCCAGGTAGGCTTTGTAGCACATCTCCTGGAACCTGCACCACAGACAGGTGAGAAACAGGTGAGACACAGGTGAGACACAGGTGAGCAGACAGATGAGACACAGGTGAGACACAGGTGAGCAGACAGGTGAGACACAGGTGAGACACAGGTGAGCAGACAGGTGAGACACAGGTGAGCAGACAGGTGAGACACAGGTGAGACACAGGTGAGACACAGGTGAGACACAGGTGAGCAGACAGATGAGACACAGGTGAGCAGACAGGTGAGACACAGGTGAGACACAGGTGAGCAGACAGGTGAGACACAGGTGAGACACAGGTGAGCAGACAGGTGAGACACAGGTGAGACACAGGTGAGCAGACAGGTGAGCAGACAGATGAGACACAGGTGAGAAACAGGTGAGCAGACAGGTGAGACACAGGTGAGCAGACAGGTGAGACACAGGTGAGCAGAAAGGTGAGGAGACAGGTGAGACACAGGTGAGCAGACAAGTGAGCAGACAGGTGAGACACAGGTGAGACATAGGTGAGCAGAAAGGTGAGCAGACAGGTGAGACACAGGTGAGCAGACAGATGAGACACAGGTGAGACACAGGTGAGCAGAAAGGTGAGCAGACAGGTGAGACACAGGTGAGCAGAAAGGTGAGGAGACAGGTGAGACACAGGTGAGCAGACAGGTGAGCAGAAAGGTGAGCAGAAAGGTGAGACACAGGTGAGACACAGGTGAGACACAGGTGAACAGACAGGTGAGCAGACAGGTGAGACACAGGTGAGCAGAAAGGTGAGCAGACAGGTGAGACACAGGTGAACAGACAGGTGAGCAGACAGGTGAGACACAGGTGAACAGACAGGTGAGCAGACAGGTGAGACACAGGTGAGCAGACAGGTGAGCAGACAGGTGAGACACAGGTGAGCAGACAGGTGAGCAGACAGGTGAGCAGACAGGTGAGACACAGGTGAGCAGACAGGTGAGCAGACAGGTGAGACACAGGTGAACAGACAGGTGAGCAGACAGGTGAGACACAGGTGAGCAGAAAGGTGAGCAGACAGGTGAGACACAGGTGAACAGACAGGTGAGCAGACAGGTGAGACACAGGTGAGCAGACAGGTGGGACACAGGTGAGCAGACAGGTGGGACACAGGTGAGCAGACAGGTGAGCAGACAGGTGAGACACAGGTGAGCAGACAGGTGGGACACAGGTGAGCAGACAGGTGAGCAGACAGGTGAGCAGACAGGTGAGACACAGGTGAGCAGACAGGTGAGCAGACAGGTGAGACACAGGTGAGCAGACAGGTGAGCAGACAGGTGGGACACAGGTGAGACACAGGTGAGCAGAAAGGTGAGCAGACAGGTGAGACACAGGTGAGCAGACAGGTGAGCAGACAGGTGAGACACAGGTGAGCAGACAGGTGAGCAGACAGGTGAGACACAGGTGAGCAGACAGGTGAGCAGACAGGTGAGCAGAAAGGTGTACAGACAGGTGAGCAGAGACCTCTCAAACTCTTTCGTCTTGGTGGACTCCTGGACCCCTTTACTGATGACGATGAGGAAGTCCTGGGTCAGGACGAAGGGCACCCGCTCCCTCTTATAGCCAAACTTCTTCTTCTTGTGGTCCAGGAAGTGGCCGAAGTCGATGTGGAACAGCTACAGGAGGGAGGGGGCAGAGAAGAAGAGTTAGGAGCGAGAGAGGCAGTTCCAAGATAGATGCCAAGTAGGTTTGACTTTGCTGAGCCCTCGCAAAAATAAACTTCAAAACTAGGGCCGGGCAGCGATTAAAATGTTTTATTAGTTAGTTCATTAGTTACTCCTCTGCCTCCTTTAGCGATAATGGTACATGTAACAAATGTAGTCTTTTTGTAGTTTTGGAGGCGAGGTTATCTGAATTGGAAGCTCGGCTCTGCACTGTTGAAAATCAACCGATAGCGAGCCAGGTCCCTTTAGCCAGTGTGGACCCAAGGTGGCTGGGTGACTGTCAGGAAGAGGCACAGCTCTAAACTCAAGCCCGTTGTTCACCATCGACCTGTCCACGCTTCTAACAGATTTTCCCCACTCAGCGACACACCCGCTGAGGACAAAACCCTGGTAACTGGCAGCTCTATAGTCAGAAACGTGGCATTAGAGACACCAGCGGCCATAGTCAAATGCATTCCAGGGGCCAGAGCATTTGTGAATCTTGTCCTGTGCATTTGTGAATCTTGTCCTGTGCATTTGTGAATCTTGTCCTGTGCATTTGTGAATCTTGTCCTGTGCATTTGTGAATCTTGTCCTGTGCATTTGTGATAATTGAGACTGATTTAGCTCCATAGTATTGGACTGTATCATTGAAGTTCTTTGAGATGACATTTGTTGTCATTTGGCTCTATATAAATAAAACATAAATTAATTGAATTAATCATAAGCCAAAATACACCGAAATAACTTTACATTTAAAACTTTACATTTATCAATAAAAGAGAGTACAGATAAGAAAGCATTATTTCTCTAATCTGTGCATTTTCTTTGTTTGAAACATTTTGTATTATGGCATATTCAAGTTTTAGTTATTAATGTTTTATTTTTTTCTTTCTTTTCATCAACTTGATGCATGACATCTTTTGTTATGTTTATTGTTCCTAATAAAGTTTATAAAAAAAGAAAAAAGGCCATGAAAAAGAGGAGAGGAAGAATTAGGAAGGGGAAAATAAGGGGGAGCCAGGAGCTCACCTGTCCATTCTCCTTCAACATGATGTTGGAGTTGTGTCGGTCTCCGATTCCTAGGATGAAGGTGGCAACACAATAACCTGCACAAGACCTGGTGAACAGTTCGATGGCTCGATCATACCTGAGAAAGGTAGACATGAGGAGAGAGACAGGTGTTTAGTCCCTGGCTTGAATTGAATTTTCATGCAGTGGTCAATTTTTAGATTTTGGGCCAGTCTACTCCTTCAATATGTGTTATTTTAAAACATGAATTAAAATGTTTATTTCATCACATTTTGTTAAATCGCAGCAGTACGTTTCGCCCAAATCGACCAAAATTAATTCCCCTATTTAAATCTTTAAATGCCGTTTTCTCAAAATCAGTTTTTGATATTTTTCCAGTATAAATATCTCAGCCTATGGAGCACCTACTAACACCAAACTTTCCAGTTATACACTTAGCAGTATTCTGAATATATTTACAGAAGGATTTGTTGATAAATCATTCCTGGCCTGATTTATGGGACGTTATAATAAAAAAATATGGCGAAAATTGATGTTTTTTAGGCTATGGGCAGCATATTTTGATTTCCTAGGAAATGAAAGCAGATATCCTGAAATCCCTCTGTAATTTTCTTTTCATTTTGTGTGTAAACAAAATGAAAAAAGAATTTTGCACCTGGCTTTATCATATGTTCAGATCTATCTTCCGGAAATATCTGCAAATGTGCGCATATTTAATGAGATAATGCCTCATTTGCATAATTAAACATACAAATTTCTAAAACTTGTGATACATTTTTTTTCATACTTGTATAAGTAATAAACTGAGGAAGTTTCATGGTGATATCTATTATTTTTAAATATTACCCTATTAACCTGTAGTGTCTCGCCTTAAGATGACATTTGTTGTGATTTGGAACTTTATAAATAAAGCTGAATACTGACGCCTCCCCGCGGTTCTTGTCTTTGATCCAGTGGTGCAGCGTGTTGGAGTTGAACTGCAGCGCCCCCTTTAGGCCTCCTTTGCACTGAATCTGCATGATGGTGAAGCTGTTCTTTACCACCTCGATCAGACCCACACAGTCCCCGATGGACAGGCAGCCGTAGGGCAGCATGCTGGGAAACACAAGCACAGGCGTTGTTGTATCTTTAATCATTATTAATTATTTAATTCATTTAAATCATTATTATTATCGTTCACATTTGGATTTAGTTTGGATATCGTATGGATAGTATTGAAAGAGCGGTAGTTTCTAGATCTGATTTGATTTGTTCTTGTATGTGGTGTTGCATGTCCTGTTGAAAGTCTTTTATTTTGAAAAACCTAAAAAGACAACAAGAAGTAGCTTCGTTTGTACGAGAAGCTGCAGCTAAGTTCCCAGCTGTGGACAGATGGACAGATGTCCAGCTGTGGACAGACGTCCAGCTGTGGACAGATGGACAGGTGTCCCAGCTGTGGACAGACGTCCAGCTGTGGACAGATGTCCCATTGTGGACAGATGTCCAGCTGTGGACAGCTGTGGACAGGTGTCCCGGTGTGGACAGACGTCCAACTGTGGACAGATGTCCAGCTGTGGACAGATGGACAGGTGTCCCAGCTGTGGACAGACGTCCAACTGTGGACAGATGTCCCATTGTGGACAGATGTCTAGCTGTGGACAGCTGTGGACAGGTGTCCCGGTGTGGACAGACGTCCAACTGTGGACAGATGTCCCGTTGTGGACAGGTGCCCCGTTGTGGACAGATGTCCAGCTGTGGACAGATGGAAGGTTGTCCAGCTGTGGACAGACGTCCAGCTGTGGACAGATGTCCAGCTGTGGACAGGTGTCCAGCTGTGAACAGATATCCAGCTGTGGACAGGTGTCCAGCTGTGGACAGATGGAAGGTTGTCCAGCTGTGGACAGACGTCCAGCTGTGGACAGATGTCCAGCTGTGGACAGGTGTCCAGCTGTGAACAGATATCCAGCTGTGGACAGGTGTCCCGGTGTGGACAGGTGTCCAGCTGTGAACAGATATCCAGCTGTGGACAGGTGTCCCGGTGTGGACAGGTGTCCAGCTGTGGACAGACGTCCAGCTGTGGACAGATGTGAGGGGATGATGATGATGTCACAGGCTCTCACCGCAGGTCCAGGCCCTGATTCTGCCAGATGTTCTCCATGATCTTAATGATCTGCAGGGTCAACATGTCCTGACGCAGGTCTGCACACAGGACAGACTACATTACCCACAATGCTCCTGAGCAGATAACACGGTCAGCATGTTAGCTATCATACATTAGCGCTGAGCTAGTTACCGTCCCCGTTCTTAAAGATGATCTCGTTGTTGGTGAAGAGCAGCTCGGACATGATGTCGGGGTTTTCCCAGTTCAGCCACAGAGGGCGCTTTGCCGAGGACATGATCCTGCACTGTTCCAGCCTGAAGACACAAGATACTGATTACTGTGGTTCCATCCTGCACTGTTCCAGCCTACAGACACAAGATACTGATTACTGTGGTTCCATCCTGCACTGTTCCAGCCTGAAGACACAAGATACTGATTACTGTGGTTCCACCCTGCACTGTTCCAGCCTAAAGACACAAGATACTGATTACTGTGGTTCCATCCTGCACTGTTCCAGCCTAAAGACACAAGATACTGATTACTGTGGTTCCATCCTGCACTGTTCCAGCCTAAAGACACAAGATACTGATTACTGTGGTTCCATCCTGCACTGTTCCAGCCTAAAGACACAAGATACTGATTACTGTGGTTCCATCCTAAAGACACAAGATACTGATTACTGTGGTTCCATCCTGCACTGTTCCAGCCTAAAGACCAAAGATACTGATTACTGTGGTTCCATTCTGCACTGTTCCAGCCTAAAGACACAAGATACTGATTACTGTGGTTCCATCCTGCACTGTTCCAGCCTAAAGACACAAGATACTGATTACTGTGGTTCCATCCTAAAGACACAAGATACTGATTACTGTGGTTCCATCCTGCACTGTTCCAGCCTAAAGACCAAAGATACTGATTACTGTGGTTCCATCCTGCACTGTTCCAGCCTACAGACACAAGATACTGATTACTGTGGTTCCATCCTACAGACACAAGATACTGATTACTGTGGTTCCATCCTACAGACACAAGATACTGATTACTGTGGTTCCAGCCTACAGACACAAGATACTGATTACTGTGGTTCCATCCTGCACTGTTCCAGCCTAAAGACACAAGATACTGATTACTGTGGTTCCATTCTGCACTGTTCCATCCTACAGACACAAGATACTGATTACTGTGGTTCCATCCTGCACTGTTCCAGCCTACAGACACAAGATACTGATTACTGTGGTTCCATCCTGCACTGTTCCAGCCTAAAGACACAAGATACTGATTACTGTGGTTCCATTCTAAACTGTTCCAGCCTAAAGACACAAGATACTGATTACTGTGGTTCCATCCTGCACTGTTCCAGCCTAAAGACACAAGATACTGATTACTGTGGTTCCATCCTGCACTGTTCCAGCCTAAAGACACAAGATACTGATTACTGTGGTTCCATCCTAAAGACACAAGATACTGATTACTGTGGTTCCATCCTGCACTGTTCCAGCCTGAAGACACAAGATACTGATTACTGTGGTTCCATCCTGCACTGTTCCAGCCTAAAGACCAAAGATACTGATTACTGTGGTTCCATCCTAAAGACACAAGATACTGATTACTGTGGTTCCATCCTGCACTGTTCCAGCCTGAAGACACAAGATACTGATTACTGTGGTTCCATCCTGCACTGTTCCAGCCTAAAGACACAAGATACTGATTACTGTGGTTCCATTCTGCACTGTTCCAGCCTAAAGACCAAAGATACTGATTACTGTGGTTCCATCCTGCACTGTTCCAGCCTACAGACACAAGATACTGATTACTGTGGTTCCATCCTGCACTGTTCCAGCCTACAGACACAAGATACTGATTACTGTGGTTCCATCCTGCACTGTTCCAGCCTACAGACACAAGATACTGATTACTGTGGTTCCATTCTGCACTGTTCCAGCCTACAGACACAAGATACTGATTACTGTGGTTCCATTCTGCACTGTTCCAGCCTAAAGACCAAAGATACTGATTACTGTGGTTCCATCCTAAAGACACAAGATACTGATTACTGTGGTTCCATCCTGCACTGTTCCAGCCTACAGACACAAGATACTGATTACTGTGGTTCCATCCTGCACTGTTCCAGCCTACAGACACAAGATACTGATTACTGTGGTTCCATTCTGCACTGTTCCAGCCTGAAGACACAAGATACTGATTACTGTGGTTCCATCCTGCACTGTTCCAGCCTAAAGACACAAGATACTGATTACTGTGGTTCCATCCTGCACTGTTCCATCCTAAAGACACAAGATACTGATTACTGTGGTTCCATCCTGCACTGTTCCAGCCTAAAGACCAAAGATACTGATTACTGTGGTTCCATCCTGCACTGTTCCAGCCTAAAGACACAAGATACTGATTACTGTGGTTCCATCCTGCACTGTTCCAGCCTAAAGACCAAAGATACTGATTACTGTGGTTCCATTCTGCACTGTTCCAGCCTAAAGACACAAGATACTGATTACTGTGGTTCCATCCTGCACTGTTCCAGCCTAAAGACACAAGATACTGATTACTGTGGTTCCATTCTGCACTGTTCCAGCCTACAGACACAAGATACTGATTACTGTGGTTCCATCCTGCACTGTTCCAGCCTAAAGACACAAGATACTGATTACTGTGGTTCCATCCTAAAGACACGAGATACTGATTACTGTGGTTCCATTCTGCACTGTTCCAGCCTAAAGACACAAGATACTGATTACTGTGGTTCCATTCTGCACTGTTCCATCCTAAAGACACAAGATACTGATTACTGTGGTTCCATTCTGCACTGTTCCAGCCTACAGACACAAGATACTGATTACTGTGGTTCCATCCTACAGACACAAGATACTGATTACTGTGGTTCCATCCTGCACTGTTCCAGCCTAAAGACACAAGATACTGATTACTGTGGTTCCATCCTGCACTGTTCCAGCCTAAAGACACAAGATACTGATTACTGTGGTTCCATCCTGCACTGTTCCATCCTACAGACACAAGATACTGATTACTGTGGTTCCATCCTGCACTGTTCCAGCCTAAAGACCAAAGATACTGATTACTGTGGTTCCATCCTGCACTGTTCCAGCCTAAAGACACAAGATACTGATTACTGTGGTTCCATCCTGCACTGTTCCAGCCTACAGACACAAGATACTGATTACTGTGGTTCCATTCTGCACTGTTCCAGCCTACAGACACAAGATACTGATTACTGTGGTTCCATTCTGCACTGTTCCAGCCTACAGACACAAGATACTGATTACTGTGGTTCCATCCTGCACTGTTCCAGCCTAAAGACACAAGATACTGATTACTGTGGTTCCATCCTGCACTGTTCCAGCCTACAGACACAAGATACTGATTACTGTGGTTCCATCCTGCACTGTTCCAGCCTACAGACACAAGATACTGATTACTGTGGTTCCATCCTAAAGACCAAAGATACTGATTACTGTGGTTCCATCCTGCACTGTTCCAGCCTAAAGACACAAGATACTGATTACTGTGGTTCCATCCTGCACTGTTCCAGCCTACAGACACAAGATACTGATTACTGTGGTTCCATTCTGCACTGTTCCAGCCTACAGACACAAGATACTGATTACTGTGGATCCATTCTGCACTGTTCCAGCCTACAGACACAAGATACTGATTACTGTGGTTCCATCCTGCACTGTTCCAGCCTACAGACACAAGATACTGATTACTGTGGTTCCATTCTGCACTGTTCCAGCCTAAAGACACAAGATACTGATTACTGTGGTTCCATCCTAAAGACACAAGATACTGATTACTGTGGTTCCATCCTGCACTGTTCCAGCCTACAGACACAAGATACTGATTACTGTGGTTCCATCCTGCACTGTTCCAGCCTAAAGACACAAGATACTGATTACTGTGGTTCCATTCTGCACTGTTCCAGCCTAAAGACACAAGATACTGATTACTGTGGTTCCATTCTGCACTGTTCCAGCCTACAGACACAAGATACTGATTACTGTGGTTCCATTCTGCACTGTTCCAGCCTACAGACACAAGATACTGATTACTGTGGTTCCATCCTGCACTGTTCCAGCCTACAGACACAAGATACTGATTACTGTGGTTCCATCCTAAAGACCAAAGATACTGATTACTGTGGTTCCATCCTGCACTGTTCCAGCCTAAAGACACAAGATACTGATTACTGTGGTTCCATCCTGCACTGTTCCAGCCTACAGACACAAGATACTGATTACTGTGGTTCCATTCTGCACTGTTCCAGCCTACAGACACAAGATACTGATTACTGTGGATCCATTCTGCACTGTTCCAGCCTACAGACACAAGATACTGATTACTGTGGTTCCATCCTGCACTGTTCCAGCCTACAGACACAAGATACTGATTACTGTGGTTCCATTCTGCACTGTTCCAGCCTAAAGACACAAGATACTGATTACTGTGGTTCCATCCTAAAGACACAAGATACTGATTACTGTGGTTCCATCCTGCACTGTTCCAGCCTACAGACACAAGATACTGATTACTGTGGTTCCATCCTGCACTGTTCCAGCCTAAAGACACAAGATACTGATTACTGTGGTTCCATTCTGCACTGTTCCAGCCTGAAGACACAAGATACTGATTACTGTGGTTCCATCCTGCACTGTTCCAGCCTAAAGACACAAGATACTGATTACTGTGGTTCCATCCTGCACTGTTCCAGCCTACAGACACAAGATACTGATTACTGTGGTTCCATCCTGCACTGTTCCAGCCTACAGACACAAGATACTGATTACTGTGGTTCCATCCTGCACTGTTCCAGCCTACAGACACAAGATACTGATTACTGTGGTTCCATCCTGCACTGTTCCAGCCTACAGACACAAGATACTGATTACTGTGGTTCCATCCTGCACTGTTCCAGCCTAAAGACACAAGATACTGATTACTGTGGTTCCATTCTGCACTGTTCCAGCCTAAAGACCAAAGATACTGATTACTGTGGTTCCATCCTGCACTGTTCCAGCCTACAGACACAAGATACTGATTACTGTGGTTCCATCCTGCACTGTTCCAGCCTAAAGACACAAGATACTGATTACTGTGGTTCCATCCTGCACTGTTCCAGCCTACAGACACAAGATACTGATTACTGTGGTTCCATTCTGCACTGTTCCAGCCTAAAGACCAAAGATACTGATTACTGTGGTTCCATCCTGCACTGTTCCAGCCTGAAGACACAAGATACTGATTACTGTGGTTCCATCCTGCACTGTTCCAGCCTGAAGACACAAGATACTGATTACTGTGGTTCCATCCTGCACTGTTCCATCCTACAGACACAAGATACTGATTACTGTGGTTCCATCCTGCACTATTCCATCCTACAGACACAAGATACTGATTACTGTGGTTCCATCCTGCACTGTTCCAGCCTAAAGACACAAGATACTGATTACTGTGGTTCCATCCTACAGACACAAGATACTGATTACTGTGGTTCCATCCTGCACTGTTCCAGCCTAAAGACACAAGATACTGATTACTGTGGTTCCATCCTAAAGACACAAGATACTGATTACTGTGGTTCCATCCTGCACTGTTCCAGCCTAAAGACCAAAGATACTGATTACTGTGGTTCCATCCTGCACTGTTCCAGCCTACAGACACAAGATACTGATTACTGTGGTTCCATCCTGCACTGTTCCAGCCTAAAGACACAAGATACTGATTACTGTGGTTCCATTCTGCACTGTTCCATCCTACAGACACAAGATACTGATTACTGTGGTTCCATCCTGCACTGTTCCAGCCTACAGACACAAGATACTGATTACTGTGGTTCCATCCTGCACTGTTCCAGCCTAAAGACACAAGATACTGATTACTGTGGTTCCATTCTAAACTGTTCCAGCCTAAAGACACAAGATACTGATTACTGTGGTTCCATCCTGCACTGTTCCAGCCTAAAGACACAAGATACTGATTACTGTGGTTCCATTCTAAACTGTTCCAGCCTAAAGACACAAGATACTGATTACTGTGGTTCCATCCTGCACTGTTCCAGCCTAAAGACACAAGATACTGATTACTGTGGTTCCATCCTGCACTGTTCCAGCCTAAAGACACAAGATACTGATTACTGTGGTTCCATCCTGCACTGTTCCAGCCTACAGACACAAGATACTGATTACTGTGGTTCCATTCTGCACTGTTCCAGCCTAAAGACCAAAGATACTGATTACTGTCGTTCCATCCTAAAGACACAAGATACTGATTACTGTGGTTCCATCCTGCACTGTTCCAGCCTGAAGACACAAGATACTGATTACTGTGGTTCCATCCTGCACTGTTCCAGCCTAAAGACACAAGATACTGATTACTGTGGTTCCATTCTGCACTGTTCCAGCCTAAAGACCAAAGATACTGATTACTGTGGTTCCATCCTGCACTGTTCCAGCCTACAGACACAAGATACTGATTACTGTGGTTCCATCCTGCACTGTTCCAGCCTACAGACACAAGATACTGATTACTGTGGTTCCATCCTGCACTGTTCCAGCCTACAGACACAAGATACTGATTACTGTGGTTCCATTCTGCACTGTTCCAGCCTAAAGACACAAGATACTGATTACTGTGGTTCCATCCTGCACTGTTCCAGCCTACAGACACAAGATACTGATTACTGTGGTTCCATTCTGCACTGTTCCAGCCTAAAGACCAAAGATACTGATTACTGTGGTTCCATCCTAAAGACACAAGATACTGATTACTGTGGTTCCATCCTGCACTGTTCCAGCCTACAGACACAAGATACTGATTACTGTGGTTCCATCCTGCACTGTTCCAGCCTACAGACACAAGATACTGATTACTGTGGTTCCATTCTGCACTGTTCCAGCCTGAAGACACAAGATACTGATTACTGTGGTTCCATCCTGCACTGTTCCAGCCTAAAGACACAAGATACTGATTACTGTGGTTCCATCCTGCACTGTTCCATCCTAAAGACACAAGATACTGATTACTGTGGTTCCATCCTGCACTGTTCCAGCCTAAAGACCAAAGATACTGATTACTGTGGTTCCATCCTGCACTGTTCCAGCCTAAAGACACAAGATACTGATTACTGTGGTTCCATCCTGCACTGTTCCAGCCTAAAGACCAAAGATACTGATTACTGTGGTTCCATCCTGCACTGTTCCATCCTAAAGACACAAGATACTGATTACTGTGGTTCCATCCTGCACTGTTCCATCCTAAAGACACAAGATACTGATTACTGTGGTTCCATCCTGCACTGTTCCAGCCTAAAGACCAAAGATACTGATTACTGTGGTTCCATTCTGCACTGTTCCAGCCTAAAGACACAAGATACTGATTACTGTGGTTCCATCCTGCACTGTTCCAGCCTAAAGACACAAGATACTGATTACTGTGGTTCCATTCTGCACTGTTCCAGCCTACAGACACAAGATACTGATTACTGTGGTTCCATCCTGCACTGTTCCAGCCTAAAGACACAAGATACTGATTACTGTGGTTCCATCCTAAAGACACGAGATACTGATTACTGTGGTTCCATTCTGCACTGTTCCAGCCTAAAGACACAAGATACTGATTACTGTGGTTCCATCCTGCACTGTTCCAGCCTAAAGACACAAGATACTGATTACTGTGGTTCCATCCTAAAGACACGAGATACTGATTACTGTGGTTCCATTCTGCACTGTTCCAGCCTAAAGACACAAGATACTGATTACTGTGGTTCCATCCTAAAGACACGAGATACTGATTACTGTGGTTCCATTCTGCACTGTTCCATCCTAAAGACACAAGATACTGATTACTGTGGTTCCATTCTGCACTGTTCCAGCCTACAGACACAAGATACTGATTACTGTGGTTCCATCCTACAGACACAAGATACTGATTACTGTGGTTCCATCCTGCACTGTTCCAGCCTAAAGACACAAGATACTGATTACTGTGGTTCCATCCTGCACTGTTCCAGCCTAAAGACACAAGATACTGATTACTGTGGTTCCATCCTGCACTGTTCCATCCTACAGACACAAGATACTGATTACTGTGGTTCCATCCTGCACTGTTCCAGCCTAAAGACCAAAGATACTGATTACTGTGGTTCCATCCTGCACTGTTCCAGCCTAAAGACACAAGATACTGATTACTGTGGTTCCATCCTGCACTGTTCCAGCCTACAGACACAAGATACTGATTACTGTGGTTCCATTCTGCACTGTTCCAGCCTACAGACACAAGATACTGATTACTGTGGTTCCATTCTGCACTGTTCCAGCCTACAGACACAAGATACTGATTACTGTGGTTCCATTCTGCACTGTTCCAGCCTACAGACACAAGATACTGATTACTGTGGTTCCATCCTGCACTGTTCCAGCCTAAAGACACAAGATACTGATTACTGTGGTTCCATCCTGCACTGTTCCAGCCTACAGACACAAGATACTGATTACTGTGGTTCCATCCTGCACTGTTCCAGCATAAAGACACAAGATACTGATTACTGTGGTTCCATTCTGCACTGTTCCAGCCTACAGACACAAGATACTGATTACTGTGGTTCCATCCTGCACTGTTCCAGCCTACAGACACAAGATACTGATTACTGTGGTTCCATCCTAAAGACCAAAGATACTGATTACTGTGGTTCCATCCTGCACTGTTCCAGCCTAAAGACACAAGATACTGATTACTGTGGTTCCATCCTGCACTGTTCCAGCCTACAGACACAAGATACTGATTACTGTGGTTCCATTCTGCACTGTTCCAGCCTACAGACACAAGATACTGATTACTGTGGTTCCATTCTGCACTGTTCCAGCCTACAGACACAAGATACTGATTACTGTGGATCCATTCTGCACTGTTCCAGCCTACAGACACAAGATACTGATTACTGTGGTTCCATCCTGCACTGTTCCAGCCTACAGACACAAGATACTGATTACTGTGGTTCCATTCTGCACTGTTCCAGCCTACAGACACAAGATACTGATTACTGTGGTTCCATCCTAAAGACACAAGATACTGATTACTGTGGTTCCATCCTGCACTGTTCCAGCCTACAGACACAAGATACTGATTACTGTGGTTCCATCCTGCACTGTTCCAGCCTAAAGACACAAGATACTGATTACTGTGGTTCCATTCTGCACTGTTCCAGCCTAAAGACACAAGATACTGATTACTGTGGTTCCATTCTGCACTGTTCCAGCCTACAGACACAAGATACTGATTACTGTGGTTCCATTCTGCACTGTTCCAGCCTACAGACACAAGATACTGATTACTGTGGTTCCATCCTGCACTGTTCCAGCCTAAAGACACAAGATACTGATTACTGTGGTTCCATTCTGCACTGTTCCATCCTACAGACACAAGATACTGATTACTGTGGTTCCATTCTGCACTGTTCCAGCCTACAGACACAAGATACTGATTACTGTGGTTCCATCCTGCACTGTTCCAGCCTACAGACACAAGATACTGATTACTGTGGTTCCATCCTAAAGACCAAAGATACTGATTACTGTGGTTCCATCCTGCACTGTTCCAGCCTAAAGACACAAGATACTGATTACTGTGGTTCCATCCTGCACTGTTCCAGCCTACAGACACAAGATACTGATTACTGTGGTTCCATTCTGCACTGTTCCAGCCTACAGACACAAGATACTGATTACTGTGGATCCATTCTGCACTGTTCCAGCCTACAGACACAAGATACTGATTACTGTGGTTCCATCCTGCACTTTTCCAGCCTACAGACACAAGATACTGATTACTGTGGTTCCATTCTGCACTGTTCCAGCCTAAAGACACAAGATACTGATTACTGTGGTTCCATCCTAAAGACACAAGATACTGATTACTGTGGTTCCATCCTGCACTGTTCCAGCCTACAGACACAAGATACTGATTACTGTGGTTCCATCCTGCACTGTTCCAGCCTAAAGACACAAGATACTGATTACTGTGGTTCCATTCTGCACTGTTCCAGCCTGAAGACACAAGATACTGATTACTGTGGTTCCATCCTGCACTGTTCCAGCCTAAAGACACAAGATACTGATTACTGTGGTTCCATCCTGCACTGTTCCAGCCTACAGACACAAGATACTGATTACTGTGGTTCCATCCTGCACTGTTCCAGCCTACAGACACAAGATACTGATTACTGTGGTTCCATCCTGCACTGTTCCAGCCTACAGACACAAGATACTGATTACTGTGGTTCCATTCTGCACTGTTCCAGCCTAAAGACCAAAGATACTGATTACTGTGGTTCCATCCTAAAGACACAAGATACTGATTACTGTGGTTCCATTCTGCACTGTTCCAGCCTGAAGACACAAGATACTGATTACTGTGGTTCCATTCTGCACTGTTCCAGCCTAAAGACACAAGATACTGATTACTGTGGTTCCATCCTGCACTGTTCCAGCCTAAAGACACAAGATACTGATTACTGTGGTTCCATCCTGCACTGTTCCAGCCTACAGACACAAGATACTGATTACTGTGGTTCCATTCTGCACTGTTCCAGCCTAAAGACCAAAGATACTGATTACTGTGGTTCCATCCTGCACTGTTCCAGCCTGAAGACACAAGATACTGATTACTGTGGTTCCATCCTGCACTGTTCCAGCCTGAAGACACAAGATACTGATTACTGTGGTTCCATCCTGCACTGTTCCATCCTACAGACACAAGATACTGATTACTGTGGTTCCATCCTGCACTATTCCATCCTACAGACACAAGATACTGATTACTGTGGTTCCATCCTGCACTGTTCCAGCCTAAAGACACAAGATACTGATTACTGTGGTTCCATCCTACAGACACAAGATACTGATTACTGTGGTTCCATCCTGCACTGTTCCAGCCTACAGACACAAGATACTGATTACTGTGGTTCCATTCTGCACTGTTCCAGCCTAAAGACACAAGATACTGATTACTGTGGTTCCATCCTGCACTGTTCCAGCCTAAAGACACAAGATACTGATTACTGTGGTTCCATTCTGCACTGTTCCAGCCTAAAGACACAAGATACTGATTACTGTGGTTCCATCCTGCACTGTTCCAGCCTAAAGACACAAGATACTGATTACTGTGGTTCCATCCTGCACTGTTCCAGCCTAAAGACCAAAGATACTGATTACTGTGGTTCCATCCTAAAGACACAAGATACTGATTACTGTGGTTCCTTCCTGCACTGTTCCAGCCTAAAGACCAAAGATACTGATTACTGTGGTTCCATCCTAAAGACACAAGATACTGATTACTGTGGTTCCATCCTAAAGACACAAGATACTGATTACTGTGGTTCCTTCCTGCACTGTTCCAGCCTAAAGACACAAGATACTGATTACTGTGGTTCCATCCTAAAGACACAAGATACTGATTACTGTGGTTCCTTCCTGCACTGTTCCAGCCTAAAGACACAAGATACTGATTACTGTGGTTCCATTCTGCACTGTTCCAGCCTAAAGACACAAGATACTGATTACTGTGGTTCCAGCCTACAGACACAAGATACTGATTACTGTGGTTCCATTCTGCACTGTTCCAGCCTACAGACACAAGATACTGATTACTGTGGTTCCATCCTGCACTGTTCCAGCCTACAGACACAAGATACTGATTACTGTGGTTCCATCCTGCACTGTTCCAGCCTACAGACACAAGATACTGATTACTGTGGTTCCATTCTGCACTGTTCCAGCCTGAAGACACAAGATACTGATTACTGTGGTTCCATTCTGCACTGTTCCAGCCTACAGACACAAGATACTGATTACTGTGGTTCCATCCTGCACTGTTCCAGCCTACAGACACAAGATACTGATTACTGTGGTTCCATTCTGCACTGTTCCAGCCTACAGACACAAGATACTGATTACTGTGGTTCCATTCTGCACTGTTCCAGCCTACAGACACAAGATACTGATTACTGTGGTTCCATCCTAAAGACACAAGATACTGATTACTGTGGTTCCATCCTGCACTGTTCCAGCCTAAAGACACAAGATACTGATTACTGTGGTTCCATCCTGCACTGTTCCAGCCTAAAGACACAAGATACTGATTACTGTGGTTCCAGCCTAAAGACACAAGATACTGATTACTGTGGTTCCATCCTGCACTGTTCCAGCCTACAGACACAAGATACTGATTACTGTGGTTCCATCCTGCACTGTTCCAGCCTAAAGACACAAGATACTGATTACTGTGGTTCCATCCTGCACTGTTCCAGCCTAAAGACACAAGATACTGATTACTGTGGTTCCATCCTGCACTGTTCCAGCCTAAAGACACAAGATACTGATTACTGTGGTTCCAGCCTAAAGACACAAGATACTGATTACTGTGGTTCCATCCTGCACTGTTCCAGCCTACAGACACAAGATACTGATTACTGTGGTTCCATCCTGCACTGTTCCAGCCTAAAGACACAAGATACTGATTACTGTGGTTCCATCCTGCACTATTCCAGCCTAAAGACACAAGATACTGATTACTGTGGTTCCATTCTGCACTGTTCCAGCCTACAGACACAAGATACTGATTACTGTGGTTCCATCCTGCACTGTTCCAGCCTACAGACACAAGATACTGATTACTGTGGTTCCATCCTGCACTGTTCCAGCCTAAAGACACGAGATACTGATTACTGTGGTTCCATTCTGCACTTTTCCAGCCTAAAGACCAAAGATACTGATTACAACACTCTGAACCCACATCAGCTCAACTGGTTCTGAGCCTAACCACAACTTTGACATCAGAGATGGATCAGCCAACCAGCTTGTTGCATTCTATGGCCATGACCTGTGGGGTTCCCCAGGGGTCAATCCTGGGACCCGTATTTTTCAATCTGTACATGCTTCCACTAGGCCAGCTAATACGCAGCTTTAATAATAACAATAATAATAATCAATTACATTTGTAAAGCACTTTTTCATTTCATACGGAATCTCAAAGTGCTATGCTGATGGTGGCAGACAACTGGATTGTAGCCATAGCTGCCCTGGGGCACACTGACAGGGCAGCCGCCATGGCGAGGCTGCCATGCACCGGCGCCATCGGCCCCTCCGACCACCACCAGCAGGTGGTCAGCAGGTGGTTAATGTGTCCTACCACAATTATGCAGATGACACTCAGATCTACGTGTCACTGACGGCAGGAGAACACGGGCCTGTAGATGCACTGTGTCGCTGCATCGAACAGATCAGTGTGTGGATGCAAAACAATTTCCTCCAGCTAAACTCAGACAAAACTGAAATCATTGTCTGTGGCCCACAGAAACAAAGAGAAAGTGTTATCAGTCACCTTGAGACTCTCTCTCTAAAACCTAACTATCAAGTTAGAAATCTCGGGGTAACATTGGACTCAGACCTGAACTTTAACAGCCACATTAAATCAGTAACATCAGCAGCTTTTTACCATCTTAAAAAACATTGCCAGAATCAAAGGAATAGTGTCTAAAGCAGACTTAGAGAGACTGATCCATGCGTTTGTCTCCAGCAGGTTAGACTGCTGTAACGGCCTGCTCACTGGGCTCTAAACGGGCTGTAAGACAGCTGCAGTACATCCAGAACGCTGCTGCTCGAGTCCTGACCAGAACCAGGAAATACGACCATATTAGTCCAGTGCTCAGGTCTCTGCACTGGCTTCCTGTCGCTCAGAGAATAGACTTTAAAACAGCTCTGCTTGTGTACAAGTCTCTTCACGGTCAAGCGCCAAAGTACATCTCTGACATGTTAGAGCCATATGAACCAACTCGGGCTCTGAGAACCTCAGGGAGGGGTCTCCTGCCTCAGGGAGGGGTCTCCTGCCCCAGGGAGGGGTCTCCTGCCCCAGGGAGGGGTCTCCTGCCTCAGGGAGGGGTCTGCTGCTTCAGGGAGGGGTCTCCTGCCTCAGGGAGGGGTCTCCTGCCTCAGGGAGGGGTCTCCTGCCCCAGGGAGGGGTCTCCTGCCTCAGGGAGGGGTCTCCTGCCTCAGGGAGGGGTCTCCTGCTGGTGCCCAGAGTCAGGACTAAACAAGGTGAGGCTGCGTTTCAGTTTTATGCCCCTAACATCTGGAACAGTCTTCCAGAAGATGTGAGACAGGCCTCAACTCTGACAATGTTTAAATCCAGGCTGAAAACAGTTCTATTTAGCTGTGCATATGACACCTGAAAGTATTTTATCTGCACTCTTCACTTTTTAATTACTTAATGATTATTTTTGATGGGTTTTAAATTTCTTTCTTTTTTAATTTCTTTCTTTTATTATTATTTTTTTTATTCCTTTTTAATGGTTTTATTGCCTTCTTGTGATTTTATGTAGCTGTAAACCACTTTGAATTGCCCTGTGTATGAACTGTGCTCTATAAATAAAATTGCCTTGCCTTGCCTTGCCTTCTTCACAAACTTCTTCAACAGGCTTCAGGTTCTTTCTGCCCAACAACAGAGACGCATACCTGAGGTTTCCCAGCTGGTGGACGGGGTTCAGAGGAGAGACGAATCCCTGCAGAGCTTCCATGTAATCTGGACGAGACATGTGCTCAACCAGGAACTTCATCTGCGTCTGACGGCCAATCAGAGCACGGCAAAACGTCACCATCAGCCAATCAGAGAACAGAGTGGAGATACGTGGAGAGATTTGAGTTTTACCTTCTGCGTCTCGTCTTTCTTCTCCTGCTTCAGCGTGTCGGTGAGATTCACCAGTTTATCCATGGCCTCCACCTACAGGAAGCAGAGCCTTCAGTTTTTAGGATCAGAACAGGAAGCAGAGCCTTCAGTTTTTAGGATCAGAATAGGAAGCAAAGCCTTCAGTTTTTAGGATCAGAACAGGAAGCAGAGCCTTCAGTTTTTAGGATCAGAACAGGAAGCAGAGCCTTCAGTTTTTAGGATCAGAACAGGAAGCAGAGCCTTCAGTTTTTAGGATCAGAACAGGAAGCAGAGCCTTCAGTTTTTAGGATCAGAACAGGAAGCAGAGCCTTCAGTTTTTAGGATCAGAACAGGAAGCCGAGCCTTCAGTTTTTAGGATCAGAACAGGAAGCAGAGCCTTCAGTTTTTAGGATCAGAACAGGAAGCAGAGCCTTCAGTTTTTAGGATCATTATAGGAAGCAGAGCCTTCAGTTTTTAGGATCAGAACAGGAAGCAGAGCCTTCAGTTTTTAGGATCAGAATAGGAAGCAAAGCCTTCAGTGTTTAGGATCAGAATAGGAGGCAGAGCCTTCAGAGCTTTTTAAATCAATCACCTGCTTGTGAGCCTTTGCTTTGTTTGAACCCTTTTGTTTTAATTTTTGATTTCTTGCTTTTACTTAGACTCTAACTGCTTTCATGGGAGTCTTAGAGTTGTTATTCCCATCTTTAATCCTTGGTTGTTATGTGTTTAACTGTTAAACAGTTGTTTGAAGTTGAGTTTGAGCATTAGATGGCAGACATGCAGAAATACATTGAAGAAGAACTCACCTGTCTGTTCAGATGTTTTAAGTACATTCCACAGGCTCTGCAGAAAGCCTCCAGCAGCAGACCAAACCTTCTGGAAACCGTCTTATTGTGCATCTCTGACCTGTGAAAACATTCCTGGCTGATCAGACACAAACATACAGGCGGGTGTGCAGGAGAGGGAAAACAACAGGAAGATCTCACTGACTTCAGGTGCCAGAAGAAGAAGTGTCCTATCCTCTGATTGGTCAGAGCTTTCTTTATGAGGAACCGGGCCAGGGGATTGTCCAGGTACATTTCATACTTTAACACCTGCTGACACACAGATCGGACACATTGGATTACAGGAGGTTGAAAGAAGGTTAGGTTAGAATAGGTTACAATAGGTTAGGGTTAGGTTACAATAGGTTAGGTTATAATAAGTTAGGTTAGGGTTGGGTTAGGTTTGGTTAGGTTAGGTTCGGTTAGGGTTAGGTTAGGGTTAGGTTAGGTTTAGGTTAGGTTTGAATAGGTTAGGTTAGGTTAGAATAGGTTAGAATAGTTAGCAGGTATGAACGCACCTGTACGAGCTGCAGCAGGTACTGGGACAGCTTGTCGTCCGTCAGACCCTGAACCAGACAGCGCAGAGCGAAGTCCCGCACCATCGGGTCGGGAAAGTTACAATCCAGCAGCTCCAGTGCCGACTCTGGCTGCATCAGAGGCCACTCCCTCAGCAGGCAGTACATCTGGGGGTGATAGGTCAAACCCTGGGTTAGGGATAGTGCTTTAGTTATTGAGTTGGTAGGTTAGGGATAGCTATTCGGTTATTGAGTTAGTAGGTTAGGGATAGTTAGTTCTTTAGTTATTGAGTTAGTATGTTAGGGTTGGTTCGTTCTTTAGTTAGTGAGTTAGTAGGTTAGGGATAGTTAGTTCTTTAGTTATTGAGTTAGTATGTTAGGGTTGGTTCGTTCTTTAGTTAGTGAGTTAGTAGGTTAGGGATAGTTCTTTGGTTATTGAGTTAGTATGTTGGGGTTGGTTCGTTCTTTAGTTAGTGAGTTAGTAGGTTAGGGATAGTTATTTGGTTATTGAGTTAGTAGGTTAGGGATAGTTCTTTGGTTATTGAGTTAGTATGTTAGGGATAGTTCTTTGGTTATTGAGTGAGTAGGTTAGGGATAGTTCTTTGGTTATTGAGTTAGTAGGTTAGGGATAGTTCGTTCAGCAGACAGTACATCTGGGGGTGGGGGGCAGAGGTCAAACCCTGGGTTACGGATAGTTCTTTGGTTATTGAGTTAGTAGGTATGGGATAGTTAGTTCTTTAGTTATTAAGTTAGTATGTTAGGGTTGGTTTGTTCTTTAGTTATTGAGTTACTAGGTTAGGGATAGTTATTTCTTTGGTTATTGAGTTAGTAGGTTAGGGATAGTTCTTTAGTTATTGAGTTAGTAGGTTAGGGATAGTTAGTTCCTTAGATAGTGAGTTAGTAGGTTAGGGATAGTTAGTTCCTTAGATAGTGAGTTAGTAGGTTAGGGTTGGTTCATTCTTTAGTTATTGAGTTAGTAGGTTGGGGTTAGTTCGTTCTTTAGTTATTCAGTTAGAAGGTTAGGGATAGTTAGTTCCTTAGTGAGTTGGTAAGTTAGGGATAGTGAGTTCCTTAGATAGTGAGTCAGTAGGTTAGGGTTGGTTTTTGTTCTTTAGTTATTGAGTTAGTATGTTGGGGTTGGTTCGTTCTTTAGTTAGACAGTTAGTAGGTTAGGGATAGTTAGTTCCTTAGCGAGTTAGTAAGTTAGGGATAGTTAGTACCTTAGATAGTGAGTTAGTAGGTTAGGGTTGGTTTTTGTTCTTTAGTTATTGAGTTAGTATGTTGGGGTTGGTTTGTTCTTTAGTTA
Organism: Odontesthes bonariensis; assembly: GCF_027942865.1. NCBI lineage: Eukaryota > Metazoa > Chordata > Actinopteri > Atheriniformes > Atherinopsidae > Odontesthes > Odontesthes bonariensis. Next base: position 89,645 of record NC_134524.1, read on the forward strand.
TTGAGTTAGTAGGTTAGGGATAGTTGGTTCTTTAGTTATTGAGTTAGTATGTAAGGGTTAGTTTTTTTCTTTAGTCATTGAGTTAGTAGGTTAGGGGTTAGATAGTTCTTTAGTTAGTGAGTTATTAGGTTAGGGTTAGTTCGTGAGTTAGTTAATGAGTTAGTAGGTCAGGGTTAGTTAGTTCCTCAGATAATGACTGTGCACCTGTGAAACTTCATCTCTGGAGTTCCATTTGACAGAAAGAAGCAGCTTAGGCAGAGACTCTGGGATGTTCACACAGTAATGTCTGCAGTTGGAGACAGAGAGGAGGAGAGAAAAAGGTAAGGACAGGTGTTATAATAATCAGAGGTTAAGGCAGACAGCTAACAATCACAGGTAAAAATGACCAAAGATCAGAAACATTTGGGACAGAAAGAAAAAGTCTTTAGTTTCCTCTGACTTTTATCTAATAACAGACGGTTCATCACTGTCAGAACGTCTCTCAGTGTTCTGAACAGTGTTTCACCTGTAAGCCCCACCCTCACCTGTAATTCACCTGTAAGCCCCACCCTCACCTGTGTCTCACCTGTAAGCCCCACCCTCACCTGTTTCTCACCTGTAAGTCCCACCCTCACCTGTGTTTCACCTGTAAGCCCCACCCTCACCTGTAATTCACCTGTAAGCCCCACCCTCACCTGTAATTCACCTGTAAGCCCCACCCTCACCTGTAATTCACCTGTAAGCCCCACCCTCACCTGTGTTTCACCTGTAAGCCCCACCCTCACCTGTGTCTCACCTGTAAGCCCCACCCTCACCTGTAATTCACCTGTAAGCCCCACCCTCACCTGTGTTTCACCTGTAAGCCCCACCCTCACCTGTAATTCACCTGTAAGTCCCACCCTCACCTGTGTTTCACCTGTAAGCCCCACCCTCACCTGTAATTCACCTGTACGCCCCACCCTCACCTGTGTCTCACCTGTAAGCCCCACCCTCACCTGTTTCTCACCTGTAAGTCCCACCCTCACCTGTGTTTCACCTGTAAGCCCCACCCTCACCTGTAATTCACCTGTAAGCCCCACCCTCACCTGTAATTCACCTGTAAGCCCCACCCTCACCTGTAATTCACCTGTAAGCCCCACCCTCACCTGTGTTTCACCTGTAAGCCCCACCCTCACCTGTAATTCACCTGTAAGCCCCACCCTCACCTGTTTCTCACCTGTAAGCCCCACCCTCACCTGTAATTCACCTGTAAGCCCCACCCTCACCTGTAATTCACCTGTAAGCCCCACCCTCACCTGTAATTCACCTGTAAGCCTCACCCTCACATGTGTTTCACCTGTAAGCCCCACCCTCACCTGTAATTCACCTGTAAGCCCCACCCTCACCTGTAATTCACCTGTAAGCCCCACCCTCACCTCTGTTTCACCTGTAAGCCCCACCCTCACCTGTAATTCACCTGTAAGTCCCACCCTCACCTGTAATTCACCTGTAAGCCCCACCCTCACCTGTTTCTCACCTGTAAGCCCCACCCTCACCTGTGTTTCACCTGTAAGCCCCACCCTCACCTGTTTCTCACCTGTAAGCCCCACCCTCACCTGTAATTCACCTGTAAGCCCTACCCTCACCTGTTTCTCTCCTGTAAGTCCCACCCTCACCTGTGTCTCACCTGTAAGCCCCACCCTCACCTGTAATTCACCTGTAAGTCCCACCCTCACCTGTAATTCACCTGTAAGCCCTACCCTCACCTGTTTCTCACCTGTAAGTCCCACCCTCACCTGTGTTTCACCTGTAAGCCCCACCCTCACCTGTAATTCACCTGTAAGCCCCACCCTCACCTGTTTCTCACCTGTAAGCCCCACCCTCACCTGTGTTTCACCTGTAAGCCCCACCCTCACCTGTTTCTCACCTGTAAGTCCCACCCTCACCTGTAATTCACCTGTAAGTCCCACCCTCACCTGTGTTTCACCTGTAAGCCCCACCCTCACCTGTTTCTCACCTGTAAGCTCCACCCTCACCTGTAATTCACCTGTAAGCCCCACCCTCACCTATGTCTCACCTGTAAGCCCCACCCTCACCTGTAATTCACCTGTAAGCCCCACCCTCACCTGTGTCTCACCTGTAAGTCCCACCCTCACCTGTGTCTCACCTGTAAGTCCCACCCTCACCTGTGTCTCGTCTGTAAGCCCCACCCTCACCTGTGTTTCACCTGTAAGCCCCACCCTCACCTGTGTCTCACCTGTAAGCCCCACCCTCACCTGTGTCTCGTCTGTAAGCCCCACCCTCACCTGTGTCTCACCTGTAAGCCCCACCCTCACCTGTGTCTCACCTGTAAGCCCCACCCTCACCTGTGTCTCGTCTGTAAGCCCCACCCTCACCTGTAAGTCCCACCCTCACCTGTGTTTGTAAGCCCCACCCTCACCTGTGTCTCACCTGTAAGCCCCACCCTCACCTTTAATTCACCTGTAAGCCCCACCCTCACCTGTGTCTCACCTGTAAGCCCCACCCTCACCTGTGTCTCACCTGTAAGCCCCACCCTCACCTGTGTCTCGTCTGTAAGCCCCACCCTCACCTGTGTCTCACCTGTAAGCCCCACCCTCACCTGTGTCTCACCTGTAAGCCCCACCCTCACCTGTGTCTCGTCTGTAAGCCCCACCCTCACCTGTAAGTCCCACCCTCACCTGTGTTTGTAAGCCCCACCCTCACCTGTGTGTCACCTGTAAGCCCCACCCTCACCTGTAATTCACCTGTAAGCCCCACCCTCACCTGTGTCTCGTCTGTAAGCCCCACCCTCACCTGTGTCTCACCTGTAAGCCCCACCCTCACCTTTAATTCACCTGTAAGCCCCACCCTCACCTGTGTCTCACCTGTAAGCCCCACCCTCACCTGTGTCTCCAGAGGAAGTCCTTCTCCTGCTCCGACATCTCGTACAGAGGATCTCTGGAGCAAAGAGAGTGAAGCTGCTCTGCATCCGTGGCTGAAACACTGCTGTCGCAGGCCAGGCGACTGCTCTGAGGGGGAGAGAAAACCTAAATCAGAACCCACATCCGAACCCACATCAGAACCCACATCAGAGCCTACATCAGAACCTACATGAGAACCTACATCAGAGCCTACATCAGAACCCACATCAGAACCCACATCAGAACCTACATCAGAACCCACATCAGAACCTAAATCAGAACCCACATCAGAACCCACATCAGAACCCACATCAGAGCCTACATCAGAGCCTACATCAGAACCTACATCAGAACCCACATCAGAACCTACATCAGAACCCACATCAGAACCTAAATCAGAACCCACATCAGAACCCACATCAGAACCCACATCAGAGCCTACATCAGAGCCTACATCAGAACCTACATCAGAACCCACATCAGAACCCACATCAGAACCCACATCAGAACCCACATCAGAGCCTACATCAGAACCTACATCAGAACCCACATCAGAACCCACATCAGAACCTACATCAGAACCTACATCAGAGCCTACATCAGAACCTACATCAGAACCCACATCAGAACCCACATCAGAACCTAAATCGGAGCCTACATCAGAACCTAAATCAGAACCCACATCAGAACCCACATCAGAACCCACATCAGAGCCTACATCAGAGCCTACATCAGAACCTACATCAGAACCCACATCAGAACCCACATCAGAGCCTACATCAGAACCTACATCAGAACCCACATCAGAGCCTACATCAGAACCTAAATCAGAACCTAAATCAGAACCCACATCAGAACCTACATCAGAACCTAAATCAGAACCCACATCAGAACCTACATCAGAGCCTACATCAGAACCTACATCAGAACCCACATCAGAGCCTACATCAGAACCTACATCAGAACCCACATCAGAGCCTACATCAGAACCTACATCAGAACCTAAATCAGAACCCACATCAGAACCCACATCAGAGCCTACATCAGAACCTACATCAGAACCCACATCAGAACCTAAATCAGAACCTAAATCAGAACCCACATCAGAACCTACATCAGAACCTAAATCAGAACCCACATCAGAACCTACATCAGAACCTACATCAGAGCCTACATCAGAACCTACATCAGAACCCACATCAGAACCCACATCAGAACCTAAATCGGAGCCTACATCAGAACCTAAATCAGAACCCACATCAGAACCCACATCAGAACCCACATCAGAGCCTACATCAGAGCCTACATCAGAACCTACATCAGAACCCACATCAGAACCTACATCAGAACCTACATCAGAACCTAAATCAGAACCTAAATCAGAACCTAAATCGGAACCTACATCGGAACCTACATCAGAACCCACATCAGAACCTACATAAGAACCTACATCAGAACCCACATCAGAGCCTACATCAGAACCCACATCAGAACCTACATAAGAACCTACATCAGAACCTACATCAGAGCCTAAATCAGAACCTAAATCAGAACCTACATCAGAACCTACATCAGAGCCTACATCAGAGCCTACATCAGAACATAAATCGGAACCTACATCGGAACCTAAATCAGAACATGTGAGGAACATGAGAGGAACATGAGAGGCACATGTTCCTCACATCTGAGGAACATGAGAGGTTACCAGGCCGGGGCAGTAGTTGTAGCCCAGCTCTCTGCTGATGGTCCAGTTGGCATGCTCCTCGATCTGCTGCTCGTCAGGAAACACCACCGTCTGGTTGAACCAGGTGAACTCCAGCTCCACACACGGAGTCTCCTGAAGACCACAGCACCGCCGATCACATCCATCAGTCATTGATCAACAGCCAATAAAGAAACTTCAGCAGACACACAGAGGCACCTTGTTGGGGTTTGCTCCGGCAACTCCGATGGGATTGAGCAGGTCCTCAAGTCCATGGGGGACAGGCCAGAGTCCCAGGGCCACTTTACCAGAGACCAGGATGTCCTTGTAGTCAAAGAGGTTGACGTTCCCCCAAGCCAGAGGACAGTGCTCCTGTGGACAGGTGAACAGGACGGAGGGTCAGACATCAACTCGCCAATAACTTTACGGTTTCCGGCCGTGTCCTTGCTGTCCTACCTCCTTAGCTCCTTTCCTTCCCTTCACAGAACAAATGGACAGACAGAGTCTGGCTGAGCGAGGAAGATCCGCCAGGTAGATGTCGTAAGTCAGCCACTCATTCCACCTGCAGAAAGGTAACGCATGAGTCAGGCAGGTGTTTTAACTGCGGCCTCTAGGCGGCCGGTCAGCGGTCCCTGCCCTGTTCTGGCCCCCCGATGGTGGAATGATCTCCAACTGATGTCAGGACAGCTGAGTCGCTGCCCATCTTTGGCCGCAGGCTGCAAACCATCTCTGCAGGAAACACTACCCAGATCCGCCCTCTGAGGACATCACCTGTTTACTCCCAGCTCCTTACGCACTGATTTGTTTCCAAAACTATCTTTGTTTCCTAAACTATCTTTGTTTCCTAAACTGTCTTTGTTTCCTAAACTGTCTTTGTTTCCTAAACTGTCTTTGTTCCCTAAACTGCCTTTGTTTCCTAAACTGTCTTTGTTTCCTAAACTGTCTTTGTTCCCTAAACTGTCTTTGTTCCCTAAACTGCCTTTGTTTAATAAACTATCTTTGTTTCCTAAACTATCTTTGTTTCCTAAACTGCCTTTGTTTCCTAAACTGTCTTTGTTTCCTAAACTGTCTTTGTTCCCTAAACTGCCTTTGTTTAATAAACTGTCTTTGTTCCCTAAACTGCCTTTGTTTAATAAACTGTCTTTGTTTCCTAAACTGTCTTTGTTTCCTAAACTGCCTTTGTTTCCTAAACTGCCTTTGTTTAATAAACTGTCTTTGTTTCCTAAACTGTCTTTGTTCCCTAAACTGTCTTTGTTTCCTAAACTGCCTTTGTTTAATAAACTGTCTTTGTTTCCTAAACTGCCTTTGTTTCCTAAACTGCCTTTGTTTAATAAACTGTCTTTGTTTCCTAAACTGTCTTTGTTCCCTAAACTGTCTTTGTTTCCTAAACTGCCTTTGTTTAATAAACTGTCTTTGTTTCCTAAACTGTCTTTGTTCCCTAAACTGTCTTTGTTTCCTAAACTGCCTTTGTTTCCTAAATTGTCTTTGTTTCAAATCAAATTAAATCAAATTTATTTGTATAGCACATTTCATGTACAAACAATTCAAAGTGCTTCACATAAAATAAAAGCATTGCAGCAGGGAGTGGAAGAAGCATTAAAAATACATAAAAGAATATAAAGAGAAACAAATAAAATCATTTAAATGAATTTAAAAACCAGCAACAGTCTAGATAAGTTAAAAGATATTTCATGCATAGACACATGAGAACAGAAATGTCTTTAACCTGGATTTAAAAATGTCTCCATTTGGTGAAAGTTTAATCTCCACTGGCAGTTTGTTCCACTTGTTTGCAGCATAACAGCTAAATGCTGCTTCTCCATGTTTAGTCTGGACTCTGGACTGGACCAGCTGACCTGAGTCCTTGGATCTAAGAGCTCTGCTGGCTTTATATTCTCTGAACAGTTCACAGATGTATTTTGGGCCTAAACCGTTCTGGGATTTGTAAACCATCAGCAGGCTTTTAAAATCTACTCTGTGACTGACTGGAAGCCAGTGTAAAGATTTTAAAGCTGCTGTGATGTGTTCAGATCTCTTAGTCCGGGTTAAAACTCCAGCAGCAGCGTTCTGGATGAGCTGCAGATGTTTATTTCCTGAACTGTCTTTGTTTCCTAAAGTGTCTTCCCATTTGTCTCGGTACCTAACTTACTGCACTTACTCTGCACTAGTTCTGCTCTTAGCTTTTTGGTTTTGGAAGGATATACACTTATGATTTCTTGTGACCTGAAGTTCTTTTGCCTACCGATGTGGAACACACTGATTGTAAGTCGCTTTGGATAAAAGCTTCTGCAGAATAAAAGTAATGTCATGTGTGTGTTCGCTGTGTTTATTCCACCTGCAGAGCGGTAACGCACGACTTCCACAGGTGATGCTGTAGTTTTTTTTACCTGGGGTTGGAGCAGGGAACTCTCTGGGTGTTAACATTGTCACAGAGGGGCTCTCCTCCATGATAGATGCCCGTCCTCACATAGATCTGCACACAGAAACACAAATGAAAGGAAGTTACAGCTCTAATAATAGCAGGTGATCACTGCCTGTGGTGGCATATCGCATCATATTATATTATAGAATTTTACAGTAGATTCTATTCAAGATTTTATTCAACATTAGTATTTGGAAATATATTAAATTTTGGAAAAATTTAATATAAAACTACACCGCCTCTTTTTGTGAAATTATACTGTTCAGGGCAGCAAAGTCAGAACTGTTGATGTAGGCGTCCAAAGCCTTCGACCATTGAACACAAACTAAAAAAAAAATAATCAACTTCGAGGGCAAAAAAAAAAACCCACAGAAACAGAAACCAACGATAGAGTAACTAAAAAGGAACACAGAAAAATAAAACCAATACACAAAGACCACAGAGATTAAAAAAAAACTATAGAACCAAAAGAAACGAATACCACAAAAAGATGAAAAAAACCCACAAAAACACAAAACCAATACACAAACACCACAAGGCCATAAAATAACGTCACATACACAACAAAACTAAGACAGAACCACCAAAAAAATAAAAAAAACACCACAAAACCAACAAAAACTCATGAAGATTAAAAAATTACACACAAAACCAATACAAGCTACTACAAAGGCAGACAAAAAATAAATAAATAAATAAATAAACAACCTCCTCAAAGCTAAAAAAAAAAAAACACCCAATACTCAACCATCATAAAGATGATAAAGAACATCTAAAACCATTGGAACCAAACAAAATAATATGATTCAACTCACTTTTACTTTTTAATTTTTAATTGATCTAAGGGCACATTAAAGATACAGTCCAATTTAAGCTAATTAGAATTAAATTTATTGTGATCATTTATAATCTGATCAAATCCAATTAATTAAATTCCAAATTAGTCCAATTCAGACAAAACACCACTAACATGACTTCCTTAAAATGTAAAACTCAACCTCACATAATCACCAAAACCCTGTGTAAACACGACTTGGATTGTAACTGATTTGACGAGAAGATGAGACAAAGATGGAAAACACCCGAGAAGACAGAGTGAAGACAAACGGTGGAGGAAACAGGTGGAGGACACAGATGGAGGACACAGATGGAGGTAACAGACCTTGTCGATGTCCCGGATGTTCACGTTGACGTAGGTGGCGCAGAGCAGTCGGACCCTCAGCAAAGTGTTGAACGCCCACAGAGAACGAGGAGGAGCACCGTCTGCTCCACCTGGACAGGGGGACGGCTGAGGAGTCCTCCGGCTGGAACAAAAACACCACCCGTCACCTGGAGAATAGCTCCACCCTAATGGCTGTGGTGTGTTACCTCTCCCTACACCTCCATTCATGGCTGAAGTGCCCTTGAGCAAGGCACCTAACCCCACATTGCTCCAGGGCCTGTAACCAATACCCTGTATCTAAATAGATGTAAGTCGCTTTGGATAAAAAGCGTCAGCTAAGTGTAATGTAATGTGTCATCTTACACCACCCGTCACCTGGACACCTGCAGCATAGCTTTAGCTCCGCCCTAACATAGCTTTAGCTCCACCCTAACATAGCTTTAGCTCCACCCTAACATAGCTTTAGCTCCGCCCTAACATAGCTTTAGCTCCACCCTAATGGCTGTGGTGTGTCACCTTACACCACCCGTCACCTGGACACCTGCAGCACAGCTTTAGCTCCGCCCCAACATGGCTTTAGCTCCGCCCTAATATAGTTTAGCTCCGCCCTAACATAGCTTTAGCTCCACCCTAACATAGCTTTAGCTCCGCCCTAACATAGCTTTAGCTCCACCCTAACATAGCTTTAGCTCCGCCCTAACATAGCTTTAGTTCCACCCTAACATAGCTTTAGCTCCACCCTAACATAGTTTTAGCTCCACCCTAACATAGCTTTAGCTCCGCCCTAACATAGCTTTAGCTCCACCCTAACACAGCTTTAGCTCCACCCTAATGGCTGTGGAATGGCACCTCACCTGTAGGACGGCGTGACGAAGCCGGAGGCCGGAAGCTGAGAGAACAGACTCTCTTTGGACACCAGCATCAGGTGAGGCAGGCGGCCCACGATGATGCAGGAGCGGATGTACTGCAGACAGGTGGGGCAATCAGACAGGTGGGGGGGTAATCAGACAGGTGGAGCGGAGATACAGGTTCTGAAGAGTAGAGCTTTATGGTTACCTTGTACTGACTGAGAGGAAAGTTCTCCAACAGGTACTCATCACAACCGCACACCTGAGGGAGAGAAAGACACAGGTGAAGCAGACAGGTGGAGCAGACAGGTGAAGCAGACAGGTGAAGCAGACAGGTGTACAGGCAGGGGGTACAGACAGGTGTACAGACAAACAGATGTACAGACAGGTGAACAGACAGGTGTACAGACAAACAGGTGTACAGACAGGTGTACAGACAGGTGTACAGACAGGTGTACAGACAGGGGTACAGACAGGGGTACAGACAGGGGTACAGACAGGTGAACAGACAGGTGAACAGACAGGTGTACAGACAGACAGGTGTACGACAGGTGAACAGACAGGTGAACAGACAGGTGTACAGACAGACAGGTGTACGACAGGTGAACAGACAGACAGGTGTACAGACAGGTGAGCAGACAGGTGAACAGACAGACAGGTGTACAGACAGGTGTACAGACAAACAGGAGAACAGACAAGTGTACAGACAGGGGTACAGACAGGGGTACAGACAGGGGTACAGACAGGTGAACAGACAGGTGAACAGACAGGTGTACAGACAGACAGGTGTACGACAGGTGAACAGACAGACAGGTGTACAGACAGGTGTACAGACAGGGGTACAGACAGGTGTACAGACAGGGGTACAGACAGGGGTACAGACAGGGGTACAGACAGGTGAACAGACAGGGGTACAGACAGGTGTACAGACAGGGGTACAGACAGGTGTACAGACAGGGGTACAGACAGGGGTACAGACAGGGGTACAGACAGGGGTACAGACAGGTGTACAGACAGGTGTACAGACAGGGGTACAGACAGGTGTACAGACAGGGGTACAGACAGGGGTACAGACAGGGGTACAGACAGGTGAACAGACAGGGGTACAGACAGGTGTACAGACAGGGGTACAGACAGGTGTACAGACAGGGGTACAGACAGGGGTACAGACAGGGGTACAGACAGGGGTACAGACAGGTGAACAGACAGGTGTACAGACAGGTGTACAGACAGGTGTACAGACAGGTGTACAGACAGGGGTACAGACAGGTGAACAGACAGGTGAACAGACAGGGGTACAGACAGGTGTACAGACAGGTGTACAGACAGGTGTACAGACAGGGGTACAGACAGGTGAACAGACAGGTGAACAGACAGGGGTACAGACAGGTGTACAGACAGGTGTACAGACAGGGGTACAGACAGGTGAACAGACAGGTGAACAGACAGGGGTACAGACAGGTGTACAGACAGGTGAACAGACAGGTGTACAGACAGACAGGTGTACGACAGGTGAACAGACAGACAGGTGTACAGACAGGTGAGCAGACAGGTGAACAGACAGACAGGTGTAGCAAACAGACAGACAGGTGTACAGACAGGTGTACAGACAGACAGGTGTACGACAGGTGAACAGACAGACAGGTGTACGACAGGTGAACAGACAGGTGAACAGACAGGTGAACAGACAGACAGGTGTACAGACAGGTGTACAGACAGGTGTACAGGTGTACCTTGAGGATGTACTGGCCCTGGTACTCCTGCACACAGAGGCGGAGCTGCTGGGGGGACAGGTGCATGGAGCGGCTCTTCTTCCTGATGGACTCAGCGATCAGCTGCTCAGGTAAACTGTCGTGACTCACCTGGACACACACACACACGCTGGTTAGTCCAGCTGCTGTTGGGTTCAGGCCGAGGCTCTGACCGTCCTCACAGGACACAAACTACCCTACAAGGGCTGGAACTGCCCTACCCTGGTGAGAACAGGAGCTACTGGAAACTAACCAGGTGAGTCAGAACACCTGTGGACAGTCCAAGTCTGCTGGGTGGACAGGAACTCACCTTCAAGGTGTACTTCTGTTTGGAGTTAGAGGGAGACACGATTACCCAGATGGTCACGATCAGCCGCCCTGCAGACAGAGAGAGAGAGGGGTAAAAATAAAACTGAAAAAAACAAACAAAGAACTTGACATGGAATTAATAAATACTGAGCTTTCTTTGATAAGGACCATGGAATTAATAAATACTGAGCTTTCTTTGATAAGGACCATGGAATTAATAAATACGGAGCTTTCTTTGATAAGGACCATGGAATTAATAAATACTGAGCTTTCTTTGATAAGGACCATGGAATTAATAAATACTGAGCTTTCTTTGATAAGGACCATGGAATTAATAAATACTGAGCTTTCTTTGATAAGGACCATGGAATTAATAAATACTGAGCTTTCTTTGATAAGGACCATGGAATTCATAAATACTGGGCTTTCTTTGATAAGGACCAAGGAATTACTAAATACTTAGCTTTCTTTGATAAGGACCATGGATGACGGAGTACATGGGTAACATGGGAAGGAACGTAGGTAACAAAAGGATATCACAAAAGGACAGGGGAGACTGACAACTAAATAGGGACCTGGGAGTGATTGGAGGCAGGTTGCAGCTGGGGATAATGACTAACAGGTGTAGTGAATAAACTAATGACGTGAATGAACTAATGATGTGAATAAACTAATGATGTGAATTAACTAATGACCAGAGTGAGGGGGAAAACGATGACAAGACTCAACTGAAAACCAAAACATAATCTAAAACATAAAACTTAAAACATGGGCAGAGTCCCGTGAGCGTGACAGAGCCCCCCCACTCAAGGGGCGGATCCCAGATGACCCAAAAGTCTGAGGGTGGGAGGACACAGCCTATGTCACAGTCACCAGAACAATCATTGTTAGCCTTAGGTTAAGTTAAACCTGACCCTAACCCAAAAGGACTCGGGTCCTGACAAAGTTCTAGGTCCTGTTCTGAGAGACTTTACTGAGGTGTTCACAGATATCTTCCCGGGTATCTCCAACACATCACTGAGCCAAGCGGTTGCCCAAAAGCCATCACCATCTCACTCCTGCTTCAATGACCACTGTCCCGTTGCACTCATGTCCAATTATTGGTTTCCTTAGCTAGGCTACTTTATTAACAAAAATGGCTTCGTATGAATTACACTATTTTGGATTTAATGAACATGATTGTGATTGGCTTAGATTGAATTGTATCTGGAAAGTGTCTTGAGATGAAATTTGGCGATATATGAATAAAATTTAAAGGGAATTCAGATCTACGCTGTGGTTAGCGCAGGGTTCCAGGTTCGATTCCTGGCTGGGGCCTTTCTGTGTGGAGTTTGCATGTTCTCCCCGTGGATATGTGGGTTCTCTCTGGGTACTCTGGCTTCCTCCCACTGTCCAAAAAAACATACATGTCAGGTTAATTGGTGACTCTAAATTGTTCCTAGGTGGTTGTCTGATTTGCCTGGGTGTAATGCACCCTGCCGAGCACAGCTCTGGCCACCTCTGCCACCCCGAGTGGGATTAAGTGGGTAAAGAAAATGGATGGATGGATTGAACTCGGAAAGTGGAGAGTGAACCTTAAAAAGGAGTGAGACAGGTACAGAGAAGAGGTTGGTTAGCACCTTTGTCCAGCTTGCTGTAAATGTGCTGGGGCAGGTGGGGGCTGGATTCCACGTTGGGGGGGTAAACGTAGAGGGCCTGACTGTGGGCCCCACCCCCCTCCCTCTCCTCCATGGCCTCTTTGCACACGCTCAGTATGGAGCGACGGAAGTCCTGGATCTCAGGGTCCTTGATCATCTCGAACTCGCAGACTGGCATCCCAATGGCGAACCCTGCAGGGGGACAGCGTTAGGGACAGTTTGGCAGAAACCTATGACTGGGGGACAGTATTAGTGACAGTTTGGCAGTAACCTATGACTGGGGGACAGCGTTAGTGACAGTTTGGCAGTAACCTATGACTGGGGGACAGTGTTAGTGACAGTTTGGCACTAACCTATGACTGGGGAACAGATATAATGACAGTTTGGTAGTAACCTATGACTGGGGGACAGCGTTAGTGACAGTTTGGCAGTAACCTATGACTGGGGGACAGATATAGTGACAGTTTGGCAGTAACCTATGACTGGGGGACAGCGTTAGGGACAGTTTGGCAGTAACCTATGACTGGGGGACAGCGTTAGTGACAGTTTGGCAGTAACCTATGACTGGGGGACAGCGTTAGGGACAGTTTGGCAGTAACCTATGACTGGGGGACAGCGTTAGGGACAGTTTGGCAGTAACCTATGACTGGGGGACAGCGTTAGGGACAGTTTGGCAGTAACCTATGACTGGGGGACAGCGTTAGGGACAGTTTGGCAGTAACCTATGACTGGGGGACAGCGTTAGTGACAGTTTGGCAGTAACCTATGACTGGGGGACAGATATAGTGACAGTTTGGTAGTAACCTATGACTGGGGGACAGCGTTAGGGACAGTTTGGCAGTAACCTATGACTGGGGGACAGCGTTAGGGACAGTTTGGCAGTAACCTATGACTGGGGGACAGCGTTAGGGACAGTTTGGCAGTAACTTATGACTGGGGGACAGATATAGTGACAGTTTGGTAGTAACCTATGACTGGGGGACAGCGTTAGTGACAGTTTGGCAGTAACCTATGACTGGGGGACAGCGTTAGTGACAGTTTGGCAGTAACCTATGACTGGGGGACAGCGTTAGTGACAGTTTGGCAGTAACCTATGACTGGGGGACAGCGTTAGTGACAGTTTGGCAGTAACCTATGACTGGGGGACAGCGTTAGGGACAGTTTGGCAGTAACCTATGACTGGGGGACAGCGTTAGGGACAGTTTGGCAGTAACTTATGACTGGGGGACAGATATAGTGACAGTTTGGTAGTAACCTATGACTGGGGGACAGCGTTAGTGACAGTTTGGCAGTAACCTATGACTGGGGGACAGCGTTAGTGACAGTTTGGCAGTAACTTATGACTGGGGGACAGCGTTAGTGACAGTTTGGCAGTAACCTATGACTGGGGGACAGCGTTAGGTGCAGTTTGGCAGTAACCTATGACTGGGGGACAGTGTTAGTGACAGTTTGGCAGTAACTTATGACTGGGGGACAGATATAGTGACAGTTTGGCAGTAACTTATGACTGGGGGACAGATGTAGTGACAGTTTGGTAGTAACCTATGACTGGGGGACAGCGTTAGTGACAGTTTGTCAGTAACCTATGACTGGGGGACAGCGTTAGGGACAGTTTGTCAGTAACCTATGACTGGGGGACAGCGTTAGGTGCAGTTTGGCAGTAACCTATGACCGGGGAGGGGGCGAGTCCTACCAATTTCCCGGTTCAGGATCTTCTCCTCACGGTTGCCTAGGGGCTCGATGACCTTCAGTATCGGGTGAAACAGTCGCAGGTCGCACAGACGCCTGGTTTCGTCGTAAAACTCCTCCCTCTCTGCCTCCTGGGTCACACCAACAAAGATGTAGCATGACTCCTCCTGGCCAATCAGAGAGCAGGGGTTAGAGTTAAGGTTTAGGCAGAATCAGTCGGTCACACCTGAGAGCGGGCGTACCTGCAGCAGGTGATAGAGTGGGTACTTCCTGGCTTCGCTGAAGAGCTGCTGCTTGATGCTGCTGAGGGGAGTTTCTCTGAGGCACTCCAGACTCACCATCATTCCTGAAACACATGTACACACATGATATCACACACAGTAACACACGCACAGCAGATATATAAACAACAACACACACAGCAGATATATCACCAATAACACACACAGCAGATATATAAACAATAACACACAATATTTATATGAACAACAACACACACAGAAGATATATAAACAATAACACACAATATTTATATGAACAACAACACACACAGAAGATATATAAACAATAACACACACACAGCAGATATGTAAACAATAACACACAATATTTATATAAACAACAACACACACAGAAGATATATAAACAATAACACACACACAGCAGATATATAAAAAAATAACACACACACAGCAGATATATAAACAGCAACACACATAGCAGATATATTTAAACAATAACACACAAAGCAGATATATAAACAATAACACACAATATTTATATGAACAACAACACACACAGCAGACATATAAACAATAACACACACAGCAGATATATAAACAATAACACACACAGCAGATATATAAACAACAACACACCCAGCAGACATATAAACAATGACACACACAGCAGATATATAAACAATAACACACCCAGCAGACATATAAACAATAACACACACAGCAGACATATAAACAATAACACACACAGCAGATATATAAACAACAACACACCCAGCAGACATATAAACAATAACACACACAGCAGATATATAAACAATAACACACACAGTAGATATATAAACAATAACACACACAGCAGATATATAAACAACAACAGAAATTAATCTCACCTGTCCTGTGGTTTAAGGTCACCTGTGTATTATATGAGATTGCTGCTGCTTGTGTTTTTTGTTTGTTTGTTTGTGTGTTTGTTCTCTGCTTGTCTGCTTACAGGTGCTCCTGGTGGCTCTAAGGTTGGATTCCCCACAAAAGCCGTGAATTGTCTTCAGTTTTGTTTTTACAGGTGTAGCAGCTGGTTGTCGGATTTTTCATTGTTTTTTATGTTTGTCTCTTCATGTTTCTGTTCTTTTTTTGTCTTCTTCGCTTTCCCTCTCTCTCTGTCCCCCGGTCCGGTTTGGCACTATTATCATATCATGTTACTTATTGTAACAAAAATAAATAAATAAAAATGAGGAGTTGATGGGCGTCAAGGGGAGCTTTACATTCATAAATCTTCCCTTGGCATAGCAAATGTGTTTAGCATAAATGGTATTCAGATTAAAATTCTGCTGCCATAATGCTGGACAGGACAAGGGTAAAAAAAAATAAAAAATTAATCTCACCATTAGGGAGGCAGCAGTCCACCGAAATCCGGGGGGGCATCAAATGGAGCCCCCATAGTTCCCCTGAAGATGGCCTGGGTGCCATGGTAACCACCTATCCAAGCCGTCCCAGCTCAGCAAGGGGCTACCTGGAGATGTGGACTTCCCGTTTATCTGTGATCCACCTGAGGATTCCAGGTGTTTTAGCTGTTCCCTTCATTGTTCATCAGGTACACCAGATAAACCCACCAGAGTTTCAAGGTTTCTGAAACCCAAAAAAAGTCCAAAGTAATCCGTTTGAATCTGTATTTAACAGACAGAAGAACAAAGAAGTTATTTTCAGTGTCGTCACTGACCAACGTCACCAAATGTAGAATCTCCACAGGTGTGTTGTTTGGCAGACGCTTTCATCCAAAGCGACATACAGATGCTAACATCAAAGCTAATGCTAACATCAAAGCTAACATTACCTAAATAGCAGGAAAGTTTTACGAATAAACTTGCTATGAAACCATACAAACCCGGCCTGGTGACAGTAATCATGAGAACTTTCTGTCTCATGTGTTACAGCTAGGGCTGGACAGCGATTAAACTCTAATTAATGTCATGATTTCCCTGATTAATCGCGATTGATCGCATGATTCCCCTGATTAATCTCATGATTTTCCTGATTAATCGCGATTAATCGCATGATTTCCCTGATCAATCGGAATTGATTGCATGATTTCCCTGATTAATCGCGATTAATCGCATGATTCCCCTGATTAATCACAATTAATCACATGATTCCCCTGACTAATCGCGATTAATCGCATGATTCCCCTGATTAAACGCAAGTAATCGCATGATATCCCTGATTAATCACATGATTTCCCTGATCAATCGCATGATTTCCCTGATTAATCGCATGATTTCCCTGATTAATCACATGATTTCCCTGATTAATCACGATTAATCTCATTTGTACGCAAAATCCAAAAATTCATCCAAAAATAGTGTATAGCCTTTAGCATTTAGTTTTATTTTAAATGTGCTGCCATATGAATGAAAGTGCCATAACATTTGTTGTGCAAACACACTTTTAACATCAGCATCTTTCTGTAGTTTGTATGTAGAAGCCTCGCTCCACTGTCTGTTTCCTTGAATGACTTGCTGCTATCAGTTGTGTGTTTTGCCTTTAAGTGATATTTTAGACTGGAACTACTACGCTGAGAAGACAATTAAACTTGGCTGTGTTTACAGATAACTTTGGTTCTGTCGACTCCGCCGTCTGGAAGTCTAAAAAGTCTGGAACTTTAAAATGAAAATGGCCGAGTAAAAGTTCCGTACCCTTCTCCATGTTTGGTGGATCCACCGATTACTTTCTTTTCCGGTTCCACAGCAGACAGCAACAGACTTTTACAGAATGAAAGCCTGTGAGCAACAGACTTTTACAGAATGAAAGCCTGTGAGCAACAGACTTTTACAGAATAAAAGCCTGTGAGCAACAGACTTTTACAAAATAAAAGCCTGTGAGCAACAGACTTTTACAAAATAAAAGTGTTCCACTTGATGGTTTCTCTCATTATTCTCACCTTCACATATGGTGTCAGTAATAGAAATCTTCTTTGGTTTAGTCCTTTATTCAGCCTTATGCTGTATGAATAGGTCAGAGTTCGGATTACTATTTCTAATTACTGTATATTTGCTGTCTTTGCTTCAGATTTACAGCCCACGCTGCGCCAAATTACAACAAACAAAGATACAGTCCAATTCAAGTCATTTACTATCCAGTACATTGTAATAATAATAATAATAATAATAAATTAGTTTGTTGTAATTTGGCACTTTATAGATCATATTTAATGTGATTTAATTAGAATTTCCTCCAGTTTGTGATTATTTGTGTTTGTTTTGTTCGTATTCATTCGTGTTTTTCCTCCTAATCTGCTCGTGTCTAATCGTCTCAGTCTTTGTTTTTCTGATGAAGCTGTCAAACAAAGAAAAGTAGGACACACGTGGGCAGACAAAAGCGCATGTGTGCGCGCATGTGTGTGCGCATGTGTGTGCGCATGTGTGTGCGCGCACGCGTGAGGAAGCCGTCTTCCTGTTGACCAGCTGACTTAAAGGAGAAGTTCACTGTGTTCAAACACCAAACTCTGAGATTATTAAAACGCTGTTAAAAAGCTGTTTGAGTTAAATTGGAGTCGGGGTGAAACTAAAAGGAAACAGCTGGACTCTTGTTATTGGTTTACAGACTCAGTTTGCTGGAAAACTATCAGGAACAAATTAGAGTTTTTTAAGATCAAAGTCTTTCAATTAAAAAATGTCAGAAACAAACAGGAGATTTACTTCATAATGTCGATGAATCTTCTGTTTCTGTGTTTAAAACAAACATTTTAACGTTAAAAACAAAACGTTATGACGTCAGAGGGGGAGTTAATTCATCAGTGAACTGATTAACGGGTCTGTCAGGAATTTCCTTACTGGTTAGGGTTAGGGTTAGGTCATCTGGGTCAGGGTTGGGTTAGGGTTAGGTCTTCAGGGTCAGGGTTAAGTCTTCAGGGTTAGGATCAGGGTCAGGGTTAGGTCTTCAGGGTAAGGTCTTCAGGGTAAGGTCTTCATGGTCAGGGTTAGGGTTAGGTCTTCAGGGTAAGGTCTTCAGGGTAAGGTCTTCATGGTCAGGGTCAGGGTTAGGTCTTCAGGGTTAGGGTCAGGGTTAGGGTTAGGTCTTCAGGGTAAGGTCTTCATGGTCAGGGTTAGGGTTAGGTCTTCAGGGTCAAGGTTAGGAAGAGAAAAAGGTAACTCTGACGCCGAAGGCGACATAATTAGGTGCACAGTCCATCACAGTTCCTGCAACTTGACGTCCCAACCCCTGATGGGGACACAACAGTTCTCCCAAGGAGGCAAATAAAGAATTATTTTATCAATAAAGGGCACCACTGTAAGTGGTGCCAGAGGGTGGGTAATAAATAAATAAATAAAGATAGTTAGGGTTAGGGCCCCCTGATTAGGGTTAGGGTCAGGCTTAGGGTCAGGGCTAGGGCTAGGGCCCCCCTGGTTAGGGTCAGGGCCAGACTTAGGGTCAGGGCTAGGGCCCCCCTGGTTAGGGTTAGGGCCAGACTTAGGGTCAGGGCTAGGGTTAGGGTTAGGTCTTCAGGGTTAGGGTTAGGGTAAGGGTTAGGGTTAGGTCTTCAGGGTTAGGGTCAGGGTTAGATCTTCAGGGTTAGGGTAATGTATTCAGGGTTAGGGTTAGGTCTTCAGGGTTAGGGTCAGGGTTATTAGGTCTTCAGGGTTAGGGTTGGGTCTTCAGGTTAAGGTCTTCTGGGTCAGGGTTAGGGTCAGGGTTAGGTCTTCAGGGTTAGGGTTAGGTCTTCAGGGTCAGGGTTAAGTCTTCAGGGTTAGGATCAGGGTCAGGGTTAGGTCTTCAGGGTAAGGTCTTCAGGGTAAGGTCTTCATGGTCAGGGTTAGGGTTAGGTCTTCAGGGTAAGGTCTTCAGGGTAAGGTCTTCATGGTCAGGGTCAGGGTTAGGTCTTCAGGGTTAGGGTCAGGGTTAGGGTTAGGTCTTCAGGGTAAGGTCTTCATGGTCAGGGTTAGGGTTAGGTCTTCAGGGTCAAGGTTAGGAAGAGAAAAAGGTAACTCTGACGCCGAAGGCGACATAATTAGGTGCACAGTCCATCACAGTTCCTGCAACTTGACGTCCCAACCCCTGATGGGGACACAACAGTTCTCCCAAGGAGGCAAATAAAGAATTATTTTATCAATAAAGGGCACCACTGTAAGTGGTGCCAGAGGGTGGGTAATAAATAAATAAATAAAGATAGTTAGGGTTAGGGCCCCCTGATTAGGGTTAGGGTCAGGCTTAGGGTCAGGGCTAGGGCTAGGGCCCCCCTGGTTAGGGTCAGGGCCAGACTTAGGGTCAGGGCTAGGGCCCCCCTGGTTAGGGTTAGGGCCAGACTTAGGGTCAGGGCTAGGGTTAGGGTTAGGTCTTCAGGGTTAGGGTTAGGGTAAGGGTTAGGGTTAGGTCTTCAGGGTTAGGGTCAGGGTTAGATCTTCAGGGTTAGGGTAATGTATTCAGGGTTAGGGTTAGGTCTTCAGGGTTAGGGTCAGGGTTATTAGGTCTTCAGGGTTAGGGTTGGGTCTTCAGGTTAAGGTCTTCTGGGTCAGGGTTAGGGTCAGGGTTAGGTCTTCAGGGTTAGGGTTAGGTCTTCAGGGTAAGGTCTTCTGGGTCAGGGTTAGGTCTTCAGGGTTAGGGTTAGGGTAAGGTCTTCTTGGTCAGGGTTAGGGTCAGGGTTAGGTCTTCAGGGTTAGGTCTTCAGGGTTAGGTCTTCAGGGTTAGGTCTTCTGGGTCAGGTCTTCTGGGTCAGGGCTAGGTCTTCAGGGTTAGGGTTAGGGTAAGGTCTTCAGGGTAAGGTCTTCTGGGTCAGATCTTCTGGGTCAGGGTTAGGGTCAGGGTTAGGTCTTCAGGGTTAGGGTTAGGGTAAGGTCTTCAGGGTAAGGTCTTCTGGGTCAGGGTTAGGGTCAGGGTTAGGTTTTCAGGGTTAGGGTCAGGGTTAGGTCTTCAGGATCAGGGTCAGGTCTTCAGGGTTAGGGTTAGGTCTTCAGGATTAGGGTCAGGTTTTCAGGGTTAGGGTAAGGTCTTCAGGGTTAGGGTCAGGTTTTCAGGGTTGGGGTAAGGTCTTCAGGGTTAGGGTCAGGTTTTCAGGGTTAGGGTAAGGTCTTCAGGGTTAGGGTAAGGTCTTCAGGGTTAGGGTCAGGTCTTCAGGGTTAGGGTTAGGTCTTCAGGGTTAGGGTCAGGTCTTCAGGGTAAGGGTCAGGTCTTCAGGGTTAGGGTAAGGTCTTCAGGGTAAGGGTCAGGTCTTCAGGGTTAGGGTTAGGTCTTCAGGGTTAGGGTTAGGTTTTCAGGGTTAGGGTAAGGTTTTCAGTGTTAGGGTAAGGTCTTCAGGGTTAGGGTAAGGTCTTCAGGGTAAGGGTCAGGTCTTCAGGGTTAGGGTTAGGTCTTCAGGGTTAGGGTTAGGTTTTCAGGGTTAGGGTAAGGTTTTCAGTGTTAGGGTAAGGTCTTCAGGGTTAGGGTAAGGTCTTCAGGGTAAGGGTCAGGTCTTCAGGGTTAGGGTTAGGTCTTCAGGGTTAGGGTTAGGTTTTCAGGGTTAGGGTAAGGTTTTCAGTGTTAGGGTAAGGTCTTCAGGGTTAGGGTAAGGTCTTCAGGGTTAGGGTCAGGTCTTCAGGGTTAGGGTAAGGTTTTCAGTGTTAGGGTAAGGTCTTCAGGGTTAGGGTAAGGTCTTCAGGGTAAGGGTCAGGTCTTCAGGGTTAGGGTTAGGTCTTCAGATATTCTGCCTGTTTGCAGCAGGCAGGTAAACAGGAAGCTAAACACAGATCCCCCTCCTCCATCCCCTCCCCCCGATTCCTCTCCTCATGAGCTCAGACTATAGGATGGTTGCCATGACAACAGCAGCGGGATGAAGTAGGACAGACGGGAAACTCTTTGTTTTCTGTCGGTTCGTGGCTCACCTGAGCTCTGCTGGTCCTCCGTCCTCCCGTCTCTGTCCCAGCCGGTCCTCCGTCCTCCCGTCTTTGTCCCAGTCGGTCCTCCGTCCTCCCGTCTTTGTCCCCTGGAATGGCTGCCTGGGTTAGCGTTAGCACCGGTGTGTCCACCAGCAGCCGCTCTGCACAGATACGATCCGACACCCGGCGCTGCTGCCGGTCTGTGAGCAGCAGCGGTGGGGGGGCGCAGAACAATGTGTTTGGGAAGAGGAGGATGGGAAGGGGGGGCTCATCCTCTCCTCTTAAAGGGCCAGCAGGCTTAGAAACAGCTGATCCTGTTTGGGAGGGGGAGGATGGAGGAGAACGGATGGGAAGGGGGGGCACATCCTCTCCTCTTAAAGGGCCAGCAGCTTCAGAAACAGCTGATCCTGTTTGGGAGGGGGAGGATGGGGGGAGAATGGATGGGAGGGGGGGCTCATCCTCTCCTCTTAAAGGGACAGCAGCCTCAGAAACAGCTGATCCTGTTTAAAGTCAGGTTAACCCTCCTGTTGTCTTGCAGGTCAAAAGTGAGCCACCATCATGTTTAGCCGTAGAAAAAAATACCATAAACTATCTTTTTCCAACTGTTATGAAATGTTATGACTTTTCCTAAAGGGACCCCATCATTAGAAAAAGTCATACTTTATTATTGTTTATGTTTCCATGTGGGCTGTGCACCACTAGGGTACAAAGATTGTCTTATGGGTCATTTTTGACCCGTGAATTATAAAAACATTTAAACACCAGAAAAAAGTTCACTGTTTTTATTTTACTGTTTTTTTAACTGTTTTTTAAACAGTTTTTTTAACTGTTTTTGAACTGTTTTTGAACTGTTTTGTTAACTTTTTTTAAACTGTTTTTTCAATATAATTAATTCAGAAGTAATTACTTCACATTTATATAATAGCAATAATAAACCTTTATTATGTCAAAGAAAACTGAGAAAACGAGAAAACTGTTGGTACAACTGACAGTTGGTTTGTGGTAAAAAAAAAAAAAAAGTGTAATCATGAAAACTGGTGATTGTCTTTTTGTATTGTGTAACAAAAAATACATGATAAAAAATGTATTAAATTGAGTTGAATAGATAAATAGCAGGTGGTTTCATCATACAAAAGAGGACAAAGGGGAGTAAACACAATGTTAAGACCACACAAAGGGTTAAAACACATTGGTGGAAAACAGAGTGAGACCTCTTCTTCCTAAAGCAGCTCTGAGAACAGATCGGTGCTGACAGCATCCCACGTGTAGCCAACCAGATGTTTCAGTTGGAATAACTGAAATGTATTTTCCCACGTGATTCCGTTCTTTGATGACTCCTGAAGAAGAATTTTACGGTTTCCTTAATCCCAAAGAAGGGAAACACGTGCGGTCCCTGAGACATTAATTTATCTTTTGAAAAATCTTCTGTTTGGCCAAAAACATTACATTACATTACATCACGGTCATTTTGCAGACGCTTTTAACCAAAGCGACTTACAATAAGTGCGTTCAACATCGGTAGGCAAAAGAACTTCAGGTCACAAGAAATCATAAGTGCATTTCCTTCCAATACCAAACAGCTAAGAGCAAAACTAGTGCTAGAGTAAGTGCGATAAGTCAGATACCTCAGCCTCTCACCAACTGCACACCAGTCACAGCGGGGTGGGGATGCAAACCCTGGTTCAGGTAGGGGAAGAAATAAAAGAGGTAAGAAAAGCAGGAATGGGATTCAAACCCTGGTTCGGGTAGGGGGTAATGAAAATATAGAGGGTGCCAGTGGTGGAGGAAACAATAAGTGCGTAAGGAACTAGGACTGATCAGGGTCCTAGATCCTGATATGACCTGGAGTTAAAAAGAACTGAGCCAACAGACACATCTGGATCACCGTCTGTCGAACAAATTAAATTATTCATGAATTAATGTTAATTTACCCTTCCAGTACTGTCTTTCCAACAGGGCTACATATCAAGAATCAAGAATCTTTATTGTCACTATGCAGGCACAATGAAAATTAGTTCAGGAGCTCTTGGCTTTGTATACACAAAAAATATAAAAAGATATCTAAATAATATACAAGAGAATAAACATAGTAAAAGTTAAAGTAAAAAGTAAAAAAGTAAAAAGTTACAGTGCAATTCAGTTATTGTATGACTGTATTGTACATATTGCAGCATAAGTTAGTCAAATAAGTCAAATACTCTTTTATATATACATACATTTAATAAATTCTTTCATAGAATATACTCTGTTAAGGGTTTTATAGACCAAACTGATCCACTGTGGGTTAGGGTTAGCTACAGAAACAACCTCTCAATGGGACATCTGGCCAGTATCTTTGCTGGAAGAGAACAAATTTATATTTTTATTTATTGGAATTATCATATAAGCAAAATGTTCACAACCAAAATATCAGTCAATAAAAATGATTTACAAATTTATGAATACTCACAGAGGTGCCCGGGGTTGCCTCATACACTATGGTCGTGTATGTCTTCCATTTTCTAATAATTGCTCCCACAGTTGATTGTCTCCAGCCTGGTGACAGTCCTTGGACAGCTCTTTGGTCTTGGCCACAGTGGAGTTTGGGTTGTGACTGTTTGAGGCTGTTGACAGGTGTCTTTCATACTGATAACGAGTTCAAACAGGTGTCATTAGTTCAGGTAACGAGTGGAGGACAGAGGAGCCTCTTAAAGAAGAGGTTACAGACCATGTTACAGGTCTGTGAGAGCCAGACATCTTGCTTGTTTGTAGGTGACCAAATACTTATTTTACCATTTAATTCATCTAAAATCCTACAATGTGGTTTCCTGGATTCTTTCCCCCATTGTGTCTCTCATAGTTGAAGTTAACCCATGATGGAAACTACAGGCCTCTCCCATCTTTTTAAGTGGAAGAACTTGCACAATTGGTTGCTGACTAAATACTTTTTTATATCCTGTCAACAAAGACAGATTGATCAAATCCAAAATGGAAGTGTCAATTAATGGGAAAACCTCCTTGAACAGTCTGGTTGGGATTGGGTCTAAAACACAAGTTGATGGTTTAGAAGAGACTATTGCTGTTGTTAGTTCAGAGAGATCAACTGGACAGAAGCTGTCTAACCCCTTAACGCCTGAATTTATATAGCTGTATATAAAAAAATGTTTTGTGTGTGTTTTAGCCTTTAAGTAGATGGTAAATAATGCTGAGATTATTAATTTCACTTTTGCACAAAAAATGAATAGAAATTTTGGTATGTTTGCGACAACAGGCATAATGGTCAATAATAAGATAACAACAACACAGTAATATAACAGTGAAAACACAACGTTTTTATTCACCCTTTTTTTTTTTTTACAAGTGCTTGTCGATGGTTCCTAGCTCCGTAGTGAATATGGACTAACCGGCATTGGGGGAATAAAGATGCTTCCTCAGCTGGTTGATTGAGTCAAACGGTTTGTAGCATATATGCGACAATAGGCGTTAAGGGGATAAATCAGGTTCTAAAGATACTTCTAAAGCTGCTGTACTTGATGATACATCACTGATAATAGTGGGAAGGACTCCATCAATCTTCTCTCTGATAGAAACAGTTTTATTGATGAAGAAGCTCATGAAATCATCATTGTAGGCTACCCAGACAGACCAGTAGAGCTGACTTATATCTTATAATAACGAATGTACAATAATAAAGATTTCAGCTGCTCAGGTAGCCTGGCCTAAACGACTGCTCCCTGTGGCCTAATCGACTCCTCTGTTGGCCTAAACGACTGCTCCCTGTGACCTAAACGACTGCTCCCTGTGCCCTAAACAACTCCTCTGTTGGCCTAAACGACTGCAGGGGGGCCTAAACGACTGCGGCCTAAACGCCAATGGCCTAAACGACCTGCTCCCACTGAGACTCTTCTAAATTAGAGGAACGCCACTGTCTCTCCAGCTTCCTTGCAGTCTGCTTTAAAGCACGCAGCTGTGAATTATACCAAGGAGCCAGCCTCTTCTGACTGATTACCTTCCTTTTCAGAGGGGCAACATTGTCCAGTGCTGTACGCATTGAAACTATAGTGCTGTCAACAGGAGAGTCAAGTGCTGCTGGAGTAAAGTTTAGGTAGTCGTCCTCTGTCATATCTGCACATGGCAGTGAAGAAAAGGATGATGGAATTAATTCTTTAAATCTGGTTACAGCATCCTCTGATAGACACCTTCTATATGTAAATTTCTTCTCAGAAACTGTATAGTCAAGTAATGTAAACTCAAAGGTTATCAGAAAATGTTCAGATAAGACAGGGTTATGAGGAAAAACTGTTAAATGTTTTGTTTTTTCTCTTTTTAAACTCTCAATGCCATAAATCAGTCCAATCCAATCCAACTTTATTTATATTGCGCTTTCTCTCAACCTGAGCCTAAGGCTCTGACCAACATGAGAAACGTTTCCAACTGCAGCTAAATATAATCATATAATACATATAAATATATATATATATATAAGTATGTAATCAAAAACTATCTAATAAGTGACATAAAGTAGTGTGTGTGTGTTTGATAGTGGAACCCAAAACAAACAAACGGAGTCTGCTGTGTAGTTAGACATCATTAATTTATTACATTTCATCTTCACCATCATCACAGCCGCAGGAAATTGTCTTTTTCTTTTTGTCAAGTCCAAAACTATGACAACCGTCTCAGGTGGAAGTCAGGTGAGTTACCTCTTATGGCGTGTACACATTGTGCAGATGTTGTGTAGATGTTCAGTGTCATGTGTAGCCATTGAGTTTGTAGCCCAGAGCGTCATGTCGTGTAGCCGTTTATGCGTTTGGCAGAAGCTTTTATCCAAAGCGACTTACAAATGAGGGTATAACAATGCAGCTAGCATCAAAGCTAACAATAAGCTACAAAGAAGGAAACCAGGGTAGAGATAGGCTGTGTTCGAAACTGCATACTTCTCATACTACTCCCACTACTCCTACTGACTTTAACTTTTTTAAGTTCCCGGATGCATACTAGATTCTCTGAAATGTTGGGTATGCATCATGAGGTTACTAATCATACTCAAACTACCCAAGATGCAACGTAACGTGAAGTCGCAGATCGTCATTTCCTGTCAAAACACAGTTTCAAGCTAGCTACAACGAGGGTAGGTTCACTTCCTGTTTTCAAAACAAAAGCACCAATTGTATGGTAATGGCTTTCCCTATGATAAAAGGCAACGGGTATTTTATTTTGTGAAAATAACAGGAAGTGCGTTAGCTCACTGCGGCTAGCTTTAGTAGCGCCAAATTCGTGGGAACAAAATTGTAAATAGCCGGTATTTTGTCAGATTTTCAACACGTTGGGGATCTAAACGACTACTTTCTCTCCTGAAAATGTTTCAAATGTTGCTAAAGTTTACTGAGTTTAGAGCTTAAGAGAAATCAGCTTCAGGCCGGCTGATTTCGGCTCCGACAGGAGCGAAATGCATTGTGGGTAAACGCTCTGCATACTGTCTGATCGATGAGTATGTAGTATGCAGTATGTAGTATGCAGTATGTAGTATGCAGTATACAGTATGCAGTATGCAGTATGTAGTATGCAGTATACAGTATGCAGTATGTAGTATGCAGTATGTAGTATGTAGTATGTAGTAAGCGGTTTCGAACACAGCCATAGAGTGCATAGAGGGAAGTATAGGGTTAGTGCAGGGTAGGAGATGCTCTCTGAACAGCTGTGTCTGCCAGAGTTTCTTGAAGATAAGACAGTTCTGGTAGCGCTCAGTGGGTCATTCCACCATCGTGGAACGACACATGGAAAGAGTCTGGATTGTCCCGAGTCGGATATGAGCACGGCCTGCACCGGGAGCAGGGTGGGGTGTTGGGTTAGGTAGGATGTTCCCTCTGATGTTTCATGTTTCTGGGCATACAAACGAGCTCCCCGAGCACACTGAGGATGTGTGCACGCTGTGGCCACACACCTGTATCACACCTGTTCAAAACTTTGGATCATAGCGAGTTACATGGCTTATTAAAAGAATCAAATCACAGCAGCAGTTTTCATTAGTTTACTTTTAACACAAGCGGATTTGGCGCTTTAACGACTCTGTTTTGTTTTCCTAGCATAACTGAGGCGCCATCGGAGGTCAGCGTCACAATTCTCTGCATGTCCGGTCCATGTTTGGAGTAAAACTGAGTTATTGCCTGCACAGTATCCTGAGCAGTGCCTGCTGTCAGCTGGGCGATGCCAAACACAGTTTTATCCCTGTATTTAATATATGTGACTAGCAATATGTGTACTGATATGTACCATCAGGGGATGCCGGGGTGCATTTTAACACCGCACATAGTCTCAGTGATTGAGTTCACAAATTCAGAGGCATAGTTTTTGCTTAGCCAGCTTTCTGGTATTCTTACATACTTTGCCTTGTGATTGTGGATTTCTTGAACTGACAGCATTGATGCGTTCATTTTGTTGGCAAGTAAAATATTGTCAATGACAACTTTAACTCGCTCGGGGGTCAGATTTTGTTTTGTGTGAGAGCTTGTTCCTTTTCTCTCGGCCTTTTTGCCGATAATGTACCAATCCCCGGTCCCATCTTGAGTCTCCTCCTCTTGAGGTAGTCCAACTTCCATTCAGTGCACATTTTTCCCGCCTAAAGCTCACTTGGTGCTTTGGCTTCGCTGCATGTTTTGCAGAGTCGACCTTTCTCACTCGAAAAAGAAAATATCTCACCCAGTTTCACTGCTTGTTCTTCTATTTGCACATACTCACACAGTCATTCCATCCTAAAAGAACCGCATTTCTGTTTTACTTTGGCTTGGTGAGTGGATGTGGCGCTGCCTTAACTCTTAACTTCCACCGCACTGTTCTTAGCTAACTAACCTGCACTGTTGTTAGCTAGCTAACCTGCACGGCGCCTATGGGCAGGGCACACATGAAAGCACTATCAATGCTCTGATTGGCTGCATAGCATAAATAAACCGTATCATTGGCTGAAAACCTGTCACTCACTGCGTTACATTGAAAAATGGTACAGAAAAACACATTATTGGCCTAATTAATTAGATTAGGTCTAATATTAGATATTAATTAATACGT
This sequence comes from Odontesthes bonariensis, assembly GCF_027942865.1. NCBI lineage: Eukaryota > Metazoa > Chordata > Actinopteri > Atheriniformes > Atherinopsidae > Odontesthes > Odontesthes bonariensis. Next base: position 118,172 of record NC_134524.1, read on the forward strand.
TTATGGTGAATTTGATTTTATGCGCTGTATAGATTTTCTTGTGCGCTGAGAATGTGCGAGCAGCTTAGAAGGAACAACATGCAGAGGCAACATGATCTTTAAAGGTTGGTTGGTCATCAATCATGACACCCAAGTTTCTAGCTACCTTTGATGGTAGCTGCATCAGTTTGGATGCAGATGCTGTGGTGTATGGTTCACTGGAAAAAATGCCCCTCCAAAAATAAGTAAAAAAAGAACATATACAAGACGTTTTTGCTTGAAATAAGCAAAAAAATCTGCCAATAGAACTAGTGAAAATCGGCTTGTCAAGATTTCTTGAAACAAAATGTGATATTTAGGACTTTTGAGTTAAAAGTGATCTTGAAATTAGTTTAAAAACTTCTTCAAATGTAAAAAAAAAAGCTTGTTTCCTGTGAAATATGACTCAAAACAAGATGTTTTCAAGACTTTTTCACTTAATAAGATATTCAAGATGTATTGTATTAAAACAAGTCCCTCCATCTTTCTGAAATAGTACTTGTTAGGCAGTTGTGACTTATATTAAGTGTAATGAGATATTCAATGAAAAAAATATACTTGGTAAGATTTAGATTTTTTCCAGTGTTGGTTTGGCTGTAAAGACGACCAGTTCGGTTTTAGAGAAGTTCAGTTTTAGAGAGGTTAAGTTGGAGGTGATGGGCTTTCATCCATGTCGATATGTCAGACAGTCTGAGATTGGTGCTGAGACCGTGTGGTCGTCAGGTGGGAATGACAGACAGAGCTGGGTATCGTCAGCATAACTTTGGTATGAGAAGCCATGTGATGGGATTATCTGGCCCAGTGAGGTGGTGTATATGGCAAAGAGAAGAGGTCCCAGTACTGAGCCTTGGGGGACACCTGTGGCGAGGTGGTGCGCTGCAGAAGTGTGACCAAGCCAGGATACTTTGAATGACTGACCAGTGAGGTACGATTCATAGCAGGAGTGTGCTCTCCCTGTGATGGAAGGATTCTGTGGTTGACTGTGTCAAACACAGCCGATAGGTTGAGCAGGATGAGCACTGATGACTTAGCTGTCCCTCTGGCTTCTTTTAAGGCTTCTGACGTCGTGTCGTATAGTCGTTGGGGGTGTAGCCATTGAGCGTGTAGCCATTGAGCGTGTAGCCATTGAGCGTGTAACCATTGAGCGTGTAGCCATTGTGCGTGTAGCCATTGAGCGTGTAACCATTGAGCGTCGTGTCGTACAGTGGTTGAGCGTGTAGCCGTTGGGTGTGTAGCCATTGAGCGTGTAGCCATTGAGCGTTTAGCCATTGAGCGTTTAGCCATTGAGCGTTTAGCCATTGTGCGTGTAACCATTGAGCGTCGTGTCGTACAGTGGTTGAGCGTGTAGCCGTTGGGTGTGTAGCCATTGAGCGTGTAACCATTGAGCGTGTAGCCATTGTGCGTGTAGCCATTGAGCGTGTAACCATTGAGCGTCGTGTCGTACAGTGGTTGAGCGTGTAGCCGTTGGGTGTGTAGCCATTGAGCGTGTAGCCATTGAGCGTTTAGCCATTAAGCGTTGTTTTGTATAGTCGTTGGGAGTGTAACCATTGAGCGTGTAGCCATTGAGAGTCATGTCATGTAGCCATTTGGCATGTAACCATTGAGCGTGTAACCGTTGAGCGTGTAGCCGTAGAATGTCATGTTGTGACGTTGTGCGTCAGCCCTCTCAGTACGTGGTTCTCCTTCTCCAGCTGCTGGTTCCTCTCCTGCAGTTCTCTGATTTGTTCCCTCAGAAGCACCACCTCCTCCCTCACTGCCAGCATCAGGTGACTCTTCACCAGGTCCTGAAGGTAGACAGGTGGGGACAATTTATTAACAACTGTCAAAGGATAGTTCCAGTTATTGAAAGTTTGAATTCTCAATAAAACATCAGACACTGTGGAAGGTAACAAAGCTTTGAAATTATGTGCAAACAGTCAGACTCACCATGGCCTGCTCTATCTTACTGTCGATGGCCAGAAGACTGTTACTGGAAACACTGGAGAGACACAGAGTCAGACAGGTGAGAGTCAGACAGGTGAGAGACAGACAGGTGAAAGATAGACAGGTGAGAGTCAGACAGGTGAGAGACAGACAGGTGAGAGTCAGACAGGTGAGAGACAGACTGGTGAGAGTCAGACAGGTGAGAGACAGACAGGTGAGAGTCAGACAGGTGAGAGACAGACAGGTGAGAGTCAGACAGGTGAGAGACAGACAGGTGAGAGACAGACTGATGAGAGTCAGACAGGTGAGAGACAGACAGGTGAGAGTCAGACAGGTGAGAGACAGACAGGTGAGAGTCAGACAGGTGAGAGACAGACAGGTGAGAGACAGACTGGTGAGAGTCAGACAGGTGAGAGTCAGACAGGTGAGAGACAGACGGGTGAGAGACAGACGGGTGAGAGACAGACAGGTGAGAGTCAGACAGGTGAGAGACAGACAGGTGAGAGTCAGACAGGTGAGAGACAGACAGGTGAGAGTCAGACAGGTGAGAGACAGACAGGTGAGAGACAGACTGATGAGAGTCAGACAGGTGAGAGACAGACAGGTGAGAGTCAGACAGGTGAGAGTCAGACAGGTGAGAGACAGACGGGTGAGAGACAGACAGGTGAGAGTCAGACAGGTGAGAGACAGACAGGTGAGAGTCAGACAGGTGAGAGACAGACGGGTGAGAGACAGACAGGTGAGAGTCAGACAGGTGAGAGACAGACAGGTGAGAGTCAGACAGGTGAGAGTCAGACAGGTGAGAGACAGACAGGTGAGAGACAGACAGGTGAGAGTCAGACAGGTGAGAGTCAGACAGGTGAGAGACAGACAGGTGAGAGTCAGACAGGTGAGAGTCAGACAGGTGAGAGTCAGACAGGTGAGAGTCAGGCATAAAACAGTCAAGATAAACCGTCTCTGTCTTGAATGATAAATGATCAACAAAACCCGATCATATCCGTCCACCTTTTGGTTGGATCTAGTTGCCACGGTTACCTTTGGCAGGTCAGAAGCAGGGACTTCATGGTAGCAATGGAACCCCAACCAGAAAGCGGAGCTCTGGCAGGGGCTGCCCAGTAAAGGGGAGAGGTGGCAGGGTTCTGGGCCCCAGAAGGGGGCAGGGCTGATGGGATGGTGCCAGGGTGTGGTTGGTGGGTGGGTCTGTGGGGGGCATCGGTTACTGCTGATGGGATGGTGCCAGGGTGTGGTTGGTGGGCATCGGTTACTGCTGATGGGATGGTGCCAGGATGTGGTTGGTGGGTGGGTCTGTGGGGGGCATCGGTTACTGCTGATGGGATGGTGCCAGGATGTGGTTGGTGGGTGGGTCTGTGGGGGGCATCGGTTACTGCTGATGGGATGGTGCCAGGGTGTGGTTGGTGGGTGGGTCTGTGGGGGGCATCGGTTACTGCTGATGGGATGGTGCCAGGATGTGGTTGGTGGGTGGGTCTGTGGGGGGCATCGGTTACTGCTGATGGGATGGTGCCAGGGTGTGGTTGGTGGGCATCGGTTACTGCTGATGGGATGGTGCCAGGATGTGGTTGGTGGATGGGTCTCTGGGGGGCATCAGTTACTGGCTGATCTCTGGAGAGGGATATCAGACACTTACAAGACGACACTGGTATGAAGTCAAGGGTTGTTGTCATGGCACCTGGCCAGGACTCCCTGACAGCTGTGCTGCGACCTTTGAACTTTCTCTGATCCCGCAAAACAACAGGTGTCTCTGGTTGCTTAGCAACAAGCTTCAGAATCCTGAGAGGGAGGGGTGGGGTGGAAGGAGGACGCCGCTGAGGCCGAGGGGCAGAGACCGGAGAAGAGGTCTCCTGTTGCCCTGTGAGGTTTTTCTTCATGTTAAACTTCTTCGGCCAATCACATCCCTCTGTCACGCAGGTCTGTCCAATCAGAGCTCAGCTACAAAAAGCAAGAGCATACTGATCAATCGCACTTCATCATCAGCAGTCTTATTCCAATCAGAAAACCACAGGTGATGCCTCTCTGGTTACAGTTTCCAGAATCTTTCAGATCCAGATCCTGTGTCGTCCCCGGTAACGTCCTTATTCTTCTTCTTCTTCTACGTTTGTGTCCACATCTCTTCTTCTACTCCTTTAAAATATCGTCCCCCCGGTAACGTCCTTATTCTTCTTCTACGTTTATGTCCACATCTCCTCTTCTACTCCTTTAAAATATCGCCCCCCCCTCCCCAACAACCCAACTGTGTGGCTGCTTCTGGCTCCAGTCAAATCAAGACCGGCCGTCAGGTTGTCCAGACATCAAACTGAAACTGTGTCTCCGAGACATAAGGTCCTCCTGTGGACACGTCTTCAACACTCTTAATCTCTGCTTTCTAATGGGCTGGTGCCCAATTCCAGCTCCCACCCACTCAGTGTGTAAGCCAATAGGAGCGCTGCAGAGCATTCTGCTCCCACCCACTCAGTGTGTAAGCCAATAGGAGCGCTGCAGAACATTCTGCTCCCACCCACTAAGAGACAGAGGCTCATTGATTCAGTCAGACTGAAGAACTGAGGCACTTTGTTCAGCTGTCATTCAAGGAGGGGTTAGAGAGCAGAGAAAATGGTCGGATCTGTTCTGGGACACCGGCTTCACCTTCGTCCACAGTTACAAACATTTACACACAGGAAGACCCTGAAGGGGGTAAGGACTGAAGGGGGGACACAGGTAAGGACTGAAGGGGGGACACAGGTAAGGACTGAAGGAGGAACACAGGTAAGGACTGAAGGGGGGACACAGGTAAGGACTGAAGGAGGAACACAGGTAAGGACTGAAGGGGGGACACAGGTAAGGACTGAAGGGGGGACACAGGTAAGGACTGAAGGGGGAACACAGTTAAGGACTGAAGGGGGAACACAGGTAAGGACTGAAGGGGGGAACACATGTAAGGACTGAAGGGGGAACACAGGTAAGGACTGAAGGAGGAACACAGGTAAGGACTGAAGGGGGAACACAGGTAAGGACTGAAGGGGGAACACAGGTAAGGGCTGAAGGGAGGAACACAGGTAAGGACTGAAGGGGGAACACAGGTAAGGTCTGAAGGGGGAACACAGGTAAAGCCTGGTTTATAGTCGGTAACGCAAGACGCAAAGCAAGACGCAAGGAGAAACGCAAGCCCTTGCGCGGTTGCAAGCCCCCCATTGCGAGCTTGCGTGTGTCACCTCATTTTTCTAAACTTTACGCAAGAAAAGACGCAAGCCTACTACTTGAAAACGGCATACTCATCGATCAGACAGTATGCAGAGCATTTACACACAGTGCACTTCACTCCTGTTCGAGCCGAAATCAGCCGGCCTGAAAAGCTGATTTCCCTTAAGCTATAAACTCTGTAAATATAGAACTTTAGCAACATTTGAAACATTTTCAGGCGAGAAAGTAGTCGTTTAGACCGCCAAGGTGTTGAAAATCTGACAAAATACCGGCTGTTTACAAGAAGAAGAAGCATGAATCACTCGAAGAGGTCCTGGCGGTGAATTTCCTTTCATCATAGTAGGCTTGTCATTGAAAAAACCCGCTACTCCACCTACTGTCCTGGCGGTGAATCGCCATGCAGCACACGCAAGCGCCGGCAAAGCTAAATGAAGTATAAACGTCTCGAGCCATTTACATAAACGCAAGAAGAAAGCGCAAGGGCAGTAAAAAGAAGTATAACTCAGCCTTAAGGTCTGAAGGGGGAACACAGTTAAGGACTGAAGGGGGGACACAGGTAAGGACTGAAGGGGGAACACAGTTAAGGACTGAAGGGGGAACACAGGTAAGGACTGAAGGGGGAACACAGGTAAGGACTGAAGGGGGAACACAGGTAAGGACTGAAGGAGGAACACAGGTAAGGACTGAAGGGGGAACACAGGTAAGGACTGAAGGGGGAACACAGGTAAGGACTGAAGGGGGAACACAGGTAAGGGCTGAAGGGGGGACACAGTTAAGGACTGAAGGGGGAACACAGGTAAGGACTGAAGGGGGAACACAGGTAAGGACTGAAGGGGGAACACAGGTAAGGACTGAAGGAGGAACACAGGTAAGGACTGAAGGGGGAACACAGGTAAGGACTGAAGGGGGAACACAGGTAAGGACTGAAGGAGGAACACAGGTAAGGACTGAAGGGGAAACACAGGTAAGGACATAAGGGGGGAACAAAGGTAAGGACTGAAGGGGGAACACAGGTAAGGACTGAAGGGGGAACACAGGTAAGGTCTGAAGGGGAAACACAGGTAAGGACTGAAGGGGGAACACAGGTAAGGACTGAAGGGGGGAACACAGGTAAGGACTGAAGGGGGAACAGAGGTAAGGACTGAAGGGGGGACACAGGTAAGGACTGAAGAGGGAACACAGGTAAGGACTGAAGGGGGGAACACAGGTAAGGACATAAGGGGGGAACACAGGTAAGGACTGAAGGGGGAACACAGGTAAGGACTGAAGGGGGAACACAGGTAAGGACATAAGGGGGGAACACAGGTAAGGACTGAAGGGGGAACACAGGTAAGGACTGAAGGGGGGAACACAGGTAGGGACTGAAGAGGGAACACAGGTAAGGACTGAAGGGGGAACACAGGTAAGGACTGAAGGGGAAACACAGGTAAGGACTGAAGGGGGGAACACAGGTAAGGACTGAAGGGGGGAACACAGGTAAGGACTGAAGGGGGGAACACAAGTAAGGACTGAAGGGGAAACACAGGTAAGGACTGAAGGGGGAACACAGGTAAGGACTGAAGGGGGGAACAAAGGTAAGGACTGAAGGGGAAACACAGGTAAGCACTGAAGGGGGAAACACAGGTAAGGACTGAAGGGGGAACACAGGTAAGGACTGAAGGGGGAAAACAGGTAAGGACTGAAGGGGGAACACAGGTAAGGACTGAAGGGGGAACACAGGTAAAGACTGAAGGGGGGAACACAGGTAATGACTGAAGGGGGGAACACAGGTAAGGACTGAAGGAGGAACACAGGTAAGGACTGAAGGGGGAACACAGGTAAAGACTGAAGGGGGGAACACAGGTAAGGACTGAAGGGGAAACACAGGTAATGACTGAAGGGGGGAACACAGGTAAGGACTGAAGGAGGAACACAGGTAAGGACTGAAGGGGGAACACAGGTAAAGACTGAAGGGGGGAACACAGGTAATGACTGAAGGGGGGAACACAGGTAAGGACTGAAGGAGGAACACAGGTAAGGACTGAAGGGGGAACACAGGTAAAGACTGAAGGGGGGAACACAGGTAATGACTGAAGGGGGGAACACAGGTAAGGACTGAAGGAGGAACACAGGTAAGGACTGAAGGGGGAACACAGGTAAGGACTGAAGGGGGAACACAGGTAAGGTCTGAAGGGGAAACACAGGTAAGGACTGAAGGGGGAACACAGGTAAGGACTGAAGGGGGGAACACAGGTAAGGACTGAAGGGGGAACAGAGGTAAGGTCTAAAGGGGAACCACAGGTAAGGACTGAAGGGGGAACACAGGTAAGGACTGAAGGGGGGACACAGGTAAGGACTGAAGAGGGAACACAGGTAAGGACTGAAGGGGGGAACACAGGTAAGGACATAAGGGGGGAACACAGGTAAGGACTGAAGGGGGAACACAGGTAAGGACTGAAGGGGGAACACAGGTAAGGACTGAAGGGGGAACACAGGTAAGGACTGAAGGGGGGAACACAGGTAAGGACTGAAGGGGGAACACAGGTAAGGACTGAAGGGGGAACACAGGTAAGGACTGAAGGGGGGAACACAGGTAAAGACTGAAGGGGGGAACACAGGTAAGGACTGAAGGGGGAACACAGGTAAGGACTGAAGGGGGAACACAGGTAAGGACTGAAGGGGGAACACAGGTAAGGACTGAAGGGGGAACACAGGTAAGGTCTAAAGGGGAACCACAGGTAAGGACTGAAGGGGGAACACAGGTAAGGACTGAAGGGGGAACACAGGTAAGGACTGAAGGGGGAACACAGGTAAGGACTGAAGGGGGGAACACAGGTAAGGACTGAAGGGGGAACACAGGTAAGGACTGAAGGGGGAACACAGGTAAGGACTGAAGGGGGGAACACAGGTAAGGACTGAAGGGGGGAACACAGGTAAGGACTGAAGGGGGAACACAGGTAAGGACTGAAGGGGGAACACAGGTAAGGACTGAAGGGGGGAACACAGGTAAGGACTGAAGGGGGGAACACAGGTAGGGACTGAAGAGGGAACACAGGTAAGGACTGAAGGGGGAACACAGGTAAGGACTGAAGGGGAAACACAGGTAAGGACTGAAGGGGGAACACAGGTAAGGACTGAAGGGGGGAACAAAGGTAAGGACTGAAGGGGAAACACAGGTAAGCACTGAAGGGGGAAACACAGGTAAGGACTGAAGGGGGAACACAGGTAAGGACTGAAGGGGGAACACAGGTAAGGACTGAAGGGGGAACACAGGTAAGGACTGAAGGGGGAACACAGGTAAAGACTGAAGGGGGGAACACAGGTAATGACTGAAGGGGGGAACAAAGGTAAGGACTGAAGGAGGGAACACAGGTAAGGACTGAAGGTGGAACACAGGTAAGGACTGAAGGGGGAACACAGGTAGGGACTGAAGGGGGGACACAGATAGGGACTGAAGGGGGGAACACAGGTAAGGACTGAAGGGGGAACACAGGTAAGGACTGAAGGGGGAACACAGGTAAGGACTGAAGGGGGAACATAGGTAAGGACTGAAGGGGAAACACAGGTAAGGACTGAAGGGGGAACATAGGTAAGGACTGAAGGGGGAACACAGGTAAGGACTGAAGGGGAAACACAGGTAAGGACTGAAGGGGGAACATAGGTAAGGACTGAAGGGGGAACACAGGTAAGGACTGAAGGGGGAACACAGGTAAGGACTGAAGGGGGAACACAGGTAAGGACTGAAGGGGGAACACAGGTAAGGACTGAAGGGGGAACACAGGTAAGGACTGAAGGGGGGAACACAGGTAAGGACTGAAGGGGGAACAATTACTTTTTGCCATATAATGTAGGTAGATGACAAAGTTACCTGGCGTCCTCCGGCAGGATAAACATAGCTTGGTCCAGACTGAAGGCTGAGGGCGTCTGGATGGGGGTCAAAGTGGGATGGTTCAGTCCAGAGACGGGGGAGCAGGGCACAGACTGGGCCAGCCTCAGGATAGACTGAAACACAGAGTTTATCACGAGTCAGACAGGTGAGGAAACAATCAAACCAGCAGACATGTTAAACTTGAATTAAACATTCTGACATCAGAACAGTTCCTCTGATAGAAATATGTGTGTCATATCACAGTTCTACAGTCAGCTTTGCTGTTTATTTTGGGTGGGGGGAGGGGATTTTTCATGTTACTTTTCCTCTGACATTGTATACAATTTCTTGAAAAAAAAAAAAAAAAGTGTGTGTCAGTGTTAATGTGTGGAGGCGCATGTTAGCTTTAATGTGTTTGTGCGTAACAGTTTAGGCGTGTGTTCCTGCGTGTTAACTTTAGCGTGTTTGTGAAGGTTAGCTTTAGCTTGTTTTTGAAGGTTAGCTTTAGCGTGTTTGTGAAGTTTAGCTTTAGCTTGTTTGTGAAGGTTAGCTTCAGCTTGTTTGTGAAGGTTAGGTTTAGCTTGTTTGTGAAGTTAGCTTTAGCGTGTTTGTGAAGGTTAGCTTTAGCTTGTTTGTGAAGATTAGATTTAGCGTGTTTGTGAAGGTTAGCTTTAATGTGTTTATGTGTATTATTTTATCGTATGTTTGTGCGTGTTAGCTTTGGTGTACATTTGTGCATGTTAGCTTTAGCATGCGTTTGTGTGTGTTAGCTTTGGTGTACATTTGTGCATGTTAACTTTAGCATGCGTTTGTGTGTGTTAGCTTTAGCATGCGTTTGTGTGTGTTAGCTTTGGAATGCGTTTGTGCGTGTTAGCTTTAGCATGCGTTTGTGTGTGTTAGCTTGAGTGTCGGTCCTACTCGTCCTGTTGCATCTACGTCCAGCTGTAACGGCGGCAGGTTTCGTAGGCGGGGTGAAGGAGGTGGAGGAGCGGAGTCTAAACCTTGTGCTCTGACTGGCTCCCTCCTTTCAGGGAGCTGGATATTGATTGGCTCATGATGCGTTGGTGAGGGCGGCCCACTACGGGGAACAAGCCCCATAACCTCCATGTCTCTCAGTGGGTAAACCAATAGGTGGGCGTTGTCCTGGGAGTGGACCCCGCCTCCCTCTCTGTCCTGGCCAATCATCTCCAGGGACTCTAGTGAGTGTGCATGTCTCATGCTGTTCATCACCCGTCTGAGCCCCACCCCTTGCTGTTGCTCCATGAACTCCAAACAGGTCCATCGTCCACGCTGATAGGACTCCCCACGCCCACCAGCGCCCCCCCCAGGCAGCCTCACCACCCTGAACCTGGAGGAGCAGCCGGCTCCGAGCCCGAGAGCCTCAGGGCAGACATGTTTCCTCTTCTGAAAAGGTGTGGTCGGCTGGGAGGAGCTTCCCTGAGGGCTGAGGGAGGGGGCTTCTGATTGGCTGGTCCAAACAGCGATGGAAGGCGATTGGCCGGTGGGACTTTTGTTTAAATCCGAGGTGACGCTGGTGATCTGAAAGCCACTCCTCTTCTTACCCCCACTCATTTTCACAGGGAGAGAGCAGCTTCACTGAAACAGAAGAGAAAGAAAAAGATGGTTAACGCACTTTACGTGGTGACTGAAACTGCAAACTAAAACAGCTGCAAACTAAAACAGCTGTAAATGAAGCGCAGCAGGAATCTCAGGTGTGGTGTCAGCGAGGTGAGGACCCGTTGTTGTACCTGCTGACCCACCTGAGCTCAGGTGTGACTGACATTTACAGCCCCAGCTGATGTTTGTCCTCAAACAGTCACGGTCCTCAAATAACAGTTTGCACAGCAACATCCCCAAAAGGCCTGAGAACAAACTCCTGTCTGTGGCTGTGTTTGAAACCGCCTACTACTCCAAATACTCATACTAACTTTAACTTTTTTTAAGTTCCCGGATGCATACTAGATTCTCCAAAATGTTGGGTATGCATCATGAGGTTACTACTCATACACAAACTACCCAAGATGCAACGTCACGTGACGTCGCCGATCGTCACTTCCTGTCAAAATGGCAGTTTCTTTTTTTTGGGGGGGGCTTTTTATGCCTTTAATGTTAGGACAGTTTGAGAGAGACAGGAAGCAGGGGGCAGAGAGAGGGGAAAGACACGCAGCACAGGGCCGCTCGGTGCGGGAGTCGAACCGGGGCCCGCTGCAGCGAGGACTGTAGCCTCTGTACTAGAGCCTGGCTCGGGCCGGATTTTTCTGTCCGAGCCCGGCCCTCAACCAACAGAAAAGTTCTCAAATCCGACCCGAGCCCAAGATTAATTAAAATATTCCCGCTTCCCACCGGAAGCCCGAGACCAGTGACCAACGCAAGACGGCGCACCCTAATCAGTAAATACACATTGGTGACAGCGCACCATAATCCATTATAAAACATACACATTAATGGCGGTGCACCATAACAAATGCACAAGCACTCTTCAGTTCTCCAGAAGCTATTTTTCTTTTAATGTCCTCCATAGCGCTTCCAGCCAACTGAGCTCGGCTGCACTGATCGCACGTGTTTAATGTAAAGTTGTTCAAATGTTCGATATGCGTGCGTGCGCACCGAGCATGCACAGACCACAGATGCACACAGATGCACGCTGCACGGCATGAGGCACGAATAGCCTACCAACATTTTCATTTATGCATATTCAATTATTTATATTTATCACAAAAACTGACGTTTGCAATGAACTGAAACCTGTCCTCTGGCTGTTTATCATTTTCACCATGTCTGCTTGCTTTCAAGCCCGACCCAAGTCCGATAAGACATTCTAATTTTTTGTCCGAGTCCGGCCCGGCCCGTCGGGTTCCGACCGGGCCCGTCGGGCTTCGGTCGGGTTGCCATACTCTACTCTGTACATGGGGCGGCTGCTTAACTCACTACGCCACAGACCGCCCCCAAAACACAGTTTCAAGCTAGCTACAACGAGGGTAGGTTCACTTCCTGTTTCAAAACAAAAGCACCAATTGTATGGTAATGGCTTTCCCTATGATAAAAGGCAACGGGTATTTTATTTTGTGAAAATAACAGGAAGTGCGTTGCTCACTGCGGCTAGCTTTAGTAGCGCCGAATTCGTGGGAACAAAATTGTAAACAGCCGGTATTTTGTCAGGTTTTCAACACGTTGGGGATCTAAACGACTACTTTCTCTCCTGAAAATGTTTCAAATGTTGCTAAAGTTTACAGAGTTTAGAGCTTAAGAGAAATCAGCTTCAGGCCGGCTGATTTCGGCTCGGGCAGGAGCGAAATGCATTGTGGGTAAACGCTCTGCATACTGTCTGATCGATGAGTATGCAGTATGTAGTATGTAGTATGTAGTATGTAGTATGCAGTATGCAGTATGTAGTATGCAGTATGCAGTATGTAGTATGCAGTATGTAGTATGCAGTATGTAGTATGTAGTATGCAGTATGCAGTATGTAGTATGCAGTATGTAGTATGCAGTATGCAGTATGCAGTATGTAGTATGTAGTATGCAGTATGTAGTATGCAGTATGTAGTATGTAGTATGTAGTATGCAGTATGCAGTATGTAGTATGCAGTATGCAGTATGTAGTATGTAGTATGTAGTATGCAGTATGCAGTATGCAGTATGCAGTATGTAGTATGTAGTATGCAGTATGCAGTATGCAGTATGTAGTATGTAGTATGTAGTATGCAGTATGTAGTATGCAGCATGTAGTATGTAGTATGTAGTATGTAGTATGAAGTATGTAGTATGTAGTATGTAGTATGTAGTATGCAGTATGTAGTATGAAGTATGTAGTATGCAGTATGTAGTATGCAGTATGTAGTATGCAGCATGTAGTATGTAGTATGTAGTATGTAGTATGTAGTATGTAGTATGTAGTATGCAGTATGTAGTATGCAGTATGTAGTATGAAGTATGTAGTATGTAGTATGTAGTATGCAGTATGTAGTATGCAGTATGTAGTATGTAGTATGCAGTATGTAGTATGTAGTATGTAGTATGCAGTATGTAGTATGCAGTATGTAGTATGTAGTATGTAGTATGTAGTATGTAGTATGTAGTATGAAGTATGCAGTATGTAGTATGCAGTATGCAGTATGCAGTATGCAGTATGTAGTATGCAGTATGCAGTATGTAGTATGCAGTATGTAGTATGCAGTATGCAGTATGTAGTATGCAGTATGCAGTATGCAGTATGTAGTATGTAGTATGCAGTATGCAGTATGCAGTATGCAGTATGTAGTATGCAGTATGCAGTATGTAGTATGAAGTATGTAGTATGTAGTATGTAGTATGCAGTATGTAGTATGTAGTATGTAGTATGCAGTATGCAGTATGTAGTATGCAGTATGTAGTATGTAGTATGTAGTATGTAGTATGCAGTATGCAGTATGCAGTATGTAGTATGCAGTATGCAGTATGTAGTATGAAGTATGTAGTATGTAGTATGTAGTATGCAGTATGCAGTATGCAGTATGTAGTATGCAGTATGCAGTATGTAGTATGCAGTATGTAGTATGCAGTATGCAGTATGTAGTATGCAGTATGTAGTATGTAGTATGCAGTATGTAGTATGTAGTATGTAGTATGCAGTATGCAGTATGTAGTATGTAGTATGTAGTATGTAGTAGGCGTTTTCGAACACAGCCTGTCTGACTCTCTTCTTCTGTGCTTCCTGTCTGTCTGACTCTCTTCTTTTTTTTTTTTTAACTTTATTTAAACAAGGTAAACACAAACAAGAAAATACAAACAAGTAAGGCAATTACAACAATATAACTTGTAGATAACATAGTAGAGGCATAGTATTTCAAAGAGGGATTAAGGTATTGTTGATAAGAAAAAATAAATAAAGAAATAAAATGTACAGCAAGGGGATTCGTATATTAGGATTGACATACATTGGTGGGCAATTCAATCAAAAATTCCATCAGGACTTCGTATGATTCAATACATTTCAGAGATTTTAAATATAATTGAAATTCAGATAAAAATATGTTAAAGACTGGGGATGATCTTAGCACTCTTTGTTTATGAATAAAAAAATTTGCCAAACAGAAAATAAGGTTACAACAGAGTTCTATAGTTTTGTTTTCCAATAACACTCCAAAGGTTACCATATCTCTAGAGATAGATTCAGGAAGTGAAATTTTTGATTTGATCCATTTTTCTAAGCAATTCCAAAATGTTCTGGTTTGGTTGCATTCATAAAAGATATGGTCTATGGTTTCTACATCACTCTCACAGAATGGGCATTTATTATCACCAATATTAAAGCGATTTCTTAGTAGTTCTTTTGAGGGATAAATTGCATTTAAAATTTTAAAGTGTGTTTCTTTAGCTTTGGGTTGTATGGGGAGCTTTAAATAAAGAGTTCTTAACCTTTCAATAGATTTTTCCCCAAATTTGCAAAGAATGTTATTTTTATTTCTTTTCCAGGGAATAAAGTTTCGTTTAGACAGCTTGTAATTGTGTGATTATTGAATTTTGGGTCAGTGAATGATATTCCATTAATAGACAGATGGGGTAATTGTGGGGATATGGGATGATATGTTATTATATTTTTAAACTGGTTAGTAAGTTGTTTTGGTAAGGATTATATAATCTGGTAAATTCAGCTTTTGGGGGAAAGAATTGATATTTTGCAGAAAATTGTTCGTAGTTTAACATGCAACCATTAGGATCCATTAAGTGTATAATAGACCAAATATTCTTCTCCATCCAATCTTTGTAAAATAAGGATTTATTGCGATGTAGAATGAATCTGTTATTCCATATGATAGATGAGTGCGGTGAGTAGTTATGTACGTAGAGCATCTTCCAGTGAAGTAACACTTGTTTATGGAACTCTCACAGTTTGATGGGCAGTTTATGCATATTGAAATCAGCTAGAAGTACAAGTTTTAGACCACCTATTTTGTTAAATATATAATTTGGGACACAATACCAAAATGATTGAGAATTTTTAATCCAGGATTTTAACCAATTAATTTTAAGGGTTCCGTTAAGACATTCAAAGTCAGTTACTTTCAGACCACCATCTGATGTCTTTGACCGTATGACCCTTCCGTAGGTAGTGCGGCCTGTTCCTCCAGATAAAGTTCAGCTTCATTTGGTTAATAGTTTTCATTAAGGGACAGCAGTGTTGCAGGTTGAATAGATTAATCTTGACAAACTTTCCATTTTTGATAAATAGATTCGTCCTAACATAGATAGGTCTCGCTGGAGCCATGAGTTGAGCTTGGATTTACCTTCTTTAATCTTGTTTTCAATAGTTAAGGTTGATTCTTGATTTTTGGTTATAATAGCTCCCAAGTATTTAACTTCAGATTTAATTGGAATGCTAGATATTTCTTTTAGGGAAGCGTCATGAATGGCTATAAGTTCACATTTTTTTAAATTAAGCAGTAGTCCTGAAGCCTCTGAAAAGGATTTAATTCTCTCAATTACAGTTGGAACCTGCTTATCATTTTTTAAGAAAACAGTAGTGTCATCTGCTAACTGGTTTCTGACTCTCTTCTTCTGTGCTTCCTGTTTCTGACTCTCTTCTTCTGTGCTTCCTGTTTCTGACTCTCTTCTTCTGTGCTTCCTGTTTCTGACTCTCTTCTTCTGTGCTTCCTGTTTCTGACTCTCTTCTTCTGTGCTAACTGGTTTCTGACTCTCTTCTTCTGTGCTTCCTGTTTCTGACTCTCTTCTTCTGTGCTTCCTGTTTCTGACTCTCTTCTTCTGTGCTTCTTGTTTCTGACTCTCTTCTTCTGTGCTTCCTGTTTCTCTGCAGATGGTTGCCTAACTCCACGTCCTGTTGCTCAACACAGTTCAGGTTCTGCAGGCTACATGTTCACAACATGTTCACAACATGTTCACAACAACATGTTCTCGCACGTCTGATAATGGCGAGCTGCAGGCGCTGCCTTGTGATTGGTTCAGATCACACTGATGACATCACAGGCCCATTTTAAAGTCTCTCTGTTTGACATTATTTATCTGTGGTGATCCACTTCCTGTCTGAGGGTCTTTGTTCAACATAACTTTGTTCATAAAGTTTACACAAAGTTCAGTTTGTCTGATGAGCGATAATCAGCTGATCAGAGGTTAGGTTCAGGGATTTTACCCTCACTGAATACTCCAGTGCTATATATTATTATATACTATTATACCACAGTGCTGCACCACACTGAGTAGTACTGCAGTACTCTGACTGCACAAAGTACTTACACAGTAAAAGCACTTTGTACTCATTGTTCTAAGTTATTTTAAAAAAGTAAATCATGGCGGTGTGTGACGTCACCGCGGTAAACACTTACCTTCACGTGCGGAGGGATTTTGCTGCGGTTGGTCCCGATCAGTGACGTCACCGCAGAATCCGGCGACACAATCGGTCCATTATGTGAGGCTCGAGAGGGAAAAAAAAGCATGCATCGCGCATGCGCATCACGGCCAGACAGCGGCAGAGTTTTAGGAGGTAAAAGTTTGGAGAAAGTTCTTCTACGGAGTTAAGCTCCAGCTCTCCTCCTCCTCCGTCACTCCTTCCTCCTCTTCTCCATCTGTCATCCCGCGCGCCGCTTCACGGACTCGGAGCTCGCGCAGGAAACTCCTCTGGCTTCCTGTCTCTGGCTCTGATCTCTGAGAGTTAACAGCGCGAGACGGGACCAAAGCGCGTGCACGGGCGACGACGGGAGGCGCCTGCGCAGTGATATTTATTGCGCGTGAAGAAATTCTATTTAGTGCACGTGAAGAAAACACCAACTTTTTTATTTATTTTTTCTTTTCTTTATTGAAAACCACAATGTTACAACAACAACAATCTACATATCAATACAAAACGCGAATTCTCAACATACACGCGCTCATATCAACATATAGGCAATAAGAAAGAAGAAGAAGAGAGAGTTCAGGGCTCATCAATTATCTTCAATGAGGAAGAGGGGGATCCAGAAAGGTCTAATGAGGTAACATCTTCATTATACATTATATAAATGAAATAAAATAAAATAAACCGCAATAAAAATAGTGAATAAACCTAATGTTTATTCACTATTTTTATTTTATTTTTATTTTATTTTATTCTATTCTATTTGCTTGTTTTCACTTTAATTGTTTACATATCTTTTACTGTACGCTTCTGCAACACAACAATTTCCCAAATTGGGATAAATAAAGTACTTATCTATCTATCTATCTATCTATCTATCTATCTATCTATCTATCTATCTATCTATCTATCTATCTATCTGTCTGTCTGTCTGTCTGTCTGTCTGTCTGTCTGTCTGTCTGTCCGTCCGTCCGTCCGTCCGTCCGTCCGTCCGTCCGTCCGTCCGTCCATCCATCCATCCATCCATCCATCCATCCATCCATCCATCCATCCATCCATCCATCCATCCATCCATCCATTTATCTATCTATCTATCTATCTATCTATCTATCTATCTATCTATCTATCCATCCATCCATCCATCCATCCATCCATCTATCTATCTATCTATCCATCCATCCATCCATCCATCCATCCATCCATCTATTTATCTATCTATCTGTCTGCCTGTCTGTCTGTCTGTCTGTCTATCTATCTATCTATCTATCTATCTATCTATCTATCTATCTATCTATCCATCCATCCATCCATCCATCCATCCATCCATCCATCCATCCATCCATCCATCCATCCATCCATCTATCTATCTATCTATCTATCTATCTATCCATCCATCCATCCATCCATCCATCCATCCATCCATCCATCCATCCATCCATCTATCTATCTATCTATCTATCTATCTATCTATCTATCTATCTATCTATCCATCTATCTATCTATCTATCTATCTATCTATACTGATAGTTTTCTTCCCATTTCTTAACATTCTGGTGGAATATGACATTTGGCCTACACTAAATCTTTTTAACAGGTAATGGCTGGGCAGCAGCAGGAGGGTCCCTCAGCTTCCCTCAGCTTCCCTCAGCTTCCCCTGCAGAGACCGACACAGAGAGACGGATGTTCAGTAAACACCAGAGCTTCATTCTGTGGAATCCATGTGCAACTGTATCATTAAATGTCGTCCTTATGTATCTCCAGTTGACGGTAAAAGAGGTTTACAGAATTCTCCTGCTGAAAAAAATACAAAAAACTGATAAAGAAATGTTTTACTTGGACCGCCAGATGAGGCAGATGTGGAAACTGAAGTACTGGAGCACAAGTTAAAGGTGGGTGCATGGTCACAGGTGAATTATGTTAATTATGTTAACTATCAGAACATTAACTGAACTAGCTCTTGTATTTGTAGGAAATAAAGAAGACCAAATGAAATGTGTATTATGTCTTTATTTGACTGCTGTGGTGATGATGGTGACTTAAACCCTAAAGTGATTATTGCATCTCTGACTGCTCTGCCGTCCTGGTTAGCTGGCAGGCAGATGGGGTCATCATCAGATCTTCCATCTGTAGAGCAGGGTGTTGCTCTCCTCTAATAGCGGTGATATTATCAAACCAAACCAAATCAAATGTATTTATATAGCACATTTCATGTACAAACAATTCAAAGTGCTTCACATAAAATAAAAGCGTTGCTGCAGGGAGTGGAAGAAGCATTAAAAATGCATAAAAGAATATAAAGATAAATAAATAAAATCATTTAAATGATTAAAAGAATATAAAGATAAACAAATAAAATAATTTAAATGATTAAAAGAATATAAAGATAAACAAATAAAATAATTTAAATGATTAAAAGAATATAAAGAGAAACAAATAAAATAATTTAAATGATTAAAAGAATATAAAGAGAAACAAATAAAATCATTTAAATGATTAAAAGAATATAAAGAGAAACAAATAAAATCATTTAAATGATTAAAAACCAGCAACAGTCCAGATAAGTTCAAAGATATCGTGCAGATTTCATGCATAGACACATGAGAACAGAAATGTTTTTAACCTGGATTTAAAAATGTCTCCATTTGGAGAAAGTTTAATCTCCTCTGGCAGTTTGTTCCACTTGTTTGCAGCATAACAGCTAAATGCTGCTTCTCCATGTTTAGTCTGGACTCTGGACTGGACCAGCTGACCTGAGTCCTTGGATCTAAGAGCTCTGCTGGGTTTATATTCTCTGAACATATCACAGATGCATTTAGGGCCTAAACCTAAACCGTATGTTAAATGCATATAACACAGGCACGGCAATAACGTATTAAAATAAGCACGTACACAAGTGTAACATAACACTGATCTAATTGAAAGAATGTTTGTTGCCATGACGCTATTTCTAATTAAAGTGAGTAAAACAAATCGGCACCAGATCGGAGTTTGGTGATTACGTGCATATTTTAATTCAACTGAATGTCATTTTGTAGGCATTAAAATGGAAGAAACACACAGCTCATTCGTCTTTGTTATGAAGTTTTTTGGTTACTGGGGCATTTAGGAACAGGGTGATTATAACTCAGAGGTTCCTCATCAGGTCCTCTAGGTGGTGCTGTGGCTCCATGGTAGAATTGCTTAGATCATGACGGTTTGGTAACTTCTCTGGTGGACCACGTATGGATCCATTAATCCATATAAAATTGGATTCTGAGAGTTTGGTTATTTTCATTCATGAAAAACCCAAAGGTTGTGAAAGATGTAAAATATTAATTTCTGTCTTCAATCGTTTCCTTCAACAGCCACTCACCCAGCATGTTATTTGGCTAGTTTTAAATCTGTGTATCACTCTTCATTACTTTCTTAATAAAGTGACATCGCTCAGACCAAACGTTGGTTCTAACCGACCGGTTGCTCCCACACATCCAGCTGTGTTTGAGGAGTTTAAGCTAGCTTCTCTACCTTTTCTTATTGAGCTGCTGCGACAGATCAAACACACAAACTTTCCTTTGGATGTTGTTCTTGGTTTGCCCTCTAGAACCCTTCCTTTCCAAGGTTTTAGAGCTTCTCTGTTATGGTTGGTGATGCTTTTTCATCACGTCTGCCCTCTAGAACCCTTCCTTTCCAAGGTTTTAGAGCTTCTCTGTTATGGTTGGTGATGCTTTTTCATCACGTCTGCCCTCTAGAACCCTTCCTTTCCAAGGTTTGAGAGCTTCTGTGTTATGGTTGGTGATGCTTTTTCATCACGTCTGCCCTCTAGAACCCTTCCTTTCCAAGGTTTTAGAGCTTCTCTGTTATGGTTGGTGATGCTTTTTCATCACGTCTGCCCTCTAGAACCCTTCCTTTCCAAGGTTTTAGAGCTTCTCTGTTATGGTTGGTGATGCTTTTTCATCACGTCTGCCCTCTAGAACCCTTCCTTTCCAAGGTTTGAGCGCTTCTGTGTTATGGTTGGTGATACTTTGTACAGCAAGGCTCCATTCTTGGCCTCGTCCTGCTGTCACTTCACCGTTACGCTGATGATGTACCGATGTACCTGCCCGTTAAACCCAGAAAAAGTGTGACATCTAGCTCTTTGCTGAGCTGCCTGAATGAGATAAAGCTTTATGAAAATGTTCTTACACCTGAATAATGAGAAGGCTGGATATATTTTATTCTCCTCCGTGCCAGCACAGCTGGGCTCAGATTGACTCTGTTGTCAGAGGAAGCTTATTTCAGCTTCGTCTCCAAGCTAAAGTTAAAATTCTTCACTGGCTTCTAGTTCATTTTAGAGTTTAAGATTTTAGTATTTGTTTCTTTAAAGCCATAAACAGCCTTGCCCCATCTTACCTCTGAGAAAAAGATGAGGTTCAGTTGGCTGGTAGCGTCACATCGCGCACTAAGCTACTTACACCTTTACATTCACTCAGGATAACGTAAGAATTTAAAGGTCATTTGACTTTTTTTTTCCCATTTCCCAGGTTTTCCAGGATGGGAAATTGGTCAACCATTTTCCAGGTTTTCCATGGCTGGGAAATTGGTCAACCATTTTCCAGGTTTTCCAGGATGTGTGAGTACTGAAGTTCTCAGACACAAAGAATGTTTTATTACATGTTTAATTATCACAAAGACAATAATCAGTGAATCTGCTGGACTCAGAAGAACTCTCCTCGTGTGAAGACGTTCTGATCCACAGTAACATTCCAGGAACATTCCAGGTCATTCCAGGTCAGTCCCTCCACCCGGGAGCTCATCAGCTCCAACAGATCCGACACACTTTGCTCTGCTCTGTCATAAAACCTCGTTTCTGTTATGAGCCTCAGATTACATCTAAACTGACCATCGGACCGCTTGGTCACATGATGCAGGTCACATGATAAAGGCACTGGGAGGGTCTTTGGTGGGTTCAGATGAAGGTGAGGAGCTGGTTCTGGTCCAGGCCGTAGGCGTCTTTGGTGGGCTCAGATGAAGGTGAGGTGCTGGTTCTGGTCCAGGCCGTAGGCGTCTTTGGTGGGCTCAGATGAAGGTGAGGTGCTGGTTCTGGTCCAGGCCGTAGGCGTCTTTGGTGGTTCAGATGAAGGTGAGGTGCTGGTTCTGGTCCAGGCCGTAGGCGTCTTTGGTGAGCTCAGATGAAGGTGAGGTGCTGGTTCTGGTCCAGGCCGTAGGCGTCTTTGGTGGGTTCAGATGAAGGTGAGGAGCTGGTTCTGGTCCAGGCCGTAGGTGTCTTTGGTGGGTTCAGATGAAGGTGAGGTGCTGGTTCTGGTCAAGGCCGTAGGCGTCTTTGGTGGTTCAGATGAAGGTGAGGAGCTGGTTCTGGTCAAGGCCGTAGGCGTCTTTGGTGGTTCAGATGAAGGTGAGGTGCTGGTTCTGGTCCAGGCCGTAGGCGTCTTTGGTGGGCTCAGATGAAGGTGAGGTGCTGGTTCTGGTCCAGGCCGTAGGCGTCTTTGGTGGGTTCAGATGAAGGTGAGGTGCTGGTTCTGGTCCATGATGCAGGTCTTTGGTGGGTTCAGATGAAGGTGAGGTGCTGGTTCTGGTCCAGGCCGTAGGCGTCTTTGGTGGGCTCAGATGAAGGTGAGGTGCTGGTTCTGGTCCAGGCCGTAGGCGTCTTTGGTGGGCTCAGATGAAGGTGAGGTGCTGGTTCTGGTCCAGGCCGTAGGCGTCTTTGGTGGGCTCAGATGAAGGTGAGGTGCTGGTTCTGGTCCAGGCCGTAGGCGTCTTTGGTGGGCTCAGATGAAGGTGAGGTGCTGGTTCTGGTCCAGGCCGTAGGCGTCTTTGGTGGTTCAGATGAAGGTGAGGTGCTGGTTCTGGTCCAGGCCGTAGGCGTCTTTGGTGGGCTCAGATGAAGGTGAGGTGCTGGTTCTGGTCCAGGCCGTAGGCGTCTTTGGTGGGTTCAGATGAAGGTGAGGTGCTGGTTCTGGTCAAGGCCGTAGGTGTCTTTGGTGGGCTCAGATGAAGGTGAGGTGCTGGTTCTGGTCCAGGCCGTAGGCGTCTTTGTGCTGCTCAAACAGCTCCGTCAGACTCTGGAGGTAAACTCTGTGGAGAGCCTCGATGTCCTCTGAGCGGGGGCTGGAGGTCTGGGTCACCGGGATGGGCCTCCCCACTGGGGAGAGAGGGAGGGGGGAGGTGGGGGTGGAAAGAGCATGAATGAGGGAACATGGAGAATGGAAGATGGAGGCAACATGGAGGAGAGAATGTATAGAAGGGAACATGGAAGAAATATGGAAGAATAAATATGGAGGAGGGAACAGTCTGGGACCAGTTCCTGGCTGGAATCAGATTAGGTCTGGGACCAGTTCCTGGCTGGAATCAGATTAGGTCTGGGACCAGTTCCTGGCTGGAATCAGATTAGGTCTGGGACCAGTTCCTGGCTGGAATCAGATTAGGTCTGGGACCAGTTCCTGGCTGGAATCAGATTAGGTCTGGGACCAGTTCCTGGCTGGAATCAGATTAGGTCTGGGACCAGTTCCTGGCTGGAATCAGATTATGTCTGGGACCAGTTCCTGGCTGGAATCAGATTAGGTCTGGGACCAGTTCCTGGCTGGAATCAGATTAGGTCTGGGACCAGTTCCTGGCTGGAATCACATTAGGTCTGGGACCAGTTCCTGGCTGGAATCAGATTAGGTCTGGGACCAGTTCCTGGCTGGAATCAGATTATGTCTGGGACCAGTTCCTGGCTGGAATCAGATTAGGTCTGGGACCAGTTCCTGGCTGGAATCAGATTAGGTCTGGGACCAGTTCCTGGCTGGAATCACATTAGGTCTGGGACCAGTTCCTGGCTGGAATCAGATTAGGTCTGGGACCAGTTCCTGGCTGGAATCAGATTAGGTCTGGGACCAGTTCCTGGCTGGTCCCCCGGTAAGTGACTCACCAACAGTGTGGATGGGCTTTCTGTACGGGATCAGGCCGAAGCTGTACTGAAAAACTCCTCTGGCGTGGAACAGAGGCATCGCTATTCCCATGATGCTTTGCAGCCGGTTCTGTGGACACAGAAGCACATCCGTCCGCTCAGGCGGCCATTTTCTGAGTGGAACTCTACACACAGGTTGATGCTTTCCTTCATGTGCGACCTGTGTGTGTGACCTCTGTGTGCGACCTGTGTGTGTGACCTCTGTGTGTGACCTCTGTGTGTGACCTCTGTGTGACCTCTGTGTGTTACCTCTGTGTGACCTCTGTGTGTTACCTCAGTGTGACCTCTGTGTGTGACCTCTGTGTGCGACCTGTGTGTGTGACCTTTGTGTGTGACCTGTGTGTGACCTCTGAGTGATCTCTGTGTGTTACCTCAGTGTGACCTCTGTGTGCGACCTCTGTGTGCGACCTGTGTGTGTGACCTCTGTGTGTGACCTGTGTGTGACCTGTGTGTGACCTCTGTGTGTGACCTCTGTGTGACCTCTGAGTAACCTCTGACCTGCAGCCTCCTCAGAGGGGAGCCGGTTGGGTTCTCCATCTGATCGAAGAGCTCGTTCTCTCCAAAGGAAAAGACCGGAACCAGCTGAGCCCTGCACACACACATCTGCATCAACACAGTCACAGACCAACCAACCAAACACAGAAGCTCCGCCCTCTCAGTAAGCTCCACCCACCCGTGTTTCAGAGCCAGCTTGATGAAGCCTTTCCTGTTTTTGACCTGAAAAACAAACATAATGATAAATAAACACACAGAGATGAGTAAAGCTTCAGTGTCTGTCAGAGTTTCCTCCGTGGTGTCGACCACCCGGCGAGTTCCTCTTTGAGGGGGACTCTGATGCCTCAGAGGAGTTCCTCTTTGAGGGAGACTCTGATGCCTCAGAGGAGTTCCTCTTTGAGGGGGACTCTGATGCCTCAGAGGAGTTCCTCTTTGAGGGAGACTCTGATGCCTCAGAGGAGTTCCTCTTTGAGGGGGACTCTGATGCCTCAGAGGAGTTCCTCTTTGAGGGAGACTCTGATGCCTCAGAGGAGTTCCTCTTTGAGGGGGACTCTGATGCCTCAGAGTAGTTCCTCTTTGAGGGGGACTCTGATAACTCAGAGGAGTTCCTCTTTAAGGGGGACTCTGATGCCTCTGAGGAGTTCCTCTTTGAGGGGGACTCTGATGCCTCAGAGGAGTTCCTCTTTGAAGGGGACTCTGATGCCTCAGAGGAGTTCCTCTTTGAGGGGGACTCTGATGCCTCAGAGGAGTTCCTCTTTGAAGGGGACTCTGACGCCTCAGAGGAGTTCCTCTTTGAGGGAGACTCTGATGCCTCAGAGGAGTTCCTCTTTGAGGGGGACTCTGATGCCTCAGAGGAGTTCCTCTTTGAGGGAGACTCTGATGCCTCAGAGGAGTTCCTCTTTGAGGGGGACTCTGATGCCTCAGAGTAGTTCCTCTTTGAGGGGGACTCTGATGCCTCAGAGGAGTTCCTCTTTGAGGGAGACTCTGATGCCTCAGAGGAGTTCCTCTTTGAGGGAGACTCTGATGCCTCAGAGGAGTTCCTCTTTGAGGGGGACTCTGATGCCTCAGAGGAGTTCCTCTTTGAGGGAGACTCTGATGCCTCAGAGGAGTTCCTCTTTGAGGGAGACTCTGATGCCTCAGAGGAGTTCCTCTTTGAGGGGGACTCTGATGCCTCAGAGGAGTTCCTCTTTGAGGGGGACTCTGATGCCTCAGAAGAGTTCATCTTTGAGGGGGACTCTGATGCCTCAGAGGAGTTCCTCTTTGAGGGAGACTCTGATGCCTCAGAGGAGTTCCTCTTTGAGGGGGACTCTGATGCCTCAGAGGAGTTCATCTTTGAGGGGGACTCTGATGCCTCAGAGGAGTTCCTCTTTGAGGGAGACTCTGATGCCTCAGAGGAGTTCCTCTTTGAGGGAGACTCTGATGCCTCAGAGGAGTTCCTCTTTGAGGGGGACTCTGATGCCTCAGAGGAGTTCCTCTTTGAGGGGGACTCTGATGCCTCAGAAGAGTTCATCTTTGAGGGGGACTCTGATGCCTCAGAGGAGTTCCTCTTTGAGGGAGACTCTGATGCCTCAGAGGAGTTCCTCTTTGAGGGGGACTCTGATGCCTCAGAAGAGTTCATCTTTGAGGGGGACTCTGATGCCTCAGAGGAGTTCCTCTTTGAGGGAGACTCTGATGCCTCAGAGGAGTTCCTCTTTGAGGGAGACTCTGATGCCTCAGAGGAGTTCCTCTTTGAGGGGGACTCTGATGCCTCAGAGTAGTTCCTCTTTGAGGGGGACCCTGATGCCTCAGAGGAGTTCCTCTTTGAGGGGGACTCTGATGACTCATAGGAATTCCTCTTTGAGGGGGACTCTGATGCCTCAGAGGAGTTCCTCTTTGAGGGGGACTCTGATGCCTCAGAGGAGTTCCTCTTTTAGGAGGACTCTGATTCCTCAGAGGAGTTCCTCTTTGAGGGGGACTCTGATGCCTCAGAGGAGTTCCTCTTTGAGGGGGACTCTGATACCTCAGAGGAGTTCCTCTTTTAGGAGGACTCTGATTCCTCAGAGGAGTTCCTCTGAGGCACCTTTGAGGGGGACCCTGATGCCTCAGAGGAGTTCCTCTTTGAGGGGGACTCTGATGCCTCAGAGGAATTCCTCTTTGAGGGGGACTCTGATGCCTCAGAGGAGTTCCTCTTTGAGGGGGACTCTGATGCCTCAGAGGAGTTCCTCTTTGAGGGGGACTCTGATACCTCAGAGGAGTTCCTCTTTGAGGGGGACTCTGATGCCTCAGAGGAGTTCCTCTTTGAGGGGGACTCTGATGCCTCAGAGGAGTTCCTCTTTGAGGGGGACTCTGATTCCTCAGAGGAGTTCCTCTGAGGCACCTTTGAGGGGGACCCTGATGCCTCAGAGGAATTCCTCTTTGAGGGGGACTCTGATACCTCACAGGAGTTCTTCTTTGAGGGGGACTCTGATGCCTCAGAGGAGTTCCTCTTTGAGGGGGACTCTGATACCTCAGAGGAGTTCCTCTTTGAGGGGGACTCTGATGCCTCAGAGGAGTTCCTCTTTGAGGGGGACTCTGATACCTCAGAGGAGTTCCTCTTTGAGGGGGACTCTGATGCCTCAGAGGAGTTCCTCTTTGAGGGGGACTCTGATGCCTCAGAGGAGTTCCTCTTTGAGGGGGACTCTGATACCTCAGAGGAGTTCCTCTTTGAGGGGGACTCTGATTCCTCAGAGGAGTTCCTCTGAGGCACCTTTGAGGGGGACCCTGATGCCTCAGAGGAGTTCCTTTTTGAGGGGGACTCTGATGCCTCAGAGGAGTTCCTCTTTGATGGGGACTCTGATGCCTCAGAGGAGTTCAGAGGAGTTCCTCTGAGGCACCTTTGAGGGGGACCCTGATGCCTCAGAGGAGTTCCTCTTTGAGGGGGACTCTGATTCCTCAGAGGAGTTCCTCTGAGGCACCTTTGAGGGGGACTCTGATGCCTCAGAGGAGTTCCTCTGAGGCACCTTTGAGGGGGACTCTGATGCCTCAGAGGAGTTCCTCTTTGAGGGGGACTCTGATACCTCAGAGGAGTTCCTCTTTGAGGGGGACTCTGATACCTCAGAGGAGTTCCTCTTTGAGGGGGACTCTGATACCTCAGAGGAGTTCCTCTTTGAGGGGGACTCTGATGCCTCAGAGGAGTTCCTCTTTGAGGGGGACTCTGATGCCTCAGAGGAGTTCATCTTTGAGGGGGACTCTGATGCCTCAGAGGAGTTCCTCTTTGAGGGAGACTCTGATGCCTCAGAGGAGTTCCTCTTTGAGGGGGACTCTGATGCCTTAGAGGAGTTCCTCTTTGAGGGGGACTCTGATGCCTCAGAGGAGTTCCTCTTTGAGGGGGACTCTGATACCTCAGAGGAGTTCCTCTTTGAGGGGGACTCTGATACCTCAGAGGAGTTCCTCTTTGAGGGAGACTCTGATGCCTCAGAGGAGTTCCTCTTTGAGGGGGACTCTGATGCCTCAGAGGAGTTCCTCTTTGAGGGGGACTCTGATGCCTTAGAGGATTTCCTCTTTGAGGGGGACTCTGATGCCTCAGAGGAGTTCCTCTTTGCTCTGACTGCCAGCTGACCTCAGGAACAGTCACACAGAAAATGTACCTGCAGGGTTAGAGTTCCAGGCCGAGCATCCAGAGCCTCTGAAGCTCCGCCCACTGCGACCACAGCCACGTTTCCTCCTTCAGGACGACTGACCAAGTAGGACAGACTGGACTTAGAGCTGGACACCAGGCCTGCAGACAGGTGAAAGTGTCAGTTTCTCAGAACCAGAGGCCATTCTTACAGGGAATCCACTTAATATGTAAACTTTCAGGCACTAAATTACATCCTAAATTTAAAGTGAAAACTTTCTTCTGATCTTGAAGGACCAAAATGACAGAAAAACCTCCTCAGAGGAAGAAACATCTTCTAAGACAAAGACCAGCAGACGTGGGCGATGTTAGAGATATCTGCCTTGGATCTGAGGCCACACAGAGCGGAAGCTTTTAAACATGAAAGGATTGCTGTTCTGAGTGTTTAAGGGTGTGAGGCTGATGAAACAGGAAGGCATGAAGACACTCTGAGGCCTTCCTCACCTCTTCCTGTCCTCTTTATCACAGTTTAATGATGAGTCCACCTTGTTGTCAGAGTGATAGCACAACTTAAACTGATACGTCTGCAGAGCTGTGCAACTTACAGAAAAAGAAGCTAAATTAGAAAAACCTTTGACTGAATCTGAGTCCATTAAATGACTGTAGTCTATTGAATGACTGTAGTCCATAAAATGACTGTAGTCCATTGAATGACTGTAGTCCATTGAATGACTGTAGTCCATTGAATGACTGTAGTCCATTGAATGACTGTAGTCCATTAAATGACTGTAGTCCATTGAATGACTGTAGTCCATTGAATGACTGTAGTCCATTGAATGACTGTAGTCCATTAAATGACTGTAGTCAATTGAATGACTGTAGTCCATTAAATGACTGTAGTCAATTGAATGACTGTAGTCCATTGAATGACTGTAGTCCATTGAATGACTGTAGTCAATTGAATGACTGTAGTCCATTGAATGACTGTAGTCCATTAAATGACTGTAGTCAATTGAATGACTGTAGTCCATTAAATGACTGTAGTCCATTGAATGGCTGTAGTCCATTAAATGACTGTAGTCCATTGAATGACTGTAGTCCATTAAATGACTGTAGTCCATTGAATGACTGTAGTCCATTAAATGGCTGAAGTCCATTGAATGACTGAAGTCCATCAAAGTGCTTTCACACCATAGGTCACATTCACAGCGCGCTTCACAGTACTTTTCGTTGTGAAACAACACATTCATACACTGATGGACGCATCTTTAGGCAACGTTCAGTGCGCTGTCCCACACTTTGACATGTGGCCTGGAGCTGAACCACTGACCTTTGGGTTGGCAGGCGGCTGCCCTTCCTCCTGATATATAATTACTTCTCACACAGAAATGACTGAGTCACTGCATATGCAGGAAAAATGGTAAAGTGGGAGTAAGGAAGTTATCTCCCAGGAGGATTGATGGATATCTGCCAAGCAGAAGAAAACCACTGGCTCTCTGAGCTGGAGGGAGTTCAGTTGGAAGAAGCTGGTACGTTATTCTAATAAACTCAACCAAAGCACCTCTAATTCAGACTACTGGAGGCGGCGGCGGCGGCCCAGTATCGGTCTCTTACTACTACTACTACTACTACTACTACTACTACTTCTTTATTTCTAAAGCACTTTAAAACAAGACGAAAGTCAATAAACATGCAAAATATGGAAAAGACAACAGAAACGATAAAACACGATAACAGAAGTAAGAGTTAACTCCAAAGTAAAGAGTGTTACAGTAATCCAGCCGAGCTGTGATGAAGGCATGAATTACTGTTTCAAAATCTTGTCTTAAAAGAATTTGCTTAATCCTTGCCAGCTGCCTGAGATGACAGAAACAGGACTTGACCACTGCTCCAACCTGGCCATCTAATTTAAGATCACTGTCTATTTTAAAACCCAAATTAGAAATTGTGTGCTTCAAAATAAGACGTCAAGGGGCCCAGATCAATAAGGGATGTTTCCCAGAGGCTGCTGGGACAAAACATCATCACTTCTGTTTTCTTGTCAATAAAGTTTAGGAAATTTAAAGCCATCCAGGCTTTAATGTCTTCAAGACATAGAAGTAGGGGCTCAATCGATGAGGCTCCTTTTTTTAGTGGCATGTATATTTGACTGTCGTCAGCATAACAATGAAAGGAGATCCCATGCTTTCTGAGTATTGAACCCAAAGGAAGTAAAAAGCAGGGGACCGAGGATTGAGCCCTGTGGAACCCCATAAAGTAGAGGAGCAGTGGAAGATTCAGAACCAGCTAAGTTTACAGACATGGTTCTGTCTGACAAATAAGACCTAAACCATTTTAATGCTGTACCACTAAAACCAAGTTGGGTCTGTAAACGAGATGGTAAAATATTGTGGTCCACTGTATGGAAAGCAGCGGTTAGGTCGAGCAGAACAAGAACAACATATTCACCAGAGTCATCGTCCACATCTTACTGGAAGTGTCTCCATCAGACTTTAGAGGAGGTTCAAACTACAGTCCCTTTAGATTCCATACTTCAGATACCGTCTCACAGGAGATAACAGCTCAGGCTCGTGTTACTGGCTGCATGGAAAAGGCTGAATAACCTGAAATAACCTGAGGAACAGCCTGATGTATACTTAGATGATGTGCACAGGTTCTGTAACATAGATGCTTCTGTTCTTGGTACCAGTCAGATCTCTAATTAAGGCCAATAGGAAACGCATCACTTGTGGAACACTTCCTTCTGAAAAGGTTCTGGTATCTCTGGTTACCAATGACCAGAGATGGGGACTCAAGTCACTGTGACTTGGACTCGAGTCGACTCGAGTCGCTGTTTTGATGACTTGTGACTTGACTTGACAAAAAATAAAAGACTTGAGACTCGACTCGGACTTGGAAGTTAAAGACTCGGCACTTCACTTGACTTGAGACACGATGACTTGAATGACTTGAGAGTTATTCAGTTCATGTTTTCAGTTTGAATTTAAAATTAATTAATTAATTTAAAAAAATAATATGGATTACCCGGTAGGACCGCAGGCTGAGAATGGCGTCATGATTGGATCCCTACCCTGTCAATCAGTCATGCCCTCTCTACATAGCTTAGTGTTTATTGGAGAGAGTTAGCTAACGTTAGCTTGATATGATACGGGGTGGACAGGTTGGACACATTGGCCAATGATGTTTACTGACAGTTACTTATATCTTTGTGTTTTCACTTTATTAAGATCAGATTCTGCAGGTAAAATTGCAATAATAAGGTGACTTGACTTGCCCAAGAAAAAATTACTTGGGACTTACTTGAGACTTGAAAGCTAAGACTTGAGACTTACTTGAGACTTGAAAGCTAAGACTTGGGACTTACTTGAGACTTGAAAGCTAAGACTTGCACATGTGTGACTTGGTCCCATCTCTACAAAT
Source organism: Odontesthes bonariensis (assembly GCF_027942865.1). NCBI lineage: Eukaryota > Metazoa > Chordata > Actinopteri > Atheriniformes > Atherinopsidae > Odontesthes > Odontesthes bonariensis. The sequence goes on from NC_134524.1 coordinate 148,896, forward strand.
GATAGAGCCCCCCCCCGTCTGATGAAAGAGTCTCAGGATAACATCTTTATTATCTTTATTTGTCACTGACAGAGTGCTCACTCTGAGGGGAAACAGGAACCCGATCAATAAGGGAGCGACCCAGCCCACAACATGTTCAGACGGCCAATGGCAGAGGCCCTCTGAGCCTCCTCCTGCTCTGACCTGCAGCCCAGAGTTTACTGAGAGTTTACTGAGTCCAGACCTGAACCCTGCCACAGAAGCTCTGATTAAATACGGGTCACAAGGTCCAGTTAGTCCGTGCGGTGGTCTGTCAACACAAAGTGGAGCAGAGTTCATGAACGCTGAGGAGCTGAGGGCTTTTATAGGTCCTGCAGCAGCTTCCTGACTCAGAGGAAGATGTTGGACATGAATAAATATGATCTTTAATTCTCTATCAGACTGTTGGATTTCCTCAGTGTTCACAAGAAATGTACACATAGAAGGTGTCTATGAGAGGATGCCGTCACCAGATTTAAAGAGTTAATTCCATCATCCTTTTCCAGGGATGATCTATAAAGCGCCAAATTACAACAAACTAATTTATTATTATTATTATTATTATTACAATGAACTGGATAGTAAATGACTTGAATTGGACTGTGTCTTTGTTTGTTGAAATTTGGCGCAGTTTGGGCTGTAAATCTGAAGCAAAGACAGGAAATATACAGTAATTAGAAATAGTAATCCTAACTCTGACCTATTCATACAGCGTAAGGCTGAATAAAGGACTAAACCAAAGAAGATTTCTATTACTGACACCATATGTCAAACCCAGACCTCCTCTCCACTGAGAAATGCAACGAATTTGCCAACTTTTTTAGCCAAAAAATCAAAACAATTAGACAAAACATTCAACTAATCTGTGTCTAAAACCTATAAATACAATTTAATATTGTAGATTTAAAAATCCTAGAGGAAACAGTTCGGCATCTGAAAACAACAACTTGCACTCTGGACATAATACCATCCGACTTTTTAAAAACTGTTTTTACCTCAGTAGAAAGTCATCTCCTACGAATAGTTAACAGCTCACTGGCATCAGGCATTTTTCCCAAGTCACTAAAGACAGCTGCCATTAAGCCACTCCTAAAGAAGAGAACTCTAGATGCCTCTATGATGAACAACTACAGACCTGTCTCTAATCTCTCTTTTATATCCAAGATTATTGAGAAAGTTGTATTTAACCAGCTCAACGACTTTCTGAATGAAAGTGGAAGTCTTGATAACTTTCAATCAGGCTTCAGGCGTCATCACAGCACTGAAACAGCTCTGGTCAAAGTGTTAAACGACATCAGGTTGAATACTGATTCTGGTAATGTTTCAGTCCTGGTTCTGTTGGACCTCAGCGCTGCGTTTGATACTGTAGATCACAGAATCCTGTTGCACAGGCTGGAAAACTGGGTTGGACTTTCTGGAGCGGTCCTTAACTGGTTCAGGTCCTACTTAGAAGGCCGGAGTTATTTTGTTACTATTGGTAGCTATGAATCTGAGCGAGTGGCCATGACTTGTGGAGTCCCCCAGGGGTCAATTCTTGGACCTCTTCTGTTTAACTTGTATATGCTCCCTTTGGGTCAGATATTACAGAACTTTAACATCAGTTATCACAGTTATGCAGAAAATACACAACTTTATGTGTCTCTGTCACCATGGCAACTGCAGCCCAGCAGACGTACTGTCACACTGGAAAAAAATGCCCCTCCAAAAATAAGTAAGAAAAACAACAAATAAAAGACGTTTTTGCTTGAAATAAGCAAAAAAATCTGCCAATGGAACTAGTGAAAATCGGCTTGTCAAGATTTCTTGAAATAAAATGTGATATTTGGGACTTTTGAGTTAAAAGTGATCTTGAAATTAGTTCAAAAACCTCTTCAAATGAAAAAAAACGCTTTTTTCATGTGAAATAGCAGAAGAGGAGCTACCACCCTGTTCTCATCAACGGTACGGCAGTGGACAGAGTAGAGAGTTTCAAGTACCTTGGAGTCCACATCTCACAGGACCTTTCATGGACCTGCCACATCAACGCAGCCGCAAAGAAGGCCCGTCAGCGTCTCTACCACCTCAGACGTCTAAGGGACTTCAGACTGCCCTCCAAGGTGCTGCAGAACTTCTACTCCTGCACCATCGAAAGCATCCTCACGGGGAACATCACAACCTGGTTCGGGAACAGCACCAAGCAGGACAGGCAGGCTCTCCAGAGAGCGGTACGATCGGCTGAACGTATCACCCAGACCGAGCTTCCTGACCTCCAGACTATCTACAGTAAGCGGTGCTGGACCAGAGCCAGGAAGATCGTGAAGGACCTCAGTTACCCCGACAATAGACTCTTCTCCTTGCTACGCTCTGGGAAACGCTTTCGCACCCTGAAGGCGAACACAGAGAGAATGAGGAGGAGCTTTTTCCCACAAGCTGTCCGAGCCCTGTATGAGAACAGAGACTAGTCCACCACCTCACTCACACACACAACCGGACTGCATTTTTTTGCCTTTTTTAAACATTCAAACAACCAACTGCATTTTTTGCACATCTCTCGGACTTTAACCAGTGCACATACATATATTCACTTTACTTTACTTTATTTTGCACTCTATTTTATTCTATATGTATATATTTTTAATCTTATTTTGTACTTTAATCTTGCTTATATATTTTATATATTTTATTTGATATTCTACTATTCTAATTTAGGAATTTTTCATTTTACTTTAACTTTCCATAATGGTACTTTGCTACCTAGTTTATATTTTGTATTTTATAGTTTGTATTTTGTGGACGGCGGTCAAAGGTCATTTCACTGCATGTTGTACCGCGTATAACAATGCAGTCCAACTCACGTCCATGGGGGTTTTCCCATGTCTTTAGTTCTATGTTTTATCATGTTTTAGGTTGTGTCATGTCTTTGTTTTTAGTCTTGTTTTTCCCCTCAGTCCCCATGTTCTGGTCATTAGTTTCACTCATGTCACCTGTTCATTGTCCCCAGCTGCACTCATTCACCAATCACTCTCGGTTCACTATTAAGTTTCCAGGCTCCCCTTTCAGTTTGGGATTTCTTTCCCCGATCTCTCCATTCCCTTCAAGCCAAGTCACGCCACGCCACGCCACGCCACGCCACGCCACGCCACGCCACGCCACGCCTTCAGATAAGTGTTTTTCATGTCAACTCTTTTATTTTTCTTTTCCCAGTCTTGTTTTTGTTTTTTTTTGTTTTTTTGTTAATGTTTATTTTTATTTCACAAAGGGACAAAGTATATTGATGAACATTTTTAAAAAAAATAAAAATGTAAATATACAGGATTATAGCCAAAGGCTAATTTCCATCCTTAGTCCCTGACAGGTAAGATGGTCCCTAAACATTATTATTATTATTTTTTTTTTAAATAAAAATAATAATAAAACAAAACAGAGTAAAACATTATAATAGACACAATAGTACATAGTAAATACAACAAAACAAAACAAAGTAAAAACATTATAATAGACATAATAGATAATAACAGACAACAGATCAGCAGCAGTGGACAAATTAAAAAAATATCCCAGCTAGTAACAACAGCTTTGATTTTCCAGAAGCCATTTTTTAAGATGTTTGGAAAAAGAGGTGAGAGTAGATAGGTCACGTTTTGCACTTGGTATAGAGTTCCAGGTATTGGTTGCACTGTAGGAAAAAATTGCTTGGCCAAAAGCACTTCTCCTAAAGGGAACAGTGCAATTACCTCTGGAGCCTGCTCTAGTTGTGCTGTTTATGTTCCTTTTAATATATTCCTGTAAAGGTGGTGGAGCTAGACCATGAAGGATTTTAAAAGCTAAAATAGAGTCAGTGTATTTCACAGTGTTTTCCACATCCAGCAAATCAAGTTTTTTTTAAATCTGACAGTGATGATACATTTTAGGTTTTCTATCTAAAACTTTTATAGCTTGTTTATTTGTTGACTCAAGGGACTTTAGAGTTGTCTTACAAGCTGAGGCCCAACTAGTTATACAATAGATCATGTGAGACATGATCATTGCATCAAAGTATAGCCTAGCTGCTTCAAAAGTAAGATTGTTTCTTATATATCTAAAGTTGGACAAGTTAAATTTCATTTTGTTGACAGTTTTTTTTGTGTGCTGCTTAAAACTCAGTTGTGAGTCCAAAGTCACACCTAGGTATTTAAACTCTTGAACTACTTCAAGCTTTTTCTCTCTCACAAAAATATTAGGGTCTGTGTCAGGTCTATTTAGCCTTTTGGAGAAATACATTGAAACAGTCTTGGACACATTTAAGTACAGGTGAGAGCTCTCTAACCAATTGCACACATTACTCATAACAGCAGTAAGTTGTTTTGCAGCTTGCGCCTTGTCTTTAGTGTGTACATAAAGCACAGCATCATCCGCATACAGTTGGCAGGTCACTGTTGACGGGCAGTAACTCGCCAAGTCATTTATGAATAGACTAAATAAAAGAGGTCCTAGTATTGAACCTTGGGGTACTCCTAGGTTATTCTCACGGGGCATAGATTTCGTGTTTTGAACTCTGACACATTGAAGTCTTGATGAAAGATATGATTCCATCCATTTTAGGGATTTCTCAGAGAAATTAAAATGAGTCAACTTGGTTATTAGAAACTTGTGGTTGACTGTGTCAAACGCTTTACTCAGGTCAAGGAACACAGCTCCAACAACCCCACCTGTATCAAGCCTGGATTTTATGGTTTCCAAGAAGTAGCAGACAGCTGTCTCTGTAGAGTGGTGTTTTCTAAAGCCAAATTGGAGGTTGTTTAACATATATGGACTTGTGTTTAAATGATATATGATTTGTTCTGCAACCAGTTTCTCCGCTATCTTGGATATTGAGGGGAGTATACTGATCGGTCTATAGTTTCCAGTCAGTGTAGGGTCTCCAGACTTAAGGATTGGTGTAATAATAGAATCCTTCCAGGAGTCTGGAAAAACACCTACGTTTATAGAATCATTGTTCATGTCTTTGATACCACAGTTTAGTGTTGTTATCCGGCTCAGCCTTTTGTTAAACCCTGTTTCGTAAATAAACCAAGTTTTGCTTTTTACACCTTTGGAGTCCGCATCCGTGTCCGGCCACACTCAGAACTGACAAGAAGAGTCTCAGTTACTCTGGAAAGATAGTTTAATAAAGTCTAAGAAAGCCCTTCGTAAAGCTAGAGCTGCTTATTATTCATCATTGATAGAAGAGAATAAGAACAATCCCAGGTTTAGCTTCAGCGCTGTAGCCAGTCTGACTAAGAGTCCGAGCTCTGCTGAGTCGGATAACCCTTTAACTCTCAGCAGTGAGGATTTCATGAGCTTCTTTACCAGTTGTACTTCTTTTAAAGTTGTCAGTGCAGCAGGTAACGTGTTCAACACATTAAGGTGGTAATTAGTCACATAAAATGTAAACAGGTGTGTACCTCCATACATGATGTAGTCTCTGAAGAAGGGGACTCTGAACCAGAACGGCAGCATGAGCAAGTGAGACGTCAGACCTGGAAACAGACGAGAGAAACCTGTGGCCTCCGTGCAGAAGTTCCCAAAGCCGCCTGCCACCAGAACACCTGAGAGACGGACAGGTCAGCAGAGGCGGCACACCTGACGGACAGGTGAAAGTACACAGCTGTGTCTCTCACCATGTGGGTGGAATCCAAAGATGTAGTTCTTTTTGGGATCCAGTTCGGCGGTTTTAACCAGCTACAAACACAATCAGTCACAATGAGCAGTAATCCATAATCAATAAACAGTATCAGAGCTCTGATCAATAACAATAAACCCACTCACCGTCAGGGGAAAGTAGTCCCTGAAATACTCCCAGACGGCCCAGCTCCTGACCCACTGTGACCTCCGACCCCCGCTGGTGGGAGTGTCCCAATCCAGCCACAGCCAACCAGCATAGAAGAGGGTCACAATCCACCAATCAGAGAGAGCCAGGAGGACGAAGGCAGCCAAACAGCACTGAGCTGCGAGAGACAGGTGGAGGGTCACATGTAGACAAGTGAGGCCTTCGGCCAATTACAATCTGTTTGTGTTCTATAACCACTGACAGGTGAGAGCTAACTACCATCTGTTTGTGTTCTATAACCGCTGACAGGCGAGAGCTAACTACCATCTGTTTGTGTTCTATAACCGCTGACAGGTGAGAGCTAACTACCATCCGTTTTAGTTCTATAACCGCTGACAGGCGAGAGCTAACTACCATCTGTTTGTGTTCTATAACCGCTGACAGGCGAGAGCTAACTACCATCTGTTTGTGTTCTATAACCGCTGACAGGTGAGAGCTAACTACCATCTGTTTGTGTTCTATAACCGCTGACAGGTGAGAGCTAACTACCATCTGTTTGTGTTCTATAACCGCTGACAGGCGAAGCTAACTACCATCTGTTTGTGTTCTATAACCGCTTAGAGGTTAGAGCTAACTACCATCTGTTTGTGCCCTATAACCGCTGACAGGCGAAGCTAACTACCATCTGTTTGTGTTCTATAACAGGTGAGAGCTAACTACTATCTGTTTGTGTTCTACAACCGCTGACAGGTTAGAGCTAACTACCATCTGTTTGTGTTCTATAACCGCTGACAGGCGAGAGCTAACTGCCATCTGTTTTAGTTCTATAACCGCTGACAGGCGAAGCTAACTACCATCTGTTTGTGTTCTATAACCGCTGACAGGTGAGAGCTAACTACCACCTGTTTGTGTTCTATAACCGCTGACAGGTGAGAGCTAACTACCATCCGTTTGTGTTCTATAACCACTGACAGGTGAGAGCTAACTACCATCTGTTTGTGTTCTATAACCGCTGACAGGCGAGAGCTAACTACCATCCGTTTGTGTTCTATAACCACTGACAGGTGAGAGCTAACTACCATCTGTTTGTGTTCTATAACCACTGACAGGTGAGAGCTAACTCCCATCTGTTTGTGCTCTATAACCACTGACAGGTGAGAGCTAACTCCCATCCGTTTGTGTTCTATAACCGCTGACAGGTGAGAGATAACTACCATCCGTTTGTGTTCTATAACCGCTGACAGGTGAGAGCTAACTACCATCTGTTTGTGTTCTATAACCGCTGACAGGCGAGAGCTAACTACCATCCGTTTGTGTTCTATAACCACTGACAGGTGAGAGCTAACTACCATCTGTTTGTGTTCTATAACCACTGACAGGTGAGAGCTAACTCCCATCCGTTTGTGCTCTATAACCGCTGACAGGTGAGAGCTAACTCCCATCCGTTTGTGTTCTATAACCGCTGACAGGTGAGAGATAACTACCATCCGTTTGTGTTCTATAACCGCTGACAGGTGAGAGCTAACTACCATCTGTTTGTGTTCTATAACCGCTGACAGGCGAGAGCTAACTACCATCCGTTTGTGTTCTATAACCGCTGACAGGCGAGAGCTAACTACCATCCGTTTGTGTTCTATAACCGCTGACAGGCGAGAGCTAACTACCATCCGTTTGTGTTCTATAACCGCTGACAGGCGAGAGCTAACTACCATCCGTTTGTGTTCTATAACCGCTGACAGGCGAGAGCTAACTACCATCCGTTTGTGTTCTATAACCGCTGACAGGCGAGAGCTAACTACCATCCGTTTGTGTTCTATAACCGCTGACAGGTGAGAGCTAACTACCATCTGTTTGTGTTCTATAACCGCTGACAGGTGAGAGCTAACTACCATCTGTTTGTGTTCTATAACCACTGACAGGTGAGAGCTAACTCCCATCCGTTTGTGTTCTATAACCGCTGACAGGTGAGAGCTAACTACCATCTGTTTGTGTTCTATAACCGCTGACAGGTGAGAGCTAACTACCATCTGTTTGTGTTCTATAACCGCTGACAGGCGAGAGCTAACTACCATCCGTTTGTGTTCTATAACCACTGACAGGTGAGAGCTAACTACCATCTGTTTGTGTTCTATAACCGCTGACAGGCGAGAGCTAACTACCATCCGTTTGTGTTCTATAACCACTGACAGGTGAGAACTAACTACCATCTGTTTGTGTTCTATAACAGGCGAGAGCTAACTACCATTTGTTTGTGTTCTATAACCGCTGACAGGTGAGAGCTAACTCCCATCTGTTTGTGCTCTATAACCACTGACAGGTGAGAGCTAACTCCCATCTGTTTGTGCTCTATAACCACTGACAGGTGAGAGCTAACTACTATCTGTTTGTGTTCTATAACAGGTGAGAGCTAACTACCATCTGTTTGTGCTCTATAACAGGTGAGAGCTAACTACCATCTGTTTGTGTTCTATAACTGCTGACAGGTGAGAGCTAACTACCATCTGTTTGTGTTCTATAATCGCTGACAGGTGAGAGCTAACTACCATCTGTTTGTGCTCTATAACCACTGACAGGTGAGAGCTAACTACTATCTGTTTGTGTTCTATAACAGGTGAGAGCTAACTACCATTTGTTTGTGTTCTATAACCGCTAACTACCAGAGCTAACTACCCTAACCCTAACCTCCACACAGAGCTCTGAGGTTTGATTGGCAGGTTCCACACACCAGGTTCTGATAGGTGCAGCCGGACCTGAATCTGAGCGAGTGGCCATGACTTGTGGAGTCCCCCAGGGGTCAATTCTTGGACCTCTTCTGTTTAACTTGTATATGCTCCCTTTGGGTCAGATATTGCAGAACTTTAACATCAATTATCACAGTTATGCAGACGATACACAACTTTATGTGTCTCTGTCACCAGACGACTGAATACAAATGAAGACAAAACTGAGATCATTCTGTTTGGGAGCAAAGAGAAGAGGGTCAGCGTTGGTAAATATCTTGAGACTCGGGACCTTACAATCACTGAGCGAGTCGGTAACCTCGGAGTGTTGATAGACTCAGATCTGACTTTCAGCAGCCACATCAAAGCTGTCACCAAGGCAGCTTTTTACCACCTCAGAAACATCAACAGAATTAAAGGTTTCCAGGAGAAACTCATCCATGCATTCATCTCCAGTAGACTCCATCACTGTAACGCTCTTTTAACTGGACTTCCCACAAAGAGCATTAAACATCTGCAGCTCATCCAGAACGCTGCTGCTGGAGTTTTAACCCGGACTAAGAGATCTGAACACATCACAGCAGCTTTAAAATCTTTACTCTGGCTTCCAGTCAGTCACAGGATAGATTTTAAAAGCCTGCTGATGGTTTACAATCTGTGATCTGTTCAGAGAATATAAAGCCAGCAGAGCTCTTAGATCCAAGGACTCAGGTCAGCTGGTCCAGTCCAGAGTCCAGACTAAACATGGAGAAGCAGCATTTAGCTGTTATGCTGCAAACAAGTGGAACAAACTGCCAGTGGAGATTAAACTTTCACCCAATGGAGACATTTTTAAATCCAGGTTAAAGACATTTCTTTTCTCATGTGTCTATGCATGAAATCTGCACGCTATCTTTGAAGTTATCTGGACTGTTGCTGGTTTTTAAATTCATTTAAATTATTTTATTTGTTTCTCTTTATATTCTTTTAAGTATTTTTAATGCTTCTTGCCAGGGCTCTCAAGTCTCACGCAATGACCGTGAGACACACGCTTTTCAACAAGTTCACACGCTCACACGCCACACATGCCATTTCTCACGCTGAGAAATAATCAACTTCGTCGCACAGAAATTCTAATGGCCGATACTATGAACGAGTCAATGGCAGGTTACTGTGCGCTCTACAGCTCAGAACTATAGCTCTGGTATAGCCGTCTTGATTTAGCAACCCATCGGAAAATCACAAAATAGAATTTCTCAGCCAATCAGAAAACAGAATTTCTTGTTGCCGGGTGAGGTCTCAAATAGCTTTAAGCTGCAAGCACGCGTCCCATGAATGCACAGCGGACATAGCCTATTATGCTCTGAATGCGTGCAGAAGTTGTAGACGAGCTGGAGGTGGAAGAGAACCGTCAGGATCTTCAGCAGGTCATATCTTCATTTATTTTAATCTTTTATTAGTTACTATAGTTTTCCTACTCCTTGTAAAAGACCAATACCTGCCGATTAAAGTGTTCGTTGGAGTAGTAGGCCTAAATATTCAGCACACACCCTTTGACATGAGCAACTTAATGAAAAATGAAAAATATGTAGGAGTGTAATTAGGCTTCCGTGGTTAATTCTTTTCAAAGGTGACTGGTATGAACAGATTCCCAATAAGGCCATCTACAATTGCCAAACTGGTATTAGTTCTGCCACACTGAAATGCTGATGCAGAGAGGGTTTTTTCCATGGTGGGGCTCAATAAAACCAAGACCAGGAACACGTTGGCTCTGAATGGAACTCTGTCATCCATCATGACTGAAAATGGCTGACTTTAAGCCACAGTGCTTTAAATGGGAGCCCCCAATATCAGTCATCAAGCATCAAAATCTGCCACAAACACTTAGGCTACAACACTCATAAAAAAAGTTGTTTGTTAAGACTTTGCATACCTAAAACAATTTATTTTAAAATATAGCAGAATTTAGTGTAAAAGTGAAGATTTGTGATTTTGGTATAAATAAAACAATTGTTCTTTAGCTAGTTTATGGTGATGGAATACTGCAAGGGACCAGCCCCCCCCCCCCCCCCCAAAAAAAAAAACAAACAACCAAAGAACCCCCCCCCCCCTCCGCGCACACGGCCCGGCCCCTGCCCCGCCCGAATCTCACTCCAAGCAAACTTGAAAGCTTGAGAGCCCTGCTTCTTGCACTCCCTGCTGCAATGCTTTTATTTTATGTGAAGCACTTTGAACTGTTGTGTGCTACAGATAACCTTGATTGGATTTATTTGAATGGTTCTGTGAGTTCTTCTTCCTGCAGTAATGAAAGTGAACATGATTTATTTTTTTAAAGTGAACATGTTAAACACCCTCTGCTCTGCACACTGATTCCCTCACAGAGTTTGGTCTTCTCTCCACTGAAACTGTGAAACCTTTCTAACCCCAGCACTGAAGCTGAAGTGGGTCAGATCTACACTGATTTACACACAGACCCTCAGGACTAATGATCGATAGATCTGATCAGGACGAGCAGCTGGCAGACACGTGCATGTTACCCAGAGCCAGGAAGGAGAAGACCCACTGCACCACGGCAGCGGTCTGCAGCCTCCTCCGCAGCGGGATGTTCAGCGGGGCGAACTGGATCCTCATGCTGGCGGCCACGCTCCTTGCTCGGCTTGAGGCGCAGCGTGCTCCCGGTCAGTGGGGGCTCCGGTCGGTCCTCTGTCCTTGGAAGCACCGCTGCTCCTTCCTAACCAACACAACCCTCTCTTTCCACTCACTGACTAAACTTTCCAAACTTCTCAACACGCTCCCCCGCCTCTGCGCATGCGTAGAGGACCTCGTCCTGGGTGGGTTCTTCTTGGCCAATCACAGCCGATGATGAAACGTAGCGGGGGAGTGCTCCGAGTCTTGCGCATGCACCTCAGAGGAGTTCTTGTTGAAATGTTGAAGTTGGTTCTGAATTAGACTGTTTCTGTGATCAGAGATCAATAAGTGATCAATAAGTGATGATAAGAGATCAATCAGAGATGTTCAGAGATCAATCAGAGATGATCAGTTATGATCAGATATCAATCAGTGATGATCAGAGATCAATCAGTGATGATCAGAGATCAATCTGTTATGATCAGATATCAATCAGTTATGATCAGTGATCAATCAGTTATGATCAGTGATCAATCAGAGATGATCAGAGATCAATCTGTTATGATCAGATATCAATCAGTTATGATCAGAGATCAATCAGTTATGATCAGTGATCAATCAGTTATGATCAGTGATCAATCTGTTATGATCAGATATCAATCAGTTATGATCAGTGATCAATCAGTTATGATCAGAGATCAATCAGAGATGATCAGAGATCAATCAGTTATGATCAGATATCAATCAGAGATGATCAGTTATGATCAGATATCAATCAGTGATGATCAGAGATCAATCAGTTATGATTAGAGATCAATCAGTGATGATCAGAGATCAATCAGATATCAAACAGTTATGATCAGTGATCAATCAGTGATGATCAGATATCAATCAGTTATGATCAGAGATCAATCAGAGATGATCAGATATCAATCAGTGATGATCAGATATCAATCAGTTATGATCAGTGATCAATCAGTGATGATCAGATATCAATCAGTTATGATCAGAGATCAATCAGAGATGATCAGAGATCAATCAGTGATGATCAGAGATCAATCTGTTATGATCAGTGATCAATCAGTGATGATCAGATATCAATCAGTTATGATCAGAGATCAATCAGTTATGATCAGTGATCAATCAGTGATGATCAGATATCAATCAGTTATGATCAGAGATCAATCTGTTATGATCAGTGATCAATCAGTGATGATCAGATATCAATCAGTTATGATCAGAGATCAATCAGTTATGATCAGAGATCAATCAGTTATGATCAGTGATCAATCAGTGATGATCAGATATCAATCAGTTATGATCAGAGATCAATCAGAGATGATCAGATATCAATCAGTGATGATCAGAGATCAATCAGATATCAATCAGTTATGATCAGAGATCAATCAGTGATGATCAGATATCAATCAGTTATGATCAGAGATCAATCAGAGATGATCAGATATCAATCAGTGATGATCAGAGATCAATCAGATATCAATCAGTTATGATCAGTGATCAATCAGTGATGATCAGATATCAATCAGTGATGATCAGAGATCAATCAGATATCAATCAGTTATGATCAGTGATCAATCAGTGATAATCAGATATCAATCAGTTATGATCAGTGATCAATCAGAGATGATCAGAGATCAATCAGTGATGATCAGAGATCAATCAGATATCAATCAGTTATGATCAGTGATCAATCAGTGATGATCAGATATCAATCAGTGATGATCAGAGATCAATCAGATATCAATCAGTTATGATCAGTGATCAATCAGTGATAATCAGATATCAATCAGTTATGATCAGAGATCAATCAGAGATGATCAGATATCAATCAGTGATAATCAGATATCAATCAGTTATGATCAGTGATCAATCAGTGATGATCAGATATCAATCAGTGATGATCAGAGATCAATCAGATATCAATCAGTTATGATCAGTGATCAATCAGAGATGATCAGATATCAATCAGTGATGATCAGAGATCAATCAGATATCAATCAGTTATGATCAGTGATCAATCAGTGATGATCAGATATCAATCAGTGATGATCAGAGATCAATCAGTGATGATCAGATATCAATCAGTGATGATCAGAGATCAATCAGTGATGATCAGATATCAATCAGTGATGATCAGAGATCAATCAGTGATGATCAGATATCAATCAGTGATGATCAGATATCAATCAGTTATGATCAGAGATCAATCAGAGATGATCAGAGATCAATCAGTTATGATCAGTGATCAATCAGTGATGATCAGATATCAATCAGTGATGATCAGATATCAATCAGTTATGATCAGTGATCAATCAGAGATGATCAGAGATCAATCAGATATCAATCTGTTATGATCAGAGATCAATCAGTTATGATCAGAGATCAATATGTTATGATCAGATATCAATCAGTGATGATCAGATATCAATCAGTTATGATCAGATATCAATCTGTTATGATCAGTGATCAATCAGTGATGATCAGATATCAATCAGTTATGATCAGATATCAATCAGTTATGATCAGTGATCAATAAGTTATGATCAGAGATCAATCAGTGATGATCAGATATCAATCAGTTATGATCAGATATCAATCAGTGATGATCAGATATCAATCAGTTATGATCAGTGATCAATCAGAGATGATCAGAGATCAATCAGATATCAATCTGTTATGATCAGAGATCAATCAGTTATGATCAGAGATCAATCTGTTATGATCAGAGATCAATCAGTTATGATCAGATATCAATCAGTGATGATCAGAGATCAATCAGTTATGATCAGTGATCAATCAGTGATGATCAGATATCAATCAGTGATGATCAGATATCAATCAGTTATGATCAGTGATCAATCAGAGATGATCAGAGATCAATCAGATATCAATCTGTTATGATCAGAGATCAATCAGTTATGATCAGAGATCAATCTGTTATGATCAGATATCAATCAGTGATGATCAGATATCAATCAGTTATGATCAGATATCAATCTGTTATGATCAGTGATCAATCAGTGATGATCAGATATCAATCAGTTATGATCAGATATCAATCAGTTATGATCAGTGATCAATAAGTTATGATCAGAGATCAATCAGAGATGATCAGGGATCAATCAGATATCAATCAGTTATGATTAGTGATCAATCAGTGATGATCAGATATCAATCAGTTATGATCAGTGATCAATAAGTTATGATCAGAGATCAATCAGTTATGATCAGATATCAATCAGTGATGATCAGAGATCAATCAGTTATGATCAGAGATCAATCAGTTATGATCAGTGATCAATCAGTGATGATCAGATATCAATCTGTTATGATCAGATATCAATCAGTTATGATCAGAGATCAATCAGTTATGATCAGAGATCAATCAGTTATGATCAGAGATCAATCAGTTATGATCAGTGATCAATCAGTGATAATCAGATATCAATCAGTTATGATCAGAGATCAATCAGTGATGATCAGTGAGCAATCAGAGATGATCAGGGATCAATCAGATATCAATCAGTTATGATCAGTGATCAATCAGTTATGATCAGTGATCAATCAGTTATGATCAGTGATCAATCAGTTATGATCAGTGATCAATCAGTGATGATCAGATATCAATCAGTGATGATCAGATATCAATCAGTTATGATCAGAGATCAATCAGTTATGATCAGAGATCAATCAGTTATGATCAGAGATCAATCAGTTATGATCAGTGATCAATCAGTTATGATCAGATATCAATCAGAGATGATCAGTGATCAATCAGTTATGATCAGTGATCAATCAATGATGATCAGATATCAATCAGTTATGATCAGTGATCAATCAGTTATGATCAGATATCAATCAGTTATGATCAGAGATCAATCAGTTATGATCAGAAATCAATCAGAGATGATCAGATATCAATCAGATATCAATCAGTTATGATCAGAAATCAATCAGAGATGATCAGTGATCAATCAGTTATGATCAGTGATCAATCAGTTATGATCAGTGATCAATCAGTTATGATCAGATATCAATCAGTTATGATCAGAGATCAATCAGATATCAATCAGTTATGATCAGAAATCAATCAGAGATGATCAGTGATCAATCAGTTATGATCAGTGATCAATCAGTTATGATCAGTGATCAATCAGTGATGATCAGATATCAATCAGTTATGATCAGAGATCAATCAGTTATGATCAGAGATCAATCAGTTATGATCAGTGATCAATCAGTTATGATCAGATATCAATCAGAGATGATCAGTGATCAATCAGTTATGATCAGTGATCAATCAATGATGATCAGATATCAATCAGTTATGATCAGTGATCAATAAGTGATGATCAGAGATCAATCAGTTATGATCAGATATCAATCAGTGATGATCAGAGATCAATCAGTTATGATCAGAGATCAATAAGTTATGATCAGTGATCAATCAGTGATGATCAGATATCAATCAGTTATGATCAGAGATCAATCAGTGATGATCAGTGAGCAATCAGAGATGATCAGGGATCAATCAGATATCAATCAGTTATGATCAGTGATCAATCAGTTATGATCAGAGATCAATCAGTTATGATCAGTGATCAATCAGTTATGATCAGATATCAATCAGTTATGATCAGTGATCAATCAGTTATGATCAGAGATCAATCAGTTATGATCAGTGATCAATCAGTTATGATCAGAGATCAATCAGTGATGATCAGATATAAATCAGTTATGATCAGATATCAATCAGTTATGATCAGAGATCAATCAGTTATGATCAGAAATCAATCAGTTATGATCAGATATCAATCAGTTATGATCAGTGATCAATCAGTGATGATCAGATATCAATCAGTTATGATCAGATATCAATCAGTGATGATCAGATATCAATCAGTGATGATCAGATATCAATCAGTTATGATCAGATATCAATCAGTTATGATCAGAGATCAATCAGTGATGATCAGATATCAATCAGTGATAATCAGATATCAATCAGTTATGATCAGATATCAATCAGTTATGATCAGAGATCAATCAGTTATGATCAGAGATCAATCAGAGATGATCAGTGATCAATCAGTTATGATCAGTGATCAATCAATGATGATCAGATATCAATCAGTTATGATCAGTGATCAATCAGTTATGATCAGTGATCAATCAGTTATGATCAGAAATCAATCAGTTATGATCAGAGATCAATCAGTTATGATCAGTGATCAATCAGTTATGATCAGAGATGATCAGAGATCAATCAGTGATGATCAGAGATCAATCAGTTATGATCAGTGATCAATCAGTTATGATCAGAGATCAATCAGTTATGATCAGAGATGTTCAGAGATCAATCAGAGATGATCAGAGATCAATCAGTGATGATCAGAGATCAATCAGTTATGATCAGAGATGATCAGAGATCAATCAGTGATGATCAGAGATCAATCAGTTATGATCAGAGATCAATCAGTTATGATCAGAGATCAATCAGTGATGATCAGAGATCAATCAGTTATGATCAGAGATCAATCAGTGATGATCAGAGATCAATCAGTGATGATCAGAGATCAATCAGTTATGATCAGAGATGATCAGAGATCAATCAGTTATGATCAGTGATCAATCAGTTATGATCAGAGATGATCAGAGATCAATCAGAGATGATCAGAGATCAATCAGTTATGATCAGTGATCAATCAGTTATGATCAGAGATGATCAGAGATCAATCAGAGATGATCAGAGACCAATTAGTGATGATAAGAGATCGATCAGTTATGATCAGAGATCAATCAGAGATGATCAGTGATCAATCAGTTATGATCAGAGATCAATCAGTTATGATCAGAGATCAATCAGTGATAATCAGAGATCAATCAGTTATGATCAGAGATCAATCAGTGATAATCAGAGATCAATCAGTTATGATCAGATATCAATCAGTGATGATCAGAGATCAATCAGTTATGATCAGAGATCAATCAGTTATGATCAGAGATCAATCAGTTATGATCAGTGATCAATCAGTGATAATCAGAGATCAATCAGTTATGATCAGTGATCAATCAGTTATGATCAGAAATCAATCAGTTATGATCAGAAATCAATCAGTTATGATCAGAGATCAATCAGTGATAATCAGAGATCAATCAGAGATGATCAGAGATCAATCAGTTATGATCAGATATCAATCAGAGATGATCAGATATCAATCAGTTATGATCAGAGATCAATCAGTTATGATCAGATATCAATCAGTTATGATCAGATATCAATCAGTTATGATCAGATATCAATCAGTTATGATCAGATATCAATCTGTTATGATCAGTGATCAATCAGTGATGATCAGATATCAATCAGTTATGATCAGAGATCAATCAGTGATGATCAGATATCAATCAGTTATGATCAGATATCAATCAGTTATGATCAGTGATCAATAAGTTATGATCAGAGATCAATCAGAGATGATCAGGGATCAATCAGATATCAATCAGTTATGATTAGTGATCAATCAGTGATGATCAGATATCAATCAGTTATGATCAGTGATCAATAAGTTATGATCAGAGATCAATCAGTTATGATCAGATATCAATCAGTGATGATCAGAGATCAATCAGTTATGATCAGAGATCAATCAGTTATGATCAGTGATCAATCAGTGATGATCAGATATCAATCTGTTATGATCAGATATCCATCAGTTATGATCAGAGATCAATCAGTTATGATCAGAGATCAATCAGTTATGATCAGAGATCAATCAGTTATGATCAGTGATCAATCAGTGATAATCAGATATCAATCAGTTATGATCAGAGATCAATCAGTGATGATCAGTGAGCAATCAGAGATGATCAGTGATCAATCAGTTATGATCAGTGATCAATCAGTTATGATCAGTGATCAATCAGTTATGATCAGTGATCAATCAGTTATGATCAGTGATCAATCAGTGATGATCAGATATCAATCAGTGATGATCAGATATCAATCAGTTATGATCAGAGATCAATCAGTTATGATCAGAGATCAATCAGTTATGATCAGAGATCAATCAGTTATGATCAGTGATCAATCAGTTATGATCAGATATCAATCAGAGATGATCAGTGATCAATCAGTTATGATCAGTGATCAATCAATGATGATCAGATATCAATCAGTTATGATCAGTGATCAATCAGTTATGATCAGTGATCAATCAGTTATGATCAGTGATCAATCAGTGATGATCAGATATCAATCAGTGATGATCAGATATCAATCAGTTATGATCAGAGATCAATCAGTTATGATCAGAGATCAATCAGTTATGATCAGAGATCAATCAGTTATGATCAGTGATCAATCAGTTATGATCAGATATCAATCAGAGATGATCAGTGATCAATCAGTTATGATCAGTGATCAATCAATGATGATCAGATATCAATCAGTTATGATCAGTGATCAATCAGTTATGATCAGATATCAATCAGTTATGATCAGAGATCAATCAGTTATGATCAGAAATCAATCAGAGATGATCAGATATCAATCAGATATCAATCAGTTATGATCAGAAATCAATCAGAGATGATCAGTGATCAATCAGTTATGATCAGTGATCAATCAGTTATGATCAGATATCAATCAGTTATGATCAGAGATCAATCAGATATCAATCAGTTATGATCAGAAATCAATCAGAGATGATCAGTGATCAATCAGTTATGATCAGTGATCAATCAGTTATGATCAGTGATCAATCAGTGATGATCAGATATCAATCAGTTATGATCAGAGATCAATCAGTTATGATCAGAGATCAATCAGTTATGATCAGTGATCAATCAGTTATGATCAGATATCAATCAGAGATGATCAGTGATCAATCAGTTATGATCAGTGATCAATCAATGATGATCAGATATCAATCAGTGATGATCAGAGATCAATCAGTTATGATCAGATATCAATCAGTGATGATCAGAGATCAATCAGTTATGATCAGAGATCAATAAGTTATGATCAGTGATCAATCAGTGATGATCAGATATCAATCAGTTATGATCAGAGATCAATCAGTGATGATCAGTGAGCAATCAGAGATGATCAGGGATCAATCAGATATCAATCAGTTATGATCAGTGATCAATCAGTTATGATCAGAGATCAATCAGTTATGATCAGTGATCAATCAGTTATGATCAGATATCAATCAGTTATGATCAGTGATCAATCAGTTATGATCAGAGATCAATCAGTTATGATCAGTGATCAATCAGTTATGATCAGAGATCAATCAGTGATGATCAGATATAAATCAGTTATGATCAGATATCAATCAGTTATGATCAGAGATCAATCAGTTATGATCAGAAATCAATCAGTTATGATCAGATATCAATCAGTTATGATCAGTGATCAATCAGTGATGATCAGATATCAATCAGTGATGATCAGAGATCAATCAGTTATGATCAGATATCAATCAGTTATGATCAGATATCAATCAGTGATGATCAGATATCAATCAGTGATGATCAGATATCAATCAGTTATGATCAGATATCAATCAGTTATGATCAGAGATCAATCAGTGATGATCAGATATCAATCAGTGATAATCAGATATCAATCAGTTATGATCAGATATCAATCAGTTATGATCAGAGATCAATCAGTTATGATCAGAGATCAATCAGAGATGATCAGTGATCAATCAGTTATGATCAGTGATCAATCAATGATGATCAGATATCAATCAGTTATGATCAGTGATCAATCAGTTATGATCAGTGATCAATCAGTTATGATCAGAAATCAATCAGTTATGATCAGAGATCAATCAGTTATGATCAGTGATCAATCAGTTATTATCAGAGATGATCAGAGATCAATCAGTGATGATCAGAGATCAATCAGTTATGATCAGTGATCAATCAGTTATGATCAGAGATCAATCAGTTATGATCAGAGATCAATCAGTTATGATCAGAGATCAATCAGTTATGATCAGTGATAAATCAGTTATGATCAGAGATGTTCAGAGATCAATCAGAGATGATCAGAGATCAATCAGTGATGATCAGAGATCAATCAGTTATGATCAGAGATGATCAGAGATCAATCAGTGATGATCAGAGATCAATCAGTTATGATCAGAGATCAATCAGTTATGATCAGAGATCAATCAGTGATGATCAGAGATCAATCAGTTATGATCAGAGATCAATCAGTGATGATCAGAGATCAATCAGTGATGATCAGAGATCAATCAGTTATGATCAGAGATGATCAGAGATCAATCAGTTATGATCAGTGATCAATCAGTTATGATCAGAGATGATCAGAGATCAATCAGAGATGATCAGAGATCAATCAGTTATGATCAGTGATCAATCAGTTATGATCAGAGATGATCAGAGATCAATCAGAGATGATCAGAGACCAATTAGTGATGATAAGAGATCGATCAGTTATGATCAGAGATCAATCAGAGATGATCAGTGATCAATCAGTTATGATCAGAGATCAATCAGTTATGATCAGAGATCAATCAGTGATAATCAGAGATCAATCAGTTATGATCAGAGATCAATCAGTGATAATCAGAGATCAATCAGTTATGATCAGATATCAATCAGTGATGATCAGAGATCAATCAGTTATGATCAGAGATCAATCAGTTATGATCAGAGATCAATCAGTTATGATCAGAAATCAATCAGTTATGATCAGAGATCAATCAGTGATAATCAGAGATCAATCAGAGATGATCAGAGATCAATCAGTTATGATCAGATATCAATCAGAGATGATCAGATATCAATCAGTTATGATCAGAGATCAATCAGTTATGATCAGATATCAATCAGTTATGATCAGATATCAATCAGTTATGATAAGAAATCAATCAGTTATGATCAGTCATCAATCAGTTATGATCAGAGATCAATCAGTTATGATCAGAGATCAGTCAGAGATGATCAATCAGAGATCAATCAGTGATGAATAAGTGATCAATCAGAAAATATCAGAGATGATCGGAGATAAATCAGTTGTGATCAGAGATTAATCAGTGATGATCAGAGATGATCAGAGATCAATCAGTGATGATCAGTGATCAATCAGAGATGATCAATCAGAGATGATCAGAGATCAATCAGTGATGATCAGAGATGATCAGTTATGATCAGAGATCAATCAGAGATGATCAGATATCAATCAGGTATGATCAGAGATCAATCAGTTATGATCAGAGATCAATCAGTTATGATCAGAGATCGATCAGTTATGATCAGAGATCAATCAGAGATGATCAGATATCAATCAGGTATGATCAGAGATCAATCAGTTATGATCAGAGATGATCAGTTATGATCAGAGATCAATCAGAGATGATCAGTTATGATCAGAGATCAATCAGAGATGATCAGTGATCAATCAGTTATGATCAGATATCAATCAGTGATGATCAGAGATCAATCAGTGATGATCAGTGATCAATCAGTGATGATCAGATATCAATCAGTTATGATCAGAGATCAATCAGAGATGATCAGTGATCAATCAGTTATGATCAGAGATCAATCAGTTATGATCAGTGATCAATCAGTTATGATCAGAGATCAATCAGAGATGATCAGTGATCAATCAGTTATGATCAGAGATCAATCAGTTATGATAAGAAATCAATCAGTTATGATCAGAGATCAATCAGTGATGATCAGATATCAATCAGTTATGATCAGTGATCAATCAGTTATGATCAGAGATCAATCAGTTATGATCAGAGATCAATCAGAGATGATCAGATATCAATCAGTTATGATCAGAGATCAATCAGAGATGATCAGAGACCAATCAGTGATAATCAGAGATCAATCAGTTATGATCAGAGATCAATCAGTGATGATCAGATATCAATCAGTTATGATCAGAGATCAATCAGTTATGATCAGAGATCAATCAGAGATGATCAGATATCAATCAGTTATGATCAGAGATCAATCAGAGATGATCAGAGACCAATCAGTGATAATCAGAGATCAATCAGTTATGATCAGAGATCAATCAGAGATGATCAGTCAGAGATGATCAATCAGATCTCAATCAGTGATGAATAAGTGATCAATCAGAGAAGATCAGAGATGATCAGGGATCAATCAGTTATGATCAGACATCAATAAGTGATCAATCAGAAAATATCAGAGATGATCGGAGATAAATCAGTTATGATCAGTTATCAATCAGAGATGATCAATCAGAGATCAATCAGTTATGATCAGTGATTAATCAGTGATGATCAGAGATGATCAGAGATCAATCAGTGATGATCAGTGATCAATCAGAGATGATCAATCAGAGATGATCAATCAGAGATGATCAGAGATCAATCTGTGATGATCAGTGATCAATCAGAGATGATCAAACAGAGATGATCAGAGATGATCAGTTATGTTCAGAGATCAATCAGAGATGATCAATCAGACATGATCAATCAGAGATGATCAGAGATCAATCAGTGATGATCAGTGATCAATCAGAGATGATCAATCAGAGATGATCAATCAGAGATGATCAGAGATCAATCAGTGATGATCAGTGATCAATCAGAGATGATCAGAGATGATCAGAGATGATCAGAGATGATCAGATATCAATCAGTTATGATCAGAGATCAATCAGTTATGATCAGAGATCAATCAGTGATAATCAGAGATCAATCAGTTATGATCAGAGATCAATCAGTGATAATCAGAGATCAATCAGTTATGATCAGATATCAATCAGTGATGATCAGAGATCAATCAGTTATGATCAGAGATCAATCAGTTATGATCAGAGATCAATCAGTTATGATCAGAAATCAATCAGTTATGATCAGATATCAATCAGAGATGATCAGATATCAATCAGTTATGATCAGAGATCAATAAGTTATGATCAGATATCAATCAGTTATGATCAGATATCAATCAGTGATGATCAGAGATCAATCAGTTATGATCAGAGATCAATCAGTTATGATCAGATATCAATCAGTTATGATCAGATATCAATCAGTGATGATCAGATATCAATCAGTTATGATCAGATATCAATCAGTTATGATAAGAAATCAATCAGTTATGATCAGTCATCAATCAGTTATGATCAGAGATCAATCAGTTATGATCAGAGATCAGTCAGAGATGATCAATCAGAGATCAATCAGTGATGAATAAGTGATCAATCAGAAAATATCAGAGATGATCGGAGATAAATCAGTTGTGATCAGTGATTAATCAGAGATGATCAGAGATCAATCAGTGATGATCAGAGATGATCAGTTATGATCAGAGATCAATCAGAGATGATCAGATATCAATCAGGTATGATCAGAGATCAATCAGTTATGATCAGAGATCAATCAGAGATGATCAGAGATCAATCAGTGATGATCAGAGATGATCAGTTATGATCAGAGATCAATCAGAGATGATCAGATATCAATCAGGTATGATCAGAGATCAATCAGTTATGATCAGAGATCAATCAGTTATGATCAGAGATCGATCAGTTATGATCAGAGATCAATCAGAGATGATCAGATATCAATCAGGTATGATCAGAGATCAATCAGTTATGATCAGAGATGATCAGTTATGATCAGAGATCAATCAGAGATGATCAGTTATGATCAGAGATCAATCAGAGATGATCAGTTATGATCAGAGATCAATCAGAGATGATCAGTGATCAATCAGTTATGATCAGATATCAATCAGTGATGATCAGAGATCAATCAGTGATGATCAGTGATCAATCAGTGATGATCAGATATCAATCAGTTATGATCAGAGATCAATCAGAGATGATCAGTGATCAATCAGTTATGATCAGAGATCAATCAGTTATGATCAGTGATCAATCAGTTATGATCAGAGATCAATCAGTTATGATCAGTGATCAATCAGTTATGATCAGAGATCAATCAGAGATGATCAGTAATCAATCAGTTATGATCAGAGATCAATCAGTTATGATAAGAAATCAATCAGTTATGATCAGAGATCAATCAGTGATGATCAGATATCAATCAGTTATGATCAGTGATCAATCAGTTATGATCAGAGATCAATCAGTGATGATCAGATATCAATCAGTGATGATCAGATATCAATCAGTTATGATCAGTGATCAATCAGTTATGATCAGAGATCAATCAGTTATGATCAGAGATCAATCAGAGATGATCAGATATCAATCAGTTATGATCAGAGATCAATCAGAGATGATCAGAGACCAATCAGTGATAATCAGAGATCAATCAGTTATGATCAGAGATCAATCAGTGATGATCAGATATCAATCAGTTATGATCAGAGATCAATCAGTTATGATCAGAGATCAATCAGAGATGATCAGATATCAATCAGTTATGATCAGAGATCAATCAGAGATGATCAGAGACCAATCAGTGATAATCAGAGATCAATCAGTTATGATCAGAGATCAATCAGAGATGATCAGTCAGAGATGATCAATCAGATCTCAATCAGTGATGAATAAGTGATCAATCAGAGAAGATCAGAGATGATCAGGGATCAATCAGTGATGATCAGACATCAATAAGTGATCAATCAGAAAATATCAGAGATGATCGGAGATAAATCAGTTATGATCAGTTATCAATCAGAGATGATCAATCAGAGATCAATCAGTTATGATCAGTGATTAATCAGTGATGATCAGAGATGATCAGAGATCAATCAGTGATGATCAGTGATCAATCAGAGATGATCAATCAGAGATGATCAATCAGAGATGATCAGAGATCAATCAGTTATGATCAGTGATCAATCAGTTATGATCAGTGATCAATCAGTTATGATCAGAAATCAATCAGTTATGATCAGAGATCAATCAGTTATGATCAGTGATCAATCAGTTATTATCAGAGATGATCAGAGATCAATCAGTGATGATCAGAGATCAATCAGTTATGATCAGTGATCAATCAGTTATGATCAGAGATCAATCAGTTATGATCAGAGATCAATCAGTTATGATCAGAGATCAATCAGTTATGATCAGTGATAAATCAGTTATGATCAGAGATGTTCAGAGATCAATCAGAGATGATCAGAGATCAATCAGTGATGATCAGAGATCAATCAGTTATGATCAGAGATGATCAGAGATCAATCAGTGATGATCAGAGATCAATCAGTTATGATCAGAGATCAATCAGTTATGATCAGAGATCAATCAGTGATGATCAGAGATCAATCAGTTATGATCAGAGATCAATCAGTGATGATCAGAGATCAATCAGTGATGATCAGAGATCAATCAGTTATGATCAGAGATGATCAGAGATCAATCAGTTATGATCAGTGATCAATCAGTTATGATCAGAGATGATCAGAGATCAATCAGAGATGATCAGAGATCAATCAGTTATGATCAGTGATCAATCAGTTATGATCAGAGATGATCAGAGATCAATCAGAGATGATCAGAGACCAATTAGTGATGATAAGAGATCGATCAGTTATGATCAGAGATCAATCAGAGATGATCAGTGATCAATCAGTTATGATCAGAGATCAATCAGTTATGATCAGAGATCAATCAGTGATAATCAGAGATCAATCAGTTATGATCAGAGATCAATCAGTGATAATCAGAGATCAATCAGTTATGATCAGATATCAATCAGTGATGATCAGAGATCAATCA
This sequence comes from Odontesthes bonariensis, assembly GCF_027942865.1. Taxonomy (NCBI): domain Eukaryota; kingdom Metazoa; phylum Chordata; class Actinopteri; order Atheriniformes; family Atherinopsidae; genus Odontesthes; species Odontesthes bonariensis. Next base: position 174,757 of record NC_134524.1, read on the forward strand.
GTTATGATCAGAGATCAATCAGTTATGATCAGAGATCAATCAGTTATGATCAGAAATCAATCAGTTATGATCAGAGATCAATCAGTGATAATCAGAGATCAATCAGAGATGATCAGAGATCAATCAGTTATGATCAGATATCAATCAGAGATGATCAGATATCAATCAGTTATGATCAGAGATCAATCAGTTATGATCAGATATCAATCAGTTATGATCAGATATCAATCAGTTATGATAAGAAATCAATCAGTTATGATCAGTCATCAATCAGTTATGATCAGAGATCAATCAGTTATGATCAGAGATCAGTCAGAGATGATCAATCAGAGATCAATCAGTGATGAATAAGTGATCAATCAGAAAATATCAGAGATGATCGGAGATAAATCAGTTGTGATCAGAGATTAATCAGTGATGATCAGAGATGATCAGAGATCAATCAGTGATGATCAGTGATCAATCAGAGATGATCAATCAGAGATGATCAGAGATCAATCAGTGATGATCAGAGATGATCAGTTATGATCAGAGATCAATCAGAGATGATCAGATATCAATCAGGTATGATCAGAGATCAATCAGTTATGATCAGAGATCAATCAGTTATGATCAGAGATCGATCAGTTATGATCAGAGATCAATCAGAGATGATCAGATATCAATCAGGTATGATCAGAGATCAATCAGTTATGATCAGAGATGATCAGTTATGATCAGAGATCAATCAGAGATGATCAGTTATGATCAGAGATCAATCAGAGATGATCAGTGATCAATCAGTTATGATCAGATATCAATCAGTGATGATCAGAGATCAATCAGTGATGATCAGTGATCAATCAGTGATGATCAGATATCAATCAGTTATGATCAGAGATCAATCAGAGATGATCAGTGATCAATCAGTTATGATCAGAGATCAATCAGTTATGATCAGTGATCAATCAGTTATGATCAGAGATCAATCAGAGATGATCAGTGATCAATCAGTTATGATCAGAGATCAATCAGTTATGATAAGAAATCAATCAGTTATGATCAGAGATCAATCAGTGATGATCAGATATCAATCAGTTATGATCAGTGATCAATCAGTTATGATCAGAGATCAATCAGTTATGATCAGAGATCAATCAGAGATGATCAGATATCAATCAGTTATGATCAGAGATCAATCAGAGATGATCAGAGACCAATCAGTGATAATCAGAGATCAATCAGTTATGATCAGAGATCAATCAGTGATGATCAGATATCAATCAGTTATGATCAGAGATCAATCAGTTATGATCAGAGATCAATCAGAGATGATCAGATATCAATCAGTTATGATCAGAGATCAATCAGAGATGATCAGAGACCAATCAGTGATAATCAGAGATCAATCAGTTATGATCAGAGATCAATCAGAGATGATCAGTCAGAGATGATCAATCAGATCTCAATCAGTGATGAATAAGTGATCAATCAGAGAAGATCAGAGATGATCAGGGATCAATCAGTTATGATCAGACATCAATAAGTGATCAATCAGAAAATATCAGAGATGATCGGAGATAAATCAGTTATGATCAGTTATCAATCAGAGATGATCAATCAGAGATCAATCAGTTATGATCAGTGATTAATCAGTGATGATCAGAGATGATCAGAGATCAATCAGTGATGATCAGTGATCAATCAGAGATGATCAATCAGAGATGATCAATCAGAGATGATCAGAGATCAATCTGTGATGATCAGTGATCAATCAGAGATGATCAAACAGAGATGATCAGAGATGATCAGTTATGTTCAGAGATCAATCAGAGATGATCAATCAGACATGATCAATCAGAGATGATCAGAGATCAATCAGTGATGATCAGTGATCAATCAGAGATGATCAATCAGAGATGATCAATCAGAGATGATCAGAGATCAATCAGTGATGATCAGTGATCAATCAGAGATGATCAGAGATGATCAGAGATGATCAGAGATGATCAGATATCAATCAGTTATGATCAGAGATCAATCAGTTATGATCAGAGATCAATCAGTGATAATCAGAGATCAATCAGTTATGATCAGAGATCAATCAGTGATAATCAGAGATCAATCAGTTATGATCAGATATCAATCAGTGATGATCAGAGATCAATCAGTTATGATCAGAGATCAATCAGTTATGATCAGAGATCAATCAGTTATGATCAGAAATCAATCAGTTATGATCAGATATCAATCAGAGATGATCAGATATCAATCAGTTATGATCAGAGATCAATAAGTTATGATCAGATATCAATCAGTTATGATCAGATATCAATCAGTGATGATCAGAGATCAATCAGTTATGATCAGAGATCAATCAGTTATGATCAGATATCAATCAGTTATGATCAGATATCAATCAGTGATGATCAGATATCAATCAGTTATGATCAGATATCAATCAGTTATGATAAGAAATCAATCAGTTATGATCAGTCATCAATCAGTTATGATCAGAGATCAATCAGTTATGATCAGAGATCAGTCAGAGATGATCAATCAGAGATCAATCAGTGATGAATAAGTGATCAATCAGAAAATATCAGAGATGATCGGAGATAAATCAGTTGTGATCAGTGATTAATCAGAGATGATCAGAGATCAATCAGTGATGATCAGAGATGATCAGTTATGATCAGAGATCAATCAGAGATGATCAGATATCAATCAGGTATGATCAGAGATCAATCAGTTATGATCAGAGATCAATCAGAGATGATCAGAGATCAATCAGTGATGATCAGAGATGATCAGTTATGATCAGAGATCAATCAGAGATGATCAGATATCAATCAGGTATGATCAGAGATCAATCAGTTATGATCAGAGATCAATCAGTTATGATCAGAGATCGATCAGTTATGATCAGAGATCAATCAGAGATGATCAGATATCAATCAGGTATGATCAGAGATCAATCAGTTATGATCAGAGATGATCAGTTATGATCAGAGATCAATCAGAGATGATCAGTTATGATCAGAGATCAATCAGAGATGATCAGTTATGATCAGAGATCAATCAGAGATGATCAGTGATCAATCAGTTATGATCAGATATCAATCAGTGATGATCAGAGATCAATCAGTGATGATCAGTGATCAATCAGTGATGATCAGATATCAATCAGTTATGATCAGAGATCAATCAGAGATGATCAGTGATCAATCAGTTATGATCAGAGATCAATCAGTTATGATCAGTGATCAATCAGTTATGATCAGAGATCAATCAGTTATGATCAGTGATCAATCAGTTATGATCAGAGATCAATCAGAGATGATCAGTAATCAATCAGTTATGATCAGAGATCAATCAGTTATGATAAGAAATCAATCAGTTATGATCAGAGATCAATCAGTGATGATCAGATATCAATCAGTTATGATCAGTGATCAATCAGTTATGATCAGAGATCAATCAGTGATGATCAGATATCAATCAGTGATGATCAGATATCAATCAGTTATGATCAGTGATCAATCAGTTATGATCAGAGATCAATCAGTTATGATCAGAGATCAATCAGAGATGATCAGATATCAATCAGTTATGATCAGAGATCAATCAGAGATGATCAGAGACCAATCAGTGATAATCAGAGATCAATCAGTTATGATCAGAGATCAATCAGTGATGATCAGATATCAATCAGTTATGATCAGAGATCAATCAGTTATGATCAGAGATCAATCAGAGATGATCAGATATCAATCAGTTATGATCAGAGATCAATCAGAGATGATCAGAGACCAATCAGTGATAATCAGAGATCAATCAGTTATGATCAGAGATCAATCAGAGATGATCAGTCAGAGATGATCAATCAGATCTCAATCAGTGATGAATAAGTGATCAATCAGAGAAGATCAGAGATGATCAGGGATCAATCAGTGATGATCAGACATCAATAAGTGATCAATCAGAAAATATCAGAGATGATCGGAGATAAATCAGTTATGATCAGTTATCAATCAGAGATGATCAATCAGAGATCAATCAGTTATGATCAGTGATTAATCAGTGATGATCAGAGATGATCAGAGATCAATCAGTGATGATCAGTGATCAATCAGAGATGATCAATCAGAGATGATCAATCAGAGATGATCAGAGATCAATCTGTGATGATCAGTGATCAATCAGAGATGATCAAACAGAGATGATCAGAGATGATCAGTTATGTTCAGAGATCAATCAGAGATGATCAATCAGAGATGATCAATCAGAGATGATCAGAGATCAATCAGTGATGATCAGTGATCAATCAGAGATGATCAATCAGAGATGATCAATCAGAGATGATCAGAGATCAATCAGTGATGATCAGTGATCAATCAGAGATGATCAGAGATGATCAGAGATGATCAGATATCAATCAGTTATGATCAGAGATCAATCAGTTATGATCAGAGATCAATCAGTGATAATCAGAGATCAATCAGTTATGATCAGAGATCAATCAGTGATAATCAGAGATCAATCAGTTATGATCAGATATCAATCAGTGATGATCAGAGATCAATCAGTTATGATCAGAGATCAATCAGTTATGATCAGAGATCAATCAGTTATGATCAGAAATCAATCAGTTATGATCAGAGATCAATCAGTGATAATCAGAGATCAATCAGAGATGATCAGAGATCAATCAGTTATGATCAGATATCAATCAGAGATGATCAGATATCAATCAGTTATGATCAGAGATCAATCAGTTATGATCAGATATCAATCAGTTATGATCAGATATCAATCAGTTATGATCAGATATCAATCAGTGATGATCAGAGATCAATCAGTTATGATCAGAGATCAATCAGTTATGATCAGAGATCAATCAGTTATGATCAGAAATCAATCAGTTATGATCAGAGATCAATCAGTGATAATCAGAGATCAATCAGAGATGATCAGAGATCAATCAGTTATGATCAGATATCAATCAGAGATGATCAGATATCAATCAGTTATGATCAGAGATCAATCAGTTATGATCAGATATCAATCAGTTATGATCAGATATCAATCAGTTATGATAAGAAATCAATCAGTTATGATCAGTCATCAATCAGTTATGATCAGAGATCAATCAGTTATGATCAGAGATCAGTCAGAGATGATCAATCAGAGATCAATCAGTGATGAATAAGTGATCAATCAGAAAATATCAGAGATGATCGGAGATAAATCAGTTGTGATCAGAGATCAATCAGTGATGATCAGTGATCAATCAGAGATGATCAATCAGAGATGATCAGAGATCAATCAGTGATGATCAGAGATGATCAGTTATGATCAGAGATCAATCAGAGATGATCAGATATCAATCAGGTATGATCAGAGATCAATCAGTTATGATCAGAGATCAATCAGTTATGATCAGAGATCGATCAGTTATGATCAGAGATCAATCAGAGATGATCAGATATCAATCAGGTATGATCAGAGATCAATCAGTTATGATCAGAGATGATCAGTTATGATCAGAGATCAATCAGAGATGATCAGTTATGATCAGAGATTAATCAGAGATGATCAGTTATGATCAGAGATCAATCAGAGATGATCAGTGATCAATCAGTTATGATCAGATATCAATCAGTGATGATCAGAGATCAATCAGTGATGATCAGTGATCAATCAGTGATGATCAGAGATCAATCAGTTATGATCAGAGATCAATCAGAGATGATCAGTGATCAATCAGTTATGATCAGAGATCAATCAGTTATGATCAGTGATCAATCAGTTATGATCAGAGATCAATCAGTTATGATCAGTGATCAATCAGTTATGATCAGAGATCAATCAGAGATGATCAGTGATCAATCAGTTATGATCAGAGATCAATCAGTTATGATCAGTGATCAATCAGTTATGATCAGAGATCAATCAGTTATGATCAGTGATCAATCAGTTATGATCAGATATCAATCAGTTATGATCAGAGATCAATCAGTTACGATAAGAAATCAATCAGTTATGATCAGAGATCAATCAGTGATGATCAGATATCAATCAGTTATGATCAGTGATCAATCAGTTATGATCAGAGATCAATCAGTGATGATCAGATATCAATCAGTGATGATCAGATATCAATCAGTTATGATCAGTGATCAATCAGTTATGATCAGAGATCAATCAGTTATGATCAGAGATCAATCAGAGATGATCAGAGACCAATCAGTGATAATCAGAGATCAATCAGTTATGATCAGAGATCAATCAGTGATGATCAGATATCAATCAGTTATGATCAGAGATCAATCAGTTATGATCAGAGATCAATCAGAGATGATCAGATATCAATCAGTTATGATCAGAGATCAATCAGTTATGATAAGAAATCAATCAGTTATGATCAGAGATCAATCAGTGATGATCAGATATCAATCAGTTATGATCAGTTATCAATCAGTTATGATCAGAGATCAATCAGTGATGATCAGATATCAATCAGTGATGATCAGATATCAATCAGTTATGATCAGTGATCAATCAGTTATGATCAGAGATCAATCAGTTATGATCAGAGATCAATCAGAGATGATCAGATATCAATCAGTTATGATCAGAGATCAATCAGAGATGATCAGAGACCAATCAGTGATAATCAGAGATCAATCAGTTATGATCAGAGATCAATCAGTGATGATCAGATATCAATCAGTTATGATCAGAGATCAATCAGTTATGATCAGAGATCAATCAGAGATGATCAGATATCAATCAGTTATGATCAGAGATCAATCAGAGATGATCAGTCAGAGATGATCAATCAGATCTCAATCAGTGATGAATAAGTGATCAATCAGAGAAGATCAGAGATGATCAGGGATCAATCAGTGATGATCAGACATCAATAAGTTATCAATCAGAAAATATCAGAGATGATCGGAGATAAATCAGTTATGATCAGTTATCAATCAGAGATGATCAATCAGAGATCAATCAGTTATGATCAGTGATTAATCAGTGATGATCAGAGATGATCAGAGATCAATCAGTGATGATCAGTGATCAATCAGAGATGATCAATCAGAGATGATCAATCAGAGATGATCAGAGATCAATCTGTGATGATCAGTGATCAATCAGAGATGATCAAACAGAGATGATCAGAGATGATCAGTTATGTTCAGAGATCAATCAGAGATGATCAATCAGAGATGATCAATCAGAGATGATCAGAGATCAATCAGTGATGATCAGTGATCAATCAGAGATGATCAATCAGAGATGATCAATCAGAGATGATCAGAGATCAATCAGTGATGATCAGTGATCAATCAGAGATGATCAATCAGAGATGATCAATCAGAGATGATCAGAGATCAATCAGTGATGATCAGTGATCAATCAGAGATGATCAGAGATGATCAGAGATGATCAGATATCAATCAGTTATGATCAGAGATCAATCAGTTATGATCAGAGATCGATCAGTTATGATCAGAGATGATCAGAGATCAATCAGTTATGATCAGAGATCATTCAGAGATGATCAGAGATCAATCAGAGATGATCAATCAGAGATCAATCAGTTATGATCAGAGATCAATCAGTGATGATCAGAGATCAATAAGTGATTATCACAGATTAATCAGTTATGATCAGAGATAATGGTTCTGGCTCCTATGGACCTGGCTCCTATGGACCTGGCTCCTATGGACCTGGCTCCTATGGGCCTGGCTCCTATGGGCCTGGCTCCTATGGGTCTGGCTCCTATGGGCCTGGCTCTTATGGGTCTGGCTCCTATGGGCCTGGCTCTTATGGGCCTGGCTCCTATGGGCCTGGCCCCTATGGGCCTGGCTCCTATGGGCCTGGCCCCTATGGGCCTGGCTCTTATGGGCCTGGCTCCTATGGGCCTGACTCCTATGGGCCTGGCTCTTATGGGCCTGGCTCCTATGGGCCTGGCTCCTATGGGCCTGACTCCTATGGGCCTGGCTCTTATGGGCCTGGCTCCTATGGGCCTGACTCCTATGGGCCTGGCTCTTATGGGCCTGGCTCCTATGGGCCTGACTCCTATGGGCCTGGCTCTTATGGGTCTGGCTCCTATGGGCCTGGCCCCTCTGGACCTGGCTCCTATGGACCTGGCTCCTATGGGCCTGGCTCCTATGGGCCTGGCTCTTATGGGTCTGGCTCCTATGGGCCTGGCTCTTATGGGCCTGGCTCCTATGGGCCTGGCCCCTATGGGCCTGGCTCTTATGGGTCTGGCTCCTATGGGCCTGGCCCCTCTGGGCCTGGCTCCTATGGGCCTGACACCTATGGGCCTGGCTCTTATGGGCCTGGCACCTATGGGCCTGGCTCTTATGGGTCTGGCCCCTATGGGCCTGACACCTATGGGCCTGGCTCCTATGGGCCTGGCTCCTATGGGCCTGGCCCCTCTGGGCCTGGCTCCTATGGGTCTGGCCCCTATGGGCCTGGCTCCTATGGGCCTGGCTCTTATGGGCCTTGCCCCTATGGGCCTGGCCCCTCTGGGCCTGGCTCCTATGGGTCTGGCCCCTATGGGCCTGGCCCCCAGCTATTTTTCAGAAATGCTGACCCCATGTGAACCCCGTCCAAGCCTTAGAACCTCAGGGAGTTTCAAAGTGGAGGCTGGGCGACCGAGGCTTTGGACCGACTTGCCTGAGGAAAAAAGGCTCAGAGTCGGGGACTTCTTTTAAATCACCTTTTGATACATTAGATTTCATGTAACCTTGTCCTTTATGTATTTATATTGTTTTTGATCATTTAAACTTTCATTCTGTTTGTTTCTTGCCTCTTCTTTAACTTGAAACTGTTTGGCTCACAGTTTCCTCTCCCCACCGTGTCAGCTCCTTAAAAGAAGCTGTAGAGGGGCAGTCTGTTGGGTTGTGGGCTGAGCAGACGCTCCATGCACATGTACAGAGGCTATAGTCCTTGTGCAGCTGGCCCCGGTTCAAATCCCGCATCGGACAGCCCTTTGCTGCGTGTTATTTCCCTCTCTCTGCCACTTGCTTCCTGTCTCTCTTCACTCCTATAATAAAGGCATAAAAAGCCCCCAAAAAAATTTTGAAAAAAAAAGAAGCTGTAGAAATAAAGTTATTATAAGTTGTTTATTTCAGCATCTGACAGCAAAGTTTTCCCTCAGACTGACGGAGGGTGCTCACAGCTGATGAGATCCTCATGATGTTCCAACAGATCGGCGTAAAAATAAACCAATGTAAAAGTGTAATGAGCTCATGTTCTAAATGAAATGTTTTCTGTTTAATCCTGTTTAAAATGTAAAAGTGTAATAAACTCATGTTCTAAATTAAATGTTTTCTGTTTAATCCTGTTTAAAATGTAAAAGTGTAATGAGCTCATGTTCTAAATGAAATGTTTGCTGTTTAATCCTGTTTAAAATGTAAAAGTGTAATAAACTCATGTTCTAAATTAAATGTTTTCTGTTTAATCCTGTTTAAAATGTAAAAGTGTGATGAGCTCATGTTCTAAATGAAATGTTTGCTGTTTAATCCTGTTTAAAATGAAAAAGTGTAATAAGCTCATGTTCTAAATTAAATGTTTTCTGTTTAATCCTGTTTAAAATGTAAAAGTGCGATGAGCTCATGTTCTAAATGTTTGCTGTTTAATCCTGTTTAAAATGTAAAAGTGCGATGAGCTCATGTTCTAAATGAAATGTTTGCTGTTTAATCCTGTTTTGTTGGAGCAGCCATCAGTGGTATTACATTATAAAGCATCGTTTGATAACCAGCATGAGGTTGGAACTGATGACGCCAAAATAAACAGCATTCGAGACATAATAACGAAGAAGACAAAAAAAAGAAGTAAAAAGCTTGTTTATTCTAATGAACATCACCATGGTTACAGTCCTCTCAAACACATACACACAGGAAACTGTTCAAGGGAAGGGTTTCTCCTCAGCCTGAAGTCACGCTGCCAAAGGGTTAGGGATTATGAATGTCACCTGCCTATCTACCAACCTTCCTTTTTACCTAATCTAATCTAATCTACCTTCCTGCCTACCTCATCTACCTTCCTGCCTACCTCATCTACCTCATCTACCTTCCTGCCTACCTCATCTACCTTCCTGCCTACCTCATCTACCTTCCTGCCTACCTCATCTACCTTCCTGCCTACCTCATCTACCTTCCTGCCTACCTCATCTACCTCATCTACCTTCCTGCCTACCTCATCTACCTCATCTACCTTCCTGCCTACCTCATCTACCTCATCTACCTTCCTGCCTACCTCATCTACCTTCCTGCCTACCTCATCTACCTCATCTACCTTCCTGCCTACCTCATCTACCTTCCTGCCTACCTCATCTACCTTTCCTTCCAAAGTTTTAAACTTTTTTATTTGGACGCTTTTATGTAAAGCACTGGTAGCAGAGATGGGACCAAGTCTCAAGTAAGTCTCAAGTCTTAGCTTTCAAGTCTCAAGTAAGTCTCAAGTCTTAGCTTTCAAATCCCAAGTATGTCTCAAGTCTTAGCTTTCAAGTCTCAAGTAAGTCCCAAGTCTTAGCTTTCAAGTCTCAAGTAAGTCCCAAGTCTTAGCTTTCAAGTCTCGAGTAAGTCCCAAGTCTTAGCTTTCAAGTCTCAAGTAACTCTAAGTCTTAGCTTTCAAGTCTCAAGTAAGTCTCAAGTCTTAGCTTTCAAGTCTCAAGTAAGTCTCAAGTCTTAGCTTTCAAGTCCCAAGTATGTCTCAAGTCTTAGCTTTCAAGTCCCAAGTAAGTCCCAAGTCTTAGCTTTCAAGTCTCAAGTAAGTCTCAAGTCTTAGCTTTCAAGTCTCAAGTAAGTCCCAAGTCTTAGCTTTCAAGTCTCAAGTAAGTCCCAAGTCTTAGCTTTCAAGTCTCAAGTAAGTCTCAAGTCTTAGCTGTCAAGTTCTAAGTAAGTCTCAAGTCTTAGCTTTCAAGTCTCAAGTAATTTTTTCTTCGGCAAGTCAAGTCAAGTCACCTTATTATTACAATTTTACCTGCAGAATCTGATCTTAATGAAGCGAAAACACAAAGATATAAGTAACTGTCAGTATACATCATTGGGCAATGTGTCCAACCTGTCCACCCCGTATCATATCAAGCTAACGTTAGCGAACTACCGACTAGGCTAACAGGATAATATTAGCTCATTTGACAAACACTCACTGGTCCGAATGGATCTTCTAATAACGAACAAAGTTCAAAGTCGTCTGGCTGTCTGAGATGTTGATGCCGCATGTCTTGCACTGTGCTGTTCGTCTTTTGCCGTTAAAATGGTAATTACGAAAGCTGAAGACAACTCTGGAGTAACTCTGGACTAACCCAGGACTAACCTTGGAGTAACTCTGGACTAACCCTGGACTAACCCTGGACTAACTCTGGACTAACCTTGGAGTAACTCTGGACTAACCCTGGACTAACCCTGGACTAACTCTGGACTAACCTTGGAGTAACTCTGGACTAACCCTGGACTAACCTTGGAGTAACTCTGGACTAACTCTGGACTAACATTGGACTAACTCTGGACTAACATTGGACTAACCCTGGACTAACTCTGGACTAACCTTGGAGTAACTCTGCACTAACCTTGGAGTAACTCTGGACTAACTCTGGACTAACATTGGACTAACTCCGGACTAACTATGCACTAACCTTGGAGTAACTCTGGAGTAACTCTGGACTAACATTGGAGTAACCCTGGACTAACTCTGGACTAACATTGGACTAACATTGGACTAACTCTGGACTAACCTTGGAGTAATTCTGCACTAACCTTGGAGTAACTCTGGACTAACTCTGGACTAACATTGGACTAACTCCGGACTAACTATGCACTAACCTTGGAGTAACTCTGGAGTAACTCTGGACTAACATTGGAGTAACCCTGGACTAACTCTGGACTAACATTGGACTAACATTGGACTAACTCTGGACTAACCTTGGAGTAATTCTGCACTAACCTTGGAGTAACTCTGGACTAACTCTGGACTAACATTGGAGTAACCCTGGACTAACTCTGAAACTAACATTGGACTAACATTGGCCTAATTCCGGACTAACTCTGCACTAACCTTGGAGTAACTCTGGACTAACTCTTGACTAACATTGGACTAACTCTGGATTAACCTAGGAGTAACTCTGCACTAACCTTGGAGTAACTCTGTACTAACTGGCTCCTATGGGCCTGGCTCCTATGGGCCTGGCTCCTATGAGCCTGGCCCCTATGGGCCTGGACCCTATGGGCCTGGCTCTTATGGGCCTGGCTCTTATGGGCCTGGCTCCTGTGAGCCTGGCCCCTATGGGCCTGGCTCCTATGGGCCTGGCTCTTATGGACCTGGCTCTTATGGGCCTGGCTCTTATGGGCCTGGCTCCTATGGGTCTGGCCCCTATGGGCCTGGCTCCTATGGGCCTGGCTCCTATGGGCCTGGCTCCTATGGGCCTGGCTCCTATGGGCCTGGCTCCTATGGGCCTGGCCCCTCTGGGACTGGCTCCTATGGGTCTGGCCCCTATGGGCCTGGCTCCTATGGGCCTGGCTCCTATGGGCTTGGCTCCTATGGGCCTGGCTCTTATGGGCCTGGGTCTTATGGGCCTGGCTCTTATGGGCCTGGCTCATATGGGCCTGGCCCCTATGGGTCTGGCTCCTATTGGCCTGGCTCTTATGACTAACTCTGCACTAACTTTGGAGTAACTCTGGACTAACTCTTGACTTACATTGGACTAACATTGGACTAACTCTGGACTAACCTTGGAGTAATTCTGCACTAACCTTGGACTAACTCTGGACTAACTCTGGACTAACATTGGAGTAACCCTGGACTGACTCTGGACTAACATTGGACTAACCTTGGAGTAACTCTGGACTAACTCTTGACTAACATTGGACTAACATTGGACTAACTCTGGACTAACATTGGACTGACTCCGGACTAACTCTGCACTAACCTTGGAGTAACTCCGGACTAACTCTGGACTAACTCTGCACTAACATTGGACTAACATTGGACTAACCTTGGAGTAACTCTGCACTAACCTTGGAGTAACTCTTGACTAACCTTGGAGTAACTCTGCACTAACTCTAGATTAACCCTGGACTAACCTTGGAGTATCTCTGGACTAACTCTGGACTAACCCTGGACTAACCTTGGAGTAACTCTGGACTAACTCTGGACTAACCCTGGACTAACCTTTGAGTAACTCTGCACTAACCCTGGACTAACATTGAACTAACTCTGGACAAACTCTGGACTAACTCTGGACTAACCCTGGACAAACTCTGGACTAACTCTGGACTAACCCTGGACTAACCTTGGAATAACTCTGGACTAACTCTGGACTAACCCTGGACTAACTCTGGACTTACTCTGGACTAACTCTGGACTAACATTGGACTAACTCTGGACTTACTCTGGACTAACCCTGGAATAACCTTGGAGTAACTCTGCACTAACCTTGGAGTAACTCTGGACTAACTCTGGACTAACATTGGACTAACTCTGGACTAACCTTGGAGTAACTCTGCACTAACCTTGGAGTAACTCTGCACTAACCCTGGACTAACATTGAACTAACTCTGGACAAACTCTGGACTAACTCTGGACTAACCCTGGACAAACTCTGGACTAACTCTGGACTAACCCTGGACTAACCTTGGAGTAACTCTGGACTAACCCTGGACTAACCTTGGACTAACTCTGGACTAACTCTGGACTAACCCTGGACTAACTCTGGACTTACTCTGGACTAACTCTGGACTAACCCTGGACTAACCTTGGAGTAACTCTGGACTAACCCTGGAGTAACCCTGGACTAACCTTGGACTAACTCTGGACTAACTCTGGACTAACCCTGGACTAACTCTGGACTTACTCTGGACTAACTCTGGACTAACTCTGGACTAACTCTGGACTAACCCTGGACTAACCTTGGACTAACTCTGGACCAACTCTGGACTAACTCTGGACTAACCCTGGACTAACCCTGGACTAACCTTGGACTAACTCTGGACTAACTCTAGACTAACCCTGGACTAACTCTGGACTTACTCTGGACTAACTCTGGACTAACATTGGACTAACTCCGGACTTACTCTGGACTAACCCTGGAATAACCTTGGAGTAACTCTGGACTAACCTTGGAGTAACTCTGGACTAATATTGGACTAACTCCGGACTAACCCTGGACTAACCTTGGAGTAACTCTGGACTAACCCTGGACTAACCCTGAACTAACATTGTAGTAACCCTGGACTAACTCTGGACTAACCTTGGACTAACCTTGGAGTAAGTCTGGACTAACTCTGGACTAACCCTGGACTAACCTTGGGGTAATTCTGGACTCTAACAGGGTGGGGCCACACCTGGCCTGCACCTGGATTGCAGGTCTCGGGGGAACTGGATCAGGAGCAGCGTCACTGCTGAGATGAACTGGGAAATCCTCTTTAGGATCCTCTTCGGTCACGGAAGGGAAGGACCAGCAGGTAAGTCACAGGATGGGCGGGGCTCTGGTCCCAGGTGGACAGAATTTAGGGGGAGGAGCTCCTTACATTTGTAGTAAGAACTCTTTCTGCAGGACAGCAAAGTGAAGAAGAGTCCCACCAGGAGGACTAACTCTGGACTAACATTGGACTAACTCTGGACTAACTCTGGACTAACCTTGGAGTAACTCTGGACTAACTCTGGACTAACCCTGGACTAACCTGGGAGTAACTCTGGACTAACCCTGGACTATCCTTGGACTAACCTTGGAGTAACTCTGGACTAACTCTGGACTAACCCTGGACTAACCTGGGAGTAACTCTGGACTAACCCTGGACTATCCTTGGACTAACCTTGGAGTAACTCTGGACTAACTCTGGACTAACCCTGGACTAACCTGGGAGTAACTCTGGACTAACCCTGGACTATCCTTGGACTAACCTTGGAGTAACTCTTGACTAACTCTGGACTAACCTTGGAGTAACTCTTGACTAATCTTGGAGTAACTCTTGACTAACCTTGGAGTAACTCTGGACTAACCCTGGACTAACCCTGAACTAACATTGGAGTAACTCTGGACTAACCCTGGACTAACCTTGGACTAACCTTGGAGTAACTCTGGACTAACTCTGGACTAACCTTGGAGTAACTCTGGACTAACCTTGGAGTAACTCTTGACTAACCTTGGAGTAACTCTGGACTAACCCTGGACTAACCCTGAACTAACATTGGAGTAACCCTGGACTAACTCTGGACTAACCCTGGACTAACCTTGGACTAACCTTGGAGTAACTCTGGACTAACTCTGGACTAACCCTGGACTAACCTTGGAGTAATTCTGGACTAACCCTGGACTAACCTAGGAGTAACTCTGGACTAACCCTGGACTAACCCTGAACTAACATTGGAGTAACCCTGGACTAACTCTGGACTTACCCTGGACTAACCTTGGAGTAATTCTGGACTAACCCTGAACTACATCTGGTGCACTTCTCTAACTAGCCCTAAACTGAACCTTACACCTGGTGTAACAGGGTGGGGCCACACCTGGCCTGCACCTGGGCTCTAACAGGGTGGGGCCACACCTGGCCTGCACCTGGATTGCAGGTCTCGGGGGAGCTGGATCAGGAGCAGCGTCACTGCTGAGATGAACTGGGAAATCCTCTTTAGGATCCTCTTCGGTCACGGAAGGGAAGGACCAGCAGGTAAGTCACAGGATGGGCGGGGCTCTGGTCCCAGGTGGACAGACTTTAAGGGGAGGAGCTCCATACATTTGTAGTAAGAACTCTTTCTGCAGGACAGCAAAGTGAAGAAGAGTCCCACCAGGAGGAGAAGGGACATCGATGCGGATCTGCAGACACAAACACAATTAGAACCTCTGCCAACCCGCCCCTCATCAACCATAGAATCACACTTTGAAGCCATGTGCATTATGGGACATTTTTAAACAACTCATTCCCACTTCAAACTCTGCAGAGTGGTCAGGAGCCCTCTGCCTCGCTTCAGAGCACAGGGTACCCTGAAAGCTACATATCTGTTATTGTCTGCTGAAGAGCTCCTGATCATCAGCGTATAAACGGATTTTAGGTCCAGAAATGTAGCCAATCAAATGCTCCCTTCAGTCTGGCATATCGTCAAACTGGACCCTGAGCCAAACTGGACCCTGAGCAAAACTGAAAACTGAGCCAAACTGGACCCTGAGCAAAACTGGACCCTGAGACGAACTGGACCCTGAGCCAAACTGGACCCTGAGCAAAACTGGACCCTGAGCCAAACTGGACCCTGAGCCAAACTGGACCCTGAGCAAAACCGGACCCTGAGCAAAACTGGACCCTGAGCCAAACTGGAAACTGAGCCAAAATGGACCCTGAGCAAAACTGGAAACTGAGCCAAACTGGACCCTGAGCAAAACTGGACCCTGAGCAAAACTGGACTCTGAGCCAAACTGGACCCTGAGCCAAACTGGACCCTGAGCCAAACTGGACCATAACCCAAACTGGACCATAACCCAAACTGGACCATAACCCAAACTGGATCATAACCCAAACTGGACCATAACCCAAACTGGACCATAACCCAAACTGGACCCTGAGCCAAACTGGACCATAACCCAAACTGGACCTGGACCTAGAGTGGACCCAGAGCCAGCTGTTACACGTTTTTGGCTCTCTGTGTAGCAAGTGTTGGTTCTGACCATGTGACATGTCCTCACTGCCCTACCAGAACACCATCACCCCCACCTCAACAGCTGTGGTCCTTACATCTGTCTAACCCTTGTCAGGTCTGCAGAGGGTCAGACATTACTGAGTAGTGAGTTATTCAGGAAGCAGCAAAGGAACCTCTGAATGGACAAAACCTCAGTTTGTGTTCTGGTTTCACTGCCTCGTTACCAAATGTGAACATCAGAGCGTCAGAATGGTAAAAACCATTCTAACCTGATTAATTAAAGATCAATACAAGTGATTGATTCTTACACAGCAGTGATCATGATCCACATGTCAGGAGAAGACTCTGGAGGAGAAGGAAATGGAGGAAGAGAGGTCAGAGCGGCTCAGACTTCCTCTGATTGTGTGTCTGCTGAAGGTGAGTTTACCTGACGTGGGGTTGATGGTGGTCATTGCCACCGTGGTTGTGCTTCTGATTCCACATACGGAGTTGGCATAGTCAGAACATGGAACCACAATCTCCATATGATGAGCTGGAGGAAGCAGAACACAATAAACTGTGAACCAGTCACTAACACAACAATTATCAAAAATCCAATAATTAATTCAGAAACCTGATCAGAGCATCTGGTTCAACAGTACACTGAAGCAGTAACTAAGCACAATAAATGTAAAAGGTTCTGGAAAGTCTGAACGGACGTCTGGTTCTGCTCTGGTGTCCACTGAGTCCACCGAGCCCTGGACCAGGTACAGGAGCAGTGGGTTTCTCCAGGTGTGTTTACCTAAGCAGTTCTGGCAGAGTTCACACTGGATTCCAATGAAGACGTCACCAGTCCAAGAGCAGTTCCTGATCACAAAGTAACCTGTGGGTAAACAAACACACTGTAACACACTGCAACAAACACTGTAACACACTCTGTAACACACACTGTAACACACACTGTAACACACACTGTAACACACACATGCACACACACTCCGTAACACACACTGTAACACACTTGTAACACACTGTAACACGCACTGTAACACACTCTGTAACACACACTGTAACACACTGTAACACACTGTAACAAACACTGTAACACACACTGTAACACACTGTAACACACTATGTAACACACACTGTAACACACTGTAACAAACACTGTAACACACACTGTAACACACTCTGTAACACACACTGTAACAAACTCTGTAACACACTCTGTAACATACTCTGTAACACTCTGTAACACTCTGTAACACACTGTAACACACACTATAACACACACTGTAACACACTGTAACACACACTGTAACACACACTGTAACACACACTGTAACACACTGTAACACACACTATAACACACACTGTAACACAGACTGTAACACACACTGTAACACACACTCTGTAACACACAATGTAACACACATTCTGTAATACACACTGTAACACAGACTGTAACACACTCTGTAACACACTCTTAACACTCTGTAACACACTGTAACACACTGTAATAACCACTATAACACACACTGTAACACAAACTATAACACACACTATAACACACACTGTAACACACTGTAATAACCACTATAACACACACTGTAACACAAACTATAACACACACTATAACACACACTGTAACACACACTGCAACACACACTGTAACACACACTCTGTAACACACACTATAACACACACTCTGTAACACACTCTGTAACACACACTGTAACACACACTGTAACACACTGTAACACACTCTGTAACACACACTGTAACACACTGTAACACACTCTGTAACACACACTGTAACACACTCTGTAACACTCACTATAACACACACTGTAACACACTGTAACACACTGTAACACACAATGTAACGCACACTGTAACACACACTGTAACACACTGTAACACACACTGTAACACACTGTAACACACTCTGTAACACTCACTATAACACACACTGTAACACACTGTAACACACTGTAACACACTGTAACACACACTGTAACACACACTGTAACACACTGTAACACACACTGTAACACAGACTGTAACACAGACTGTAACACACACTGTAACACACACTGTAACACAGACTGTAACACACTGTAACACACTCTGTAACACACTCTGTAAAACACACTGTAACACACACTGTAACACACTCTGTAACACACACTGTAAAACACACTGTAACACACACTGTAACACACACTGTAACACAGACTGTAAAACACACTGTAACACACACTGTAACACACACTGTAACACAGACTGTAAAACACACTGTAAAACACTCTGTAAAACACACTGTAACACACACTGTAACACACACTGTAACACAGACTGTAAAACACACTGTAACACACACTGTAACACACTGTAACACACTGTAACACACACTGTAACACACTCTGTAACACACACTGTAAAACACACTGTAACACACACTGTAAAACACACTGTAAAACACTCTGTAAAACACACTGTAACACACACTGTAACACACACTGTAACACAGACTGTAAAACACACTGTAACACACACTGTAACACACTGTAACACACTGTAACAAACACTGTAACACACTGTAACACACACTGTAACACACTCTGTAACACACACACTGTAACACAGACTGTAAAACACACTGTAACACACTCTGTAACACACACTGTAACACAGACAGTAAAACACACTGTAAAACACTCTGTAACACACACTGTAACACAGACTGTAAAACACACTTTAACACACACTGTAACACACACTGTAACATACTCTGTAACAGACTGTAACACACACTTCAACACACTCTGTAACACACTGTAACACACACTGTAACACACACTGTAACACACTGTAACACACACTGTAACACAGACTGAAACACACTCTGTAACACACTCTGTAACACATACTGTAACACACACTGTAACACACACTGTAACAAACACTGTAACACACACTGTAACACACACTGTAACACACTCTGTAACACACACTGTAACACACTCTGTAACACACTGTAACACACACTGTAACACACTGTAACACACACTGTAACACACTCTGTAACACACACTGTAACACACTGTAACACACACTGTAACACACTCTGTAACACACTGTAACACACACTGTAACACACACATGCACACACACACACACACACACACACACACTGTAACACACAATGTAACACACACTGTAACACACTCTGTAACACACAATGTAACACACACTGTAACACACTGTAACACACAATAACAAACTGTAACACACACTGTAACACACTGTAACACACTGTAACACACTGTAACACACAGTAACACACACTGTAACACACAGTAACAAACTGTAACACACACTGTAACACACAGTAACAAACACACACTGTAACACACTCTGTTACCTGGTTCACATTTTGGACAAAATGCCAGAATGCCTTGGTCCACCATCATTTGCAGGAACACACAGGTAACGCTCATCTGAAACACACATATGCACACACACACACTGTAACACACTGTAACACACACATGCACACACACACTGTAACACACACTGTAACACACTGTAACACACACTGTAAAACACACATGCACACACACACACGGTAACGCTCATCTGAAAACACACACATGCAAACACACACACTGTAACGCACACACTCACATGTGAACACACACATTCAGACAAACAACACGATCTGGGGTATAAAGCCAACAGTTTGCCCCAGTCAGTCCTTAGGTTCCTCTGAGATTACTGAAGAGTTGCTAACTGTAACACAGAACCAGTCTGACCAGGAGACGGGTCTTTCTCTGGATCTGGTCTCAGTCTAAACAATAAAACAACAACTGTGTGAACTCTACGTTCTGTCTCCTAGCAACAGGAACTACATTGACCTGTTACCTGCATACCTGGGAAGGCAGCGTAACCCTTCCCTGTTTTTTATAAACAATCAGGCGAAGCCAACATGAGCTTTAACCCGACGTTAACCGGCAGACTCAGCAGCCGACTCCAGACCTGCAGACCTTTGACTCTGTCCAGGTGTGGCAGGTCCAGGTTAAATCCTGATCTATGATTTCAGAAGTCGGACAGAAGAGACGCCGACAGCTGTGTTTGCAGACCACATCACACCTGGACCAGATGAGCCGGCTCAGTGAAACCTCAGCTGCAGTTTTACTGAGCCGGCTCAGTCCATCACCATTAAACAGAACATCTGAGCAGCTGCTGAACATTTATAATACAGATTATCGACCGCCTGTCCTCTCTCTGATGGTTCCTGATCAGATCAATACAGATTATCGACTGCCTGTCCTCTCTCTGCTGGTTCCTGATCAGATCAATACAGATTATCGACCGCCTGTCCTCTCTCTGATGGTTCCTGATCAGATCAATACAGATTATCGACTGCCTGTCCTCTCTCTGCTGGTTCCTGATCAGATCAATACAGATTATCGACCGCCTGTCCTCTCTCTGATGGTTCCTGATTAGATCAATACAGTTTATTGACTACCTGTCCTCTCTCTGATGGTTCCTGATCAGATCAATACAGATTATCGACCGCCTGTCCTCTCTCTGATTGTTACTGATTAGATCAATACAGTTTATTGACCGCCTGTCCTCTCTCTGCTGGTTCCTGATCAGATCAATACAGATTATCGACCGCCTGTCCTCTCTCTGATGGTTCCTGATCAGATCAATACAGATTATCGACTGCCTGTCCTCTCTCTGATTGTTACTGATTAGATCAATACAGTTTATTGACTACCTGTCCTCTCTCTGATGGTTCCTGATCAGATCAATACAGATTATCGACCGCCTGTCCTCTCTCTGATGGTTCCTGATCAGATCAATACAGATTATCGACTGCCTGTCCTCTCTCTGCTGGTTCCTGATCAGATCAATACAGATTATCGACTGCCTGTCCTCTCTCTGATTGTTACTGATTACATCAATACAGATTATCGACCGCCTGTCCTCTCTCTGATGGTTCCTGATCAGATCAATACAGATTATTGACTACCTGTCCTCTCTCTGCTGGTTCCTGATTAGATCAATACAGATTATTGACTACCTGTCCTCTCTCTAATGGTTCCTGATCAGATCAATACAGTTTATTGATTACCTTTCCTCTCTCTGCTGGTTCCTGATTAGATCAATACAGATTATTGACTACCTGTCCTCTCTCTGCTGGTTCCTGATCAGATCAATACAGATTATTGATTACCTGTCCTCTCTCTGCTGGTTCCTGATTAGATCAATACAGATTATTGACTACCTGTCCTCTCTCTGATGGTTCCTGATTAGATCAATACAGATTATTGACTACCTGTCCTCTCTCTAATGGTTCCTGATCAGATCAATACAGATTATTGACTACCTGTCCTCTCTCTGCTGGTTCCTGATTAGATCAATACAGATTATTGACTACCTGTCCTCTCTGTAATGGTTCCTGATCAGATCAATACAGATTATTGACTACTTGTCCTCTCTCTGCTGGTTCCTGATTAGATCAATACAGATTATTGACCACCTGTCCTCTCTCTGATGGTTCCTGATTAGATCAATACAGATTATCGACTGCCTGTCCTCTCTCTGCTGGTTCCTGATTAGATCAATACAGATTATTGACTACCTGTCCTCTCTCTGCTGGTTCCTGATCAGATCAATACAGATTATTGATTACTTGTCCTCTCTCTGCTGGTTCCTGATCAGATCAATACATATTATTGATTACTTGTCCTCTCTCACCTGTAGTTTGACCATGATGTCGTGGTGCTCTCGCAGGTAGAAGTCAGGAAGAAATAGAGACTGTGGGTTGTTTGTTATTCTTAAATAAGCTGCCGTCTCCCTGGCCCCGCCCATGGCTCCGCCTCCTGACGTCAGACCTGTGTGTGTGTGTGTGTGTGTGTGTGTGTGTGTGTGTGTGTGGGTGTACTTGTTTTCGTGCTCTGTGGGGACCCCAGGCGAACCGGTGGGTTTATGGGACTTCCTGATTTATCGTCAGCGTGGAACCAGTTTGGTTATTATTATTATGTTATTATATGTTATAAATATTATAAAATATGTTTATATATTATATGTTATTATATTATTATATATTATTATTATTATGCCTGTTGATCGCCAACTAGGCCTAGCAGTGAAATCATCACAGATCCAATGATTTTAGTTGGATTTTTCTATTTTTTTCTGTGGAATGAACACACTGTTTGGTGAACAGAATGGCATATTGACTGATGTCATAATTTGGGGGAATAATTGATTGCCAATGAAGTAAAGATGAAAATATTGGAAAAAAGTGAGAAAAAAAACGCCTGATTTCTTTGCATTAAATTTAGCCAAAATCATGTAGAAATGTATTTTAAGAGTTATAATTTAATTGGATGTCGTCTCCACATGTGTTCTGTGAATCTGGAATTAATTTATTGACAGCTTATTATTATTATTTATTCTTTCATTATGTAATAATTTGTTATTTTATTATACAGGTACTATTGGGTTTAGGGAAGTTCACACAACATCTTCAGGATAAAAATGTCATCAGAGTAAAGAGGAACCAGAACCAGAACCAGAACCAGAACCAGGTTCCTGAGAGGAACCCAGCGATCCAGAAGGAGCATCAGCCTGAATGACTGAGTTAAACAGAAGTCTGGATCTGATTCAGGTGGGGGGGCCGTGAGGTGAGGATTAACTGAGGTTAACTTTTTGGTTAAGGATTTATGAAAGTTAGCGTGCGTTTGTGTTGCCATGGTAACACGGTTCAGCTTCGTCAATAATCCTTTCACTGATCAGTGAGAGTCTCTGTATGCGGGAGCGGTTCCACAGTAAAACTGGAAGCTAAATAACTCTGTGGCAAGTCTGAACAGGTGAGGGTGCAGCTGCCATGGTATCGGTGTTGTGGCAAAACAGGAAGTGCCCTGACGCACCCTCTGAAACAGGAAGTGCCCTGACGCACCCTCTGACAGTTTCTGCGGGCGGCCGGATCCTTTATGATCCCAGAGATCTGGGTTCAGGTTAGGGCCAATACAAGATAAATACAAGATAAATACAAGATAAATACAAGATAAATACAGGATAAATACAAGATAAATACAGGATAAATACAAGATAAATACAAGACAAATACAGGATAAATACAAGATAAATACAGGATAAATACAGGATAAATACAAGATAAATACAAGATAAATACAAGACAAATACAAGACAAATACAAGATAAATACAGGATAAATACAAGATAAATACAAGATAAATACAGGATAAATACAAGATAAATACAAGATAAATACAAGATAAATACAGGATAAATACAAGATAAATACAAGATAAATACAGGATAAATACAAGATAAATACAAGATAAATACAGGATAAATACAAGATGAATACAAGATAAATACAGGATAAATACAAGATGAATACAAGATAAATACAAGACAAATACAAGATAAATACAGGATAAATACAAGATAAATACAAGATAAATACAAGACAAATACAAGATGAATACAAGATAAATACAGGATAAATACAAGATGAATACAAGATAAATACAAGACAAATACAAGATAAATACAAGATAAATACAGGATAAATACAAGACAAATACAAGACAAATACAAGATAAATACAAGATGAATACAAGATAAATACAAGACAAATACAAGATAAATACAGGATAAATACAAGATAAATACAAGATAAATACAAGACAAATACAAGATGAATACAAGATAAATACAGGATAAATACAAGATGAATACAAGATAAATACAAGACAAATACAAGATAAATACAAGATAAATACAGGATAAATACAAGACAAATACAAGACAAATACAAGATAAATACAAGATGAATACAAGATAAATACAAGACAAATACAAGATAAATACAGGATAAATACAAGATAAATACAAGATAAATACAGGATAAATACAAGATGAATACAAGATAAATACAGGATAAATACAAGATGAATACAAGATAAATACAAGACAAATACAAGATAAATACAGGATAAATACAAGATAAATACAAGATAAATACAAGACAAATACAAGACAAATACAAGATAAATACAAGATAAATACAGGATAAATACAAGATAAATACAAGATAAATACAGGATAAATACAAGATAAATACAAGATAAATACAAGATAAATACAGGATAAATACAAGACAAATACAAGACAAATACAAGACAAATACAAGATAAATACAAGATAAATACAAGATAAATACAGGATAAATACAAGATAAATACAAGACAAATACAAGACAAATACAAGATAAATACAAGATAAATACTGTGAAACAATACAAGATAAATACAAGACAAATACAAGACAAATACAAGACAAATACAAGACAAATACTATGAAACAATACAAGTTAAATACAAGGTAAATACTATGAAACAATACAAGATAAATACTATGAAACGATACGAGATAAATACTATGAAACAATACAAGGTAAATACAAGATAAATACTATGAAACGATACAAGATAAATACTATGAAACGATACAAGATAAATACTATGAAACGATACAAGATAAATACTATGAAACAATACAAGATAAATACTATGAAACAATACAAGATAAATACTATGAAACGATACAAGATAAATACTATGAAACAATACAAGATAAATACTATGAAACAATACAAGAAAAGGACTATGAAACGATACGAAATAAATACTATGAAACGATACGAGATAAATACTATGAAACAATACAAGATAAATACTATGAAACAATACAAGATAAATACTATGAAACAATACAAGAAAAGGACTATGAAACGATACGAAATAAATACTATGAAACGATACGAGATCAATACTATGAAACGATACGAGATAAATACTATGAAACAATACAAGATAAATACTATGAAACAATACAAGAAAAGGACTATGAAACGATACGAAATAAATACTATGAAACGATACGAGATCAATACTATGAAACGATACGAAATAAATACTATGAAACGATACGAGATCAATACTATGAAACGATACGAGATAAATACTATGAAACAATACAAGATAAATACTATGAAACAATACAAGATAAATACTATGAAACAATACAAGAAAAGGACTATGAAACGATACGAAATAAATACTATGAAACGATACGAGATCAATACTATGAAACGATACGAAATAAATACTATGAAACGATACGAGATCAATACTATGAAACGATACGAGATAAATACTATGAAACAATACAAGATCAATACTATGAAACAATACAAGATCAATACTATGAAACAATACAAGATCAATACTATGAAACGATACAAGATAAATACTATGAAACAATACAAGATAAATACTATGAAACGATACAAGATAAATACTATGAAACAATACAAGATAAATACTATGAAACAATACAAGATAAATACTATGAAACAATACAAGATCAATACTATGAAACAATACAAGATCAATACTATGAAACGATACGAGATAAATACTATGAAACAATACAAGATAAATACTATGAAACAATACAAGATCAATACTATGAAACAATACAAGATAAATAGTATGAAACGATACGAGATAAATACTATGAAACAATACAAGATAAATACTATGAAACAATACGAGATAAATACTATGAAACAATACGAGATAAATACTATGAAACAATACAAGATAAATACTATGAAACAATACAAGATAAATACTATGAAACGATACAAGATAAATACTATGAAACGATACGAGATAAATACTATGAAACGATACGAGATAAATACTATGAAACAATACAAGATCAATACTATGAAACAATACAAGATAAATACTATGAAACAATACAAGATAAATACTATGAAACAATACAAGATCAATACTATGAAACAATACAAGATCAATACTATGAAACAATACAAGATCAATAGTATGAAACAATACAAGATAAATAGTATGAAACGATACGAGATAAATACTATGAAACAATACGAGATAAATACTATGAAACGATACAAGATAAATACTATGAAACAATACAAGATAACTACTATGAAACAATACAAGATCAATACTATGAAACAATACAAGATCAATACTATGAAACAATACAAGGTCAATACTATGAAACAATACAAGATAAATACTATGAAACAATACAAGATAACTACTATGAAACAATACAAGATAACTACTATGAAACAATACAAGATCAATACAAGATGACTTGACTTCAATGATGACTTGATTTTCAGTTCATGTCTTGGTTGTGAGTTTTAGTCATTAGTTCATTCCCCACCAGCTGCACCCACTCACGTAATCACTCACTCCCTATTTAGTTCCCAGGCTCCCCTGTTACCTTGTGAGATACTTGCATTACACACCTGACCTGCCTGCCTTGTTTCCCTTGTTACCTGTTATTTCCAGGATCTTTGTCCCCTTCACTAAGCTAAGGATTTATTTATCTATGCCATGCCAAGTTCTTTGTTTATTTAGTATAATCCCAGATAGCATGCGGATGTGGGCCACTTGAGGCAACGATCCGGCACTGTAGGCATTCTTCTGGCCCAGACAAAACAGATATGAGCCTAAAGTGGCCCACATATAAAAAAAACACACTTGGCCGACCTTTGTTGGAACATATTTGGGCCAGTTTTGGCCGATATATGGCAAGTGAGTATCAACTAATCCGGATGTGAGCCTAAAGTGGCCCACATATAAGGAAACACACTTGGCCCACCTTTGTTAAACAAATTTGGGCCAGTTTTGAACACAACAACAAACACGAGACACCATTCAAAGGATACCAACAAACCCGTAACACCATTCAAAGGATACCAACAAACCCGTATCACCATTCAAAGGATACCAACAAACACCATAACACCATTCAAAGGATACCAACAAACACGTAACACCATTCAAAGGATACCAACAAACAGCATAACACCATTCAAAGGATACCAACAAACACCGTAACACCATTCAAAGGATACCAACAAACACGTAACACCATTCAAAGGATACCAACAAACACCGTAACACCATTCAAAGGATACCAACAAACAGCATAACACCATTCAAAGGATACCAACAAACACCGTAACACTATTCAAAGGATACCAACAAACACGTAACACCATTCAAAGGATACCAACAAACACGTAACACCATTCAAAGGATACCAACAAACAGCATAACACCATTCAAAGGATACCAACAAACACCGTAACACTATTCAAAGGATACCAACAAACACGTAACACCATTCAAAGGATACCAACAAACACGTAACACCATTCAAAGGATACCAACAAACACGTAACACCATTCAAAGGATACCAACAAACACCATAACACCATTCAAAGGATACCAACAAACACGTAACACCATTCAAAGGATACCAACAAACACGTAACACCATTCAAAGGATACCAACAAACACGAGACACCATTCAAAGGATACCAACAAACACGTAACACCATTCAAAGGATACCAACAAACACGTAACACCATTCAAAGGATACCAACAAACACCGTAACACTATTCAAAGGATACCAACAAACACGTAACACCATTCAAAGGATACCAACAAACACCGTAACACCATTCAAAGGATACCAACAAACACCGTAACTCCATTCAAAGGATACCAACAAACACCGTAACACCATTAAAAGGATACCAACAAACACGTAACACCATTCAAAGGATACCAACAAACACCGTAACACCATTCAAAGGATACCAACAAACACGAGACACCATTCAAAGGATACCAACAAACACGAGACACCATTCAAAGGATACCAACAAACACGTAACACCATTCAAAGGATACCAACAAACACGTAACACCATTCAAAGGATACCAACAAACACCGTAACACCATTCAAAGGATACCAACAAACACCGTAACACCATTCAAAGGATACCAACAAACACGAGACACCATTCAAAGGATACCAACAAACACCGTAACACCATTCAAAGGATACCAACAAACACGTAACACCATTCAAAGGATACCAACAAACACGTAACACCATTCAAAGGATACCAACAAACACCGTAACACCATTCAAAGGATACCAACAAACACGAGACACCATTCAAAGGATACCAACAAACACCGTAACTCCATTCAAAGGATACCAACAAACACCGTAACACCATTCAAAGGATACCAACAAACACGTAACACCATTCAAAGGATACCAACAAACACCGTAACACCATTCAAAGGATACCAACAAACACGAGACACCATTCAAAGGATACCAACAAACACGAGACACCATTCAAAGGATACCAACAAACACGTAACACCATTCAAAGGATACCAACAAACACGTAACACCATTCAAAGGATACCAACAAACACCGTAACACCATTCAAAGGATACCAACAAACACGTAACACCATTCAAAGGATACCAACAAACACGTAACACCATTCAAAGGATACCAACAAACACGTAACACCATTCAAAGGATACCAACAAACACCGTAACACCATTCAAAGGATACCAACAAACACGTAACACCATTCAAAGGATACCAACAAACACGTAACACCATTCAAAGGATATCAACAAACACATTATGAGATACTATTAATAGTATCTCATAATTTGGACTTAGCATCTAATAATTTTTACTTAGTATCTCATAACTATGAGATAGTATTTCTAAATTTACTTTGGCGGAAACAGGCTTCCATAGACACCTGTATTAACATATATATAACATATATATATATATATATATATATATACATATAAACCAGGGCTCTCAAGTTTTCAAGTTTGCTTGAAGTGAGATTCGGGCGGGGCAGGGGCCGGGCCATGTGCGTGGGGGGGTTTCTTTCGGGTTTTTTTTTTTTTTGGGGGGGGGGGGGGTCCTTTGCAGTATCCCATCGCCATAAACTAGCTACTTAAAGGATAAGACCGGTTTTTTGACATTGGGCCCTTGATTTCACATTATAGCATGATGTCCTACTCACCCCTGCTTGTTGTTGAACATTTGGAGCTGTTCCGAAGATATTCGCGAGGCGTCTGGCTGCTCTCTTGAGATATTCGGCCATGAAACGGTTTCCTATGGGCAAGCTTATACAGGCACAAACTATGCTGTTTATAATTCATTAATTACTCTACACTAGCACTGATAACGTGGAGGTGCGTCGCTTACTTAAAAAAATCCGGGTTACTAATTTTGAATTTTAGCCGAATGAATAAATAGGCAGCAGGTCTGTGGGCTGTCTGTGGCAGTAGCACCACGAGGACGTCAGTAACACCCACTTTACGACAAAAAAATCAAAATTACAATAACCCGGATTTTTTTAAGTAAGCGACGCACCTCCACGTTATCAGTGCTAGAGTAGAGTAATTAATAAATTATAAACAGCATAGTTTGTGCCTGTATAAGCTTGCCCATAGGAAACCGTTTCATGGCCGAATATCTCAAGAGAGCAGCCAGACGCCTCGCGAATATCTTCGGAACAGCTCCAAATGTTCAACAACAAGCAGGGGTGAGTAGAACATCATGTTATAATGTGAAATCAAGGGCCCAATGTCAAAAAAACGGTCTTATCCTTTAAAGAACAAATAAATTGTTTTATTTATACCAAAATCACAAATCTTCACTTTTACACTAAATTCTGCTATATTTTAAAATAAATTGTTTTAGGTATGCAAAGTCTTAACAAACAACTTTTTTTATGAGTGTTGTAGCCTAAGTGTTTGTGGCAGATGTTGATGCTTGATGACTGATATTGGGGGCTCCCATTTAAAGCACTGTGGCTCAGTGTCAGCCATTTTCAGTCATGATGGATGACAGAGTTCCATTCAGAGCCAAAGTGTTCCTGGTCTTGGTTTTATTGAGCCCCACCATGGAAAAAACCCTCTCTGCATCAGCATTTCAGTGTGGCAGAACTAATACCAGTTTGGCAATTGTAGATGGCCTTATTGGGAATCTGTTCATACCAGTCACCTTTGAAAAGAATTAACCACGGAAGCCTAATTACACTCCTACATATTTTTCATTTTTCATTAAGTTGCTCATGTCAAAGGGTGTGTGCTGAATATTTAGGCCTACTACTCCAACGAACACTTTAATCGGCAGGTATTGGTCTTTTACAAGGAGTAGGAAAACTATAGTAACTAATAAAAGATTCAAATAAATGAAGATATGACCTGCTGATGATCCTGACGGTTCTCTTCCACCTCCAGCTCGTCTACAACTTCTGCAGCATTCAGAGCATAATAGGCTATGTCCGCTGTGCATTCATGGGACGCGTGCTTGCAGCTGAAAGCTATTTCACACCCGGCAACAAGAAATTCTGTTTTGTGATTGGCTGAGAAATTCTATTTTGTGATTTGCCGATGGGTTACTAAATCAAGACAGCTGTACCAGAGCTATAGTTCTGAGCTGTAGAGCGCACAGTAACCTGCCATTGACTCGTTAATAGTATCGGCCATTAGAATTTCTGTGCGACGAAGTTGATCATTTCTCAGCGTGAGAAATGGCATGTGTGGCGTGTGAGCGTGTGAACTTGTTGAAATGCGTGTGTCTCACGCTCATTGCGTGAGACTTGAGAGCCCTGATATAAACAATCTTGTGAGCAAGATGCAACACATATTTCACTGGGACATCTAGTTCCTGACGTTGAGTGGTTGCACATTCTCCTACATAGGAAGAACAGAGCACCCTGTTTCTCACAGTTCCCTTTAATTACTTTTATTTATTTATTTATTTATTTATTAATTTGAATGAAGTAGTTTTATATTCTTCCATCCTTGTGCCATCATCACCCTCCGGTCAGCTGTCAGGGCAGCACAATGAGCCGGCTCTGGTTTCTGGTCCACTGATGACGTCATCAGAACCTGACCGTAACCTGTCAGGATGACGTCACCGCTGTGCGCCAGAAGGGGGGGGTGACGCGCCGCTCTGACGCTCCCAGCAGTCAGGAAGAGGAGGAGGAAGAAGAAGTAAAGAGTGGCGCTCCGTTAGCAAGGTGAGGATGTTTTAAAGATGTTCACACATGTTCAGGCTCGCTCACCTGCGCTCTCTGTTTGCGCGTGCCCGTCGGCCGCGGCTCGGTTCTGGTCCGGTGTCGGTTACCCGCTCATGACGTCATCCCGCTGTACGTTAGCTCCTCGGTGCTGTCTTTAGCCTCCTGGAGGATAGCTCTCAGGCTAACGGTAAACAAGCTTCCATTATCGGACACGCCGAACCATCGGTGATGTTGTTGGCCGAACCTGGGCCGAACCATCGGTGCTGTTGTGGCCCGAACCAGGGCCGAACCATTGCGGCTCGGTGCTGGTGTGGACCGAGCCGGTCCAGGTCCAGGTCCAGTCCCAGAGCAGTGCGGTGCGGGCGGGGTAGAAGGCAGCACCAGACTCCATTCAGAAAACAGTCGATTTAAAGTGACTGGTTCGCTGGCGGACCCTGTTTGGTGACTGAGAGGCTCAGGGCTAGCGGACCCTGTTTGATGACTGAGAGGTTCAGGACTAGCGGACCCTGTTTGATGACTGAGAGGTTCAGGACTAGCGGACCCTGTTTGATGACTGAGAGGTTCAGGACTAGCGGACCCTGTTTGATGACTGAGAGGCTCAGGACTATGCGGACCCTGTTTGATGACTGAGAGGTTCAGGACTAGCGGACCCTGTTTGGTGACTGAGAGGTTCAGGACTAGCGGACCCTGTTTGATGACTGAGAGGTTCAGGACTAGCGGACCCTGTTTGGTGACTGAGAGGCTCAGGACTAGCGGACCCAGTTTGATGACTGAGAGGTTCGGGACTAGCGGACCCTGTTTGATGACTGAGAGGTTCGGGACTAGCGGACCCTGTTTGGTGACTGAGAGGCTCAGGACTAGCGGACCCTGTTTGGTGACTGAGAGGTTCGGGACTGGCGGACCCTGTTCGGTGACTGAGAGGCTCAGGACTAGCGGACCCTGTTTGATGACTGAGAGGCTCAGGACTAGCGGACCCTGTTTGGTGACTGAGAGGTTCAGGACTAGCGGACCCTGTTTGATGACTGAGAGGTTCAGGACTAGCGGACCCTGTTTGATGACTGAGAGGTTCAGGACTAGCGGACCCTGTTTGATGACTGAGAGGTTCAGGACTAGCGGACCCTGTTTGATGACTGAGAGGTTCAGGACTAGCGGACCCAGTTTGATGACTGAGAGGCTCAGGACTAGCGGACCCTGTTTGATGACTGAGAGGCTCAGGACTAGCGGACCCTGTTTGATGACTGAGAGGTTCAGGGCTAGCGGACCCTGTTTGGTGACTGAGAGGTTCAGGACTAGCGGACCCTGTTTGATGACTGAGAGGTTCAGGACTAGCGGACCCTGTTTGATGACTGAGAGGTTCAGGACTAGCGGACCCAGTTTGATGACTGAGAGGTTCAGGACTAGCGGACCCTGTTTGGTGACTGAGAGGTTCAGGACTAGCGGACCCAGTTTGATGACTGAGAGGTTCAGGACTAGCGGACCCTGTTTGGTGACTGAGAGGTTCAGGACTAGCGGACCCTGTTTGATGACTGAGAGGCTCAGGACTAGCGGACCCTGTTTGATGACTGAGAGGCTCAGGACTAGCGGACCCTGTTTGTTCTGGTCCAGACCCGGCGGCAGAGACAAGCTATTGGACGGGCATTTAAATGAGTAGGGGGGGCGCCCTAGCGGGGGGTGTGGGGGTCCTCCCCCAGAAAAATTTGGTATTTCTTAGATGCAGTTTTCTGCATTTTAACCGAATTGTGGGCCCCGTTTCAGCCCAATAAGGAACTGTCCTTTTGTTACCAAATACGTGACGATTCCATTATTTGAAGGGACAGTTGGCAACTCGTTTAGGCAGCCCTGGCAAACACATCACGCTTCCTTTAAAGTAGGCATTCGGAGACATCTCGAAGCCTGCACAGTTTAATCCACTCTGTATAATCATCGGTGCATAAATTGAACGCAAAGCCCAGATCACGTTTGCCCCTTTCTAGTCGC
This sequence comes from Odontesthes bonariensis, assembly GCF_027942865.1. Lineage (NCBI taxonomy): Eukaryota > Metazoa > Chordata > Actinopteri > Atheriniformes > Atherinopsidae > Odontesthes > Odontesthes bonariensis. The sequence goes on from NC_134524.1 coordinate 208,392, forward strand.
CATTAATACTAATAACACAACGAGCAAACAGGAGCGCAACAACAACAGCAACGCCCACGCACGGCCACAGTGAATTCAGACTGGCGCTGAGCCGACATCAGAACGCATTTGAACATGTAGTTCAGGGTCGGACTGGGAAAAAAAATCGGGCCTGGCAATTTTCCCCGGGACCAGCCCCCCTCAGTATTAATTAGTATCTCCAATCTAATTAAATAGAAATAAAAAACGAGCACAGACCGCTCAGTCAATGGCATGTACCCATAGAAAAAATACACACCCAACACACAACCTGACTATCGGCTGCTAACAACCATGATCAGTAACCTACACAAACCCAGACACGTAATGGCTCGGCGGCCAGCAATCGGATAAACCAACGAAGTGAATCAATCCTGTGAAAGAATGAAAACAAGTGAATGAAACCTGCACTCACCCATTATGAAGTTAACTCTGCCAGCCCCATACTCTTGCCCCTGCTCAGCTAACTCCTTGACGTCGGGTATGGTGGGTAACGTTACGGCGGCTAGCATTAGCAACGAGGCTGCTAGGCTTGCTAAATCGGTAAGCATTAGGCTACTGAAGAAAGCTAGTCTTTTTAGTTGCATTATATTATCATCTTTCTTCTCGGCTATAACCTTTGTTTACGGCCACTGGCCCTAACCTGACGCGTTAGCTTAGCTGTCAAATCACCGGAAGTTTTCACCGGAAGTACTGGCGCACACACAAAAGCTCTCTCCAGACATATCTTTCTTTCACTCCGCCCAGATGAAATTTAATGCCACTCTTCGAAAATCAGAGAAATTTAAGACATTTTACAGGCATGCAAACTTGCCACCTTTCGGCGAAATTCGCCGTTTTGAAATCAAAATGAGTCATTCTTCTGAATCGCGTAGATCCGAGGAGAAAAAAAAAATGGGGGGGGGTGAGCATGTCAACTAGCGAGTGGAACTGTGAACCTCAAAACTACACTAGACCTATCACCGCCGCTCTCTTCTCGTGACAACAAATGACTGACAAGCGTGGCGTGTGAGAGAAGCACTATCACCAATCAGAAGTGAGGAGGGCAAACCCCTATTCCCCCCCCCCCCCCCCCCCGGACCCCACACGGTGGAAATTGCGACAAGGACAGGTAGGGATTAATGTTTACAGTTGTTAACTTCTGAAGCTAAAATGCTACAATGTCCTGAAATAGTCTTCATAACGAATTGTGTCGTTAGATCAATTAATGTGCTTTTAATAGTGTCTTTAATACAAGTGTCGGCTAAATGTCTTGATAACAGACTTGAAATAGTCTACAATTCCTCGATATTTCACCGCCTCACAGAACTCCGTTTGTGTTAGTGCTACTCGAGGTAACTGTAGAGTGGCTAACTAGCGCCTCCAACACAAGTTCAGGGCTTTGCTAATACTTTTAGCCAATGTCAATGGAGACCTTAATTGTCGCCGGACTTGGCTTTTTAACGAGGTATGCCCCTTCATAATACCCTCCGATAATCACGGAAAGGGAACATTTTGCCCATTTGAGGAGGTCGTTTCATTCGTCGTGAGTTTATCAATGCAGAGTCCGGAGAGCTCTGCCACAGGTCGTATTTGAGAGTGCGACCCCCATCCCCTCGCTGTTCGCCCACACCCCCGTTGATGATGACAGCCTACAGGTGCACTCCTGTTCATCCAGTATGATGCACCATCAATCGAAGTTAAAAGGGGCACAATGTAGGATTACGTAGTGCTCGGGGCATGCATGTCTCAAAACTTACACTGTCATGAAAAAATGCCGTTTAACTAAGCTTGCCGCGAGAATGTTTTTCATGTTAGAGTGCCAGCTGTCGATACAAATTTGTCTCTGGCGGTGCGTCAGGTGAATTGCTGATATAAGTTTTTCCCGTGGAGCTCGTTTGGCTCGGCATGCCAAACGGTCACTTTCATGGTTTAATGACAGCGGACCGCGAAAGTGGTCGGGAGTAGGGCTGGGTATCACCGCCAAGTTCCTGGATCGATTCGATTTTGATTCTTAGGGCTTTAAATCGATTAATCACGATTCGATTCGATCCGAATCGGTTCCATCTGCTTCTCTTGGTGCCAGGATTTAACCTCAAAATGTTGCATTTTGACATCAATATTTCAAAGGGCTGTGGCTTGATAGGGTTAACAGATTGTTACATTATATTAGTAACACCTGAAGCCACCCAGTGGAAAGAAGTATTAGCAAGATTTTACACTATATTCAACGTGACAGCCTACTTAATTAAATACATTTGTAGGAGCCATTTTAGTCTCACCTATAGGTAGGTTTTAGTGTAGTTTTAGATTTAGCCACTTGGGGGAGCGCTTCCTTTATGGTAGCTAACTTAGTTCTAGGTATAATTACAGGTGCCCAGAATTAGTGGGTTGATGACTGCTTGGACTGGGGAACACATGGTTCTTACCGTAGCCGTGTGGATTGGAACCAGTAACTTCATGAAAAAAATCATTCATGAAAAAAAAATAAATCGATCTCATGCCCTACAAATCGATTATGCAAATTTTAAATGAAATCGATCCAAAATCGATTTAATCGATTTTTTTTTACCCAGCCCTAGTCGGGAGAGTTATCGTTCAGGCTATTACTAAGCATAGGCTGTCTTGGGGCAGTAATTAATTAAACTTTTAATCCTACATACTTGTAGTATCCCTTTAAGGACCATGGGACTAACTTTTTCGTTAAATTTAATGTAATTAAATGTATGATACTACAGTTAAATGCTTTTGAAGACCTGTGATGTTATATATCAAACACATAATAGTACAGTAAATGCAATTGATAGGCCTACTGTACCTATAAATTCATCTTTTATGCTGCACAGCTGTTCTCTACTTAATGCAAATGGGACATATTGTATATTTTATAATATATATTTTGTATAATTTACAACTTAATGCGTCTCATGTTTCCGCTTTTCCGCGCGTGCCGTGTGTCCGTGTACCCTTGTCACCTTTTTCACCCCTGAGCAGTTTGCATGCCTGATTTTAAGACCTTAAAAAACGTGTTTTTTATTTAAGACTTTTAGATCGTGTCCCCTCATGCACTGCAGTGTTTGAGGCAATCTCCGGTCAAACGTCAAAGTGAACCCAGGGGGGGCACGCCGGCGTGGATGGGGGGGCAATGCCCGCGAGTGCCCCCCCCGTGGCGCCGGCGCTGTTCTGGTCACACAGCAGAACCGGGTGGGGCTAAAAGACGGTGCCCCTCCCCCAGTAACTGAGATGTGGAAACACCGAAACACCACCTTTATTTCAGGTTGGTGCAGATAAATACCACCGCCGGTCCTCTGAGCTGTGGTTGCTCTGTCAGTTGGTGTGTTTTCTGGCTGTTTATCATCTTTTAGGAGTCATTTTGGGGCCTTACGGTGGTTTTCTGCCCCTCTGCATCCCCAAGTGTGTGTTTTCCACCTGTAAAGCCTCCAAAGGGTCCGTTAACATGCAGGTCTAGTGAAAACTCTGAGTTTATTAACCCTGAAATGAGAGAAACTCTGAGTTTATTAACCTGAGATGAGAGAAACTCTGAGTTTATTAACCCTAAAATGAGAGAAACTCTGAGTTTATTAACCCTGAAATGAGAGAAACTCTGAGTTTATTAACCTGAGATGAGAGAAACTCTGAGTTTATTAACCCTGAAATGAGAGAAACTCTGAGTTTATTAACCCTGAAATGAGAGAAACTCTGAGTTTATTAACCCTGAAATGAGAGAAACTCTGAGTTTATTAACCTGAGATGAGAGAAACTCTGAGTTTATTAACCCTGAAATGAGGGAAACTGAGTTTATTAACCCTGAAATGAGAGAAACTCTGAGTTTATTAACCCTAAAATGAGAGAAACTCTGAGTTTATTAACCCTAAAATGAGAGAAACTCTGAGTTTATTAACCCTAAAATGAGGGAAACTCTGAGTTTATTAACCTGAAATGAGAGAAACTCTGTGTTTATTTAACCTGAAATGATGGAAACTCTGAGTTTATTAACCTGAGATGAGAGAAACTCTGAGTTTATTAACCCTAAAATGAGAGAAACTCTGAGTTTATTAACCTGAAATGAGAGAAACTCTTTAGTTTATTAACCCTGAAATGAGAGAAACTCTGAGTTTATTAACCTGAAATGAGGGAAACTCTGAGTTTATTAACCTGAAATGAGAGAAACTCTTTAGTTTATTAACCTGAAATGAGAGAAACTCTGAGTTTATTAACCTGAAATGAGGGAAACTCTGAGTTTATTAACCTGAAATGAGAGAAACTCTTTAGTTTATTAACCCTGAAATGAGAGAAACTCTGAGTTTATTAACCTGAAATGAGGGAAACTCTGAGTTTATTAACCTGAAATGAGAGAAACTCTTTAGTTTATTAACCCTAAAATGAGAGAAACTCTGAGTTTATTAACCTGAAATGAGGGAAACTCTGAGTTTATTTAACCTGAAATGAGAGAAACTCTTTAGTTTATTAACCCTAAAATGAGAGAAACTCTGAGTTTATTAACCCTAAAATGAGAGAAACTCTTTAGTTTATTAACCCTGAAATGAGAGAAACTCTGAGTTTATTAACCTGAAATGAGGGAAACTCTGAGTTTATTAACCTGAAATGAGAGAAACTCTTTAGTTTATTAACCCTAAAATGAGAGAAACTCTGAGTTTATTAACCCTAAAATGAGAGAAACTCTTTAGTTTATTAACCCTGAAATGAGGGAAACTCTGAGTTTATTAACCTGAAATGAGGGAAACTCTGAGTTTATTAACCCTGAAATGAGAGAAACTCTGAGTTTATTAACCTGAAATGAGAGAAACTCTGAGTTTATTAACCCTAAAATGAAAGAAACTCTTTAGTTTATTAACCCTAAAATGAGAGAAACTCTGAGTTTATTAACCCTGAAATGAGGGAAACTCTGAGTTTATTAACCCTAAAATGAGAGAAACTCTGAGTTTATTAACCCTAAAATGAGAGAAACTCTGAGTTTATTAACCCTAAAATGAGAGAAACTCTTTAGTTTATTAACCCTAAAATGAGGGAAACTCTGAGTTTATTAACCTTGAAATGAGGGAAACTCTGAGTTTTTTAACCCTGAAATGAGAGAAACTCTGAGTTTATTAACCTGAGATGAGGGAAACTCTGAGTTTTTTAACCCTGAAATGAGAGAAACTCTGAGTTTTTTAACCTGAAATGAGAGAAACTCTGAGTTTATTAACCCTGAAATGAGAGAAACTCTGAGTTTATTAACCTTGAAATGAGGGAAACTCTGAGTTTATTATCCCTGAAATGAGGGAAACTCTGAGTTTATTAACCCTAAAATGAAAGAAACTCTTTAGTTTATTAACCCTAAAATGAGAGAAACTCTGAGTTTATTAACCCTGAAATGAGGGAAACTCTGAGTTTATTAACCCTAAAATGAGAGAAACTCTGAGTTTATTAACCCTAAAATGAGAGAAACTCTTTAGTTTATTAACCCTAAAATGAGGGAAACTCTGAGTTTATTAACCTTGAAATGAGGGAAACTCTGAGTTTATTAACCCTAAAATGAGGGAAACTCTGAGTTTATTAACCTGAAATGAGAGAAACTCTGAGTTTATTAAGCCTGAAATGAGAGAAACTCTGTGTTTATTTAACCTGAAATGATGGAAACTCTGTGTTTATTTAACCTGAAATGATGGAAACTCTGAGTTTATTAACCCTGAAATGAGAGAAACTCTGAGTTTATTAACCCTAAAATGAGAGAAACTCTGAGTTTATTAACCTGAGATGAGAGAAACTCTGAGTTTATTAACCCTAAAATGAGAGAAACTCTGAGTTTATTAACCCTAAAATGAGAGAAACTCTGAGTTTATTAACCTGAAATGAGGGAAACTCTGAGTTTATTAACCTGAAATGAGAGAAACTCTTTAGTTTATTAACCCTGAAATGAGGGAAACTCTGAGTTTATTAACCTGAAATGAGAGAAACTCTTTAGTTTATTAACCCTGAAATGAGGGAAACTCTGAGTTTATTAACCCTAAAATGAGAGAAACTCTGAGTTTATTAACCCTAAAATGAGAGAAACTCTTTAGTTTATTAACCCTAAAATGAGGGAAACTCTGAGTTTATTAACCTTGAAATGAGGGAAACTCTGAGTTTATTAACCCTGAAATGAGGGAAACTCTGAGTTTATTAACCCTAAAATGAGAGAAACTCTGAGTTTATTAACCCTAAAATGAAAGAAACTCTTTAGTTTATTAACCCTAAAATGAGAGAAACTCTGAGTTTATTAACCCTGAAATGAGGGAAACTCTGAGTTTATTAACCCTGAAATGAGGGAAACTCTGAGTTTATTAACCCTGAAATGAGGGAAACTCTGAGTTTATTAACCCTAAAATGAGAGAAACTCTGAGTTTATTAACCCTGAAATGAGGGAAACTCTGAGTTTATTAACCCTGAAATGAGAGAAACTCTGAGTTTATTAACCCTAAAATGAGAGAAACTCTGAGTTTATTAACCCTAAAATGAGAGAAACTCTTTAGTTTATTAACCCTAAAATGAGGGAAACTCTGAGTTTATTAACCTTGAAATGAGGGAAACTCTGAGTTTTTTAACCCTGAAATGAGAGAAACTCTGAGTTTTTTAACCTGAAATGAGAGAAACTCTGAGTTTATTAACCCTGAAATGAGAGAAACTCTGAGTTTATTAACCTTGAAATGAGGGTAACTCTGAGTTTATTATCCCTGAAATGAGGGAAACTCTGAGTTTATTAACCCTAAAATGAAAGAAACTCTTTAGTTTATTAACCCTAAAATGAGAGAAACTCTGAGTTTATTAACCCTGAAATGAGGGAAACTCTGAGTTTATTAACCCTAAAATGAGAGAAACTCTTTAGTTTATTAACCCTAAAATGAGGGAAACTCTGAGTTTATTAACCTTGAAATGAGGGAAACTCTGAGTTTATTAACCCTGAAATGAGGGAAACTCTGAGTTTATTAACCCTAAAATGAGAGAAACTCTGAGTTTATTAACCCTAAAATGAGAGAAACTCTGAGTTTATTAACCCTAAAATGAGAGAAACTCTTTAGTTTATTAACCCTAAAATGAGGGAAACTCTGAGTTTATTAACCTTGAAATGAGGGAAACTCTGAGTTTATTAACCCTAAAATGAGAGAAACTCTGAGTTTATTAACCTGAAATGAGGGAAACTCTGAGTTTATTTAACCTGAAATGAGAGAAACTCTTTAGTTTATTAACCCTAAAATGAGAGAAACTCTGAGTTTATTAACCTGAAATGAGAGAAACTCTGAGTTTATTAACCTGAAATGAGAGAAACTCTGAGTTTATTAAGCCTGAAATGAGAGAAACTCTGTGTTTATTTAACCTGAAATGATGGAAACTCTGTGTTTATTTAACCTGAAATGATGGAAACTCTGAGTTTATTAACCTGAGATGAGAGAAACTCTGAGTTTATTAACCCTAAAATGAGAGAAACTCTGAGTTTATTAACCTGAAATGAGAGAAACTCTTTGGTTTATTAACCCTGAAATGAGAGAAACTCTGAGTTTATTAACCTGAAATGAGGGAAACTCTGAGTTTATTAACCTGAAATGAGAGAAACTCTGAGTTTATTAAGCCTGAAATGAGGGAAACTCTGAGTTTATTAACCTGAAATGAGAGAAACTCTGTGTTTATTTAACCTGAAATGATGGAAACTCTGAGTTTATTAACCTGAGATGAGAGAAACTCTGAGTTTATTAACCCTAAAATGAGAGAAACTCTGAGTTTATTAACCTGAAATGAGGGAAACTCTGAGTTTATTTAACCTGAAATGAGAGAAACTCTTTAGTTTATTAACCCTAAAATGAGAGAAACTCTGAGTTTATTAACCTGAAATGAGAGAAACTCTTTAGTTTATTAACCCTGAAATGAGAGAAACTCTGAGTTTATTAACCTGAAATGAGGGAAACTCTGAGTTTATTAACCTGAAATGAGAGAAACTCTTTAGTTTATTAACCCTAAAATGAGAGAAACTCTGAGTTTATTAACCTGAAATGAGGGAAACTCTGAGTTTATTTAACCTGAAATGAGAGAAACTCTTTAGTTTATTAACCCTAAAATGAGAGAAACTCTGAGTTTATTAACCTGAAATGAGAGAAACTCTTTAGTTTATTAACCCTGAAATGAGAGAAACTCTGAGTTTATTAACCTGAAATGAGGGAAACTCTGAGTTTATTAACCTGAAATGAGAGAAACTCTTTAGTTTATTAACCCTAAAATGAGAGAAACTCTTTAGTTTATTAACCCTGAAATGAGGGAAACTCTGAGTTTATTAACCTGAAATGAGGGAAACTCTGAGTTTATTAACCCTAAAATGAGAGAAACTCTGAGTTTATTAACCTGAAATGAGAGAAACTCTGAGTTTATTAACCCTAAAATGAAAGAAACTCTTTAGTTTATTAACCCTAAAATGAGGGAAACTCTGAGTTTATTAACCTGAGATGAGGGAAACTCTGAGTTTATTAACCCTGAAATGAGGGAAACTCTGAGTTTATTAACCCTGAAATGAGGGAAACTCTGAGTTTATTAACCCTAAAATGAGAGAAACTCTGAGTTTATTAACCCTAAAATGAGAGAAACTCTGAGTTTATTAACCCTAAAATGAGAGAAACTCTTTAGTTTATTAACCCTAAAATGAGGGAAACTCTGAGTTTATTAACCTTGAAATGAGGGAAACTCTGAGTTTTTTAACCCTGAAATGAGAGAAACTCTGAGTTTTTTAACCTGAAATGAGAGAAACTCTGAGTTTATTAACCCTGAAATGAGAGAAACTCTGAGTTTATTAACCTTGAAATGAGGGAAACTCTGAGTTTATTATCCCTGAAATGAGGGAAACTCTGAGTTTATTAACCCTAAAATGAAAGAAACTCTGAGTTTATTAACCCTAAAATGAGAGAAACTCTTTAGTTTATTAACCCTAAAATGAGAGAAACTCTTTAGTTTATTAACCCTAAAATGAAAGAAACTCTTTAGTTTATTAACCCTAAAATGAGAGAAACTCTGAGTTTATTAACCCTGAAATGAGGGAAACTCTGAGTTTATTAACCCTAAAATGAGAGAAACTCTGAGTTTATTAACCCTGAAATGAGGGAAACTCTGAGTTTATTAATCCTGAAATGAGAGAAACTCTGAGTTTATTAACCTGAAATGAGAGAAACTCTGAGTTTATTAACCCTAAAATGAGGGAAACTCTGAGTTTATTAACCTTGAAATGAGGGAAACTCTGAGTTTTTTAACCCTGAAATGAGGGAAACTCTGAGTTTATTAACCCTGAAATGAGGGAAACTCTGAGTTTATTAACCCTAAAATGAGAGAAACTCTGAGTTTATTAACCCTAAAATGAGAGAAACTCTGAGTTTATTAACCCTAAAATGAGAGAAACTCTTTAGTTTATTAACCCTAAAATGAGGGAAACTCTGAGTTTATTAACCTTGAAATGAGGGAAACTCTGAGTTTTTTAACCCTGAAATGAGGGAAACTCTGAGTTTATTAACCCTGAAATGAGAGAAACTCTGAGTTTATTAACCCTGAAATGAGAGAAACTCTGAGTTTATTAACCTTGAAATGAGGGAAACTCTGAGTTTATTATCCCTGAAATGAGGGAAACTCTGAGTTTTTTAACCTGACATGAGAGAAACTCTGAGTTTATTAACCTTGAAATGAGGGAAACTCTGAGTTTATTATCCCTGAAATGAGGGAAACTCTGAGTTTTTTAACCCTGAAATGAGAGAAACTGAGTTTATTAACCCTAAAATGAGGGAAACTCTGAGTTTATTTAACCTGAAATGAGAGAAACTCTGAGTTTATTTAACCTGAAATGAGAGAAACTCTGAGTTTATTTAACCTGAAATGAGAGAAACTGAGTTTATTAACCTGAAATGAGGGAAACTGAGTTTATTTAACCGGAAATGAGGGAAACTGAGTTTATTTAACCGGAAATGAGGGAAACTCTGAGTTTTCCGTTTCCCAAAGGGAGGTAACTCAACCCAGAGAAAGAGGGGTAACTCTAGCCCAGGGGTCCCCAAACTTTTTTTGGTGGGGGCCACATCAACTTTCCTTTCTGTGATGGGGGGGCAGAGGTCAGTCTATAACAGGAAGTGATGTGGACCAGTATTATTGTGGAGATTATAATGATTATTTGTTGCAGCTGCACTTCGCTTGGCCTTGGCGCCACCTGTTGGTCTGCAAAAAAAAGTAATAAAAAGTCTTCACGTGTTTATTTGAAGTACCACAAATACTCTTTTTATTTAGTGATACGAAGGGAGAGAAAATAGGACCAAGCCATTGCTCGGTCTGCACTTCGGTCTGTACTTCGGTCTGCACTTCGGTCTGCACTTCGGTCTACACTTCGGTCTACACTTCGGTCTGCACTTCGGTCTGCACTTCGGTCTGCACTTCGGTCTACACTTCGGTCTGCACTTCGGTCTGTACTTCGGTCTGCACTTCGGTCTGCACTTCGGTCTGCACTTCGGTCTGCACTTCGGTCTACACTTCGGTCTGCACTTCGGTCTGCACTTCGGTCTGCACTTCGGTCTGTACTTCGGTCTGTACTTCGGTCTGCACTTCGGTCTGCACTTCGGTGTGTACTTCGGTCTGTACTTCGGTCTGCACTTCGGTCTACACTTCGGTCTGCACTTCGGTCTGCACTTCGGTGTGTACTTCGGTCTGTACTTCGGTCTGCACTTCGGTCTACACTTCGGTCTGCACTTCGGTCTGCACTTCGGTCTGCACTTCGGTCTACACTTCGGTCTGCACTTCGGTCTGTACTTCGGTCTGTACTTCGGTCTGCACTTCGGTCTGCACTTCGGTGTGTACTTCGGTCTGTACTTCGGTCTGCACTTCGGTCTGCACTTCGGTGTGTACTTCGGTCTACACTTCGGTCTGCACTTCGGTCTGTACTTCGGTCTGTACTTCGGTCTGCACTTCGGTCTGCACTTCGGTGTGTACTTCGGTCTGTACTTCGGTCTGCACTTCGGTCTGCACTTCGGTCTGCACTTCGGTCTGCACTTCGGTCTGTACTTCGGTCTGCACTTCGGTCTGCACTTCGGTCTGCACTTCGGTCTGCACTTCGGTCTGTACTTCGGTCTACACTTCGGTCTGCACTTCGGTCTGCACTTCGGTCTGCACTTCGGTCTGCACTTCGGTCTGCACGGCAGGCAGCATGCATGACCCTTGCAGAGTCAGGTTTCATTAGGAACTCAGCCAGATGTTGGTGGGTTTTTTTTTGTTTTTTTACATATATATCTTTATTAGGTTGTCAATATACAATCCAAGATCAATCTGAAAGGATACATTTCACCTATTTTTCCCCTTTTAGAACTCCCACAATCACCTCCACCAACGTAGTCACATTTACTTGACTTAGTCACATAACAATGGGTAATAATGCTAATAAGCAAACACAACTCTATCCCCACCCCAAAGAAAAAAAAGGGGGGAGGTATGGGGTGAACAGGAAAAATAAATAAATAAATAATGATAATAATAATAAAAGTAATAATAATAATAGTAATAGTAGTAATAATAATAATAGTAATAATAGTAGTAAAAATAATAATAATGATAATAATAATTATAAAAGGGAACATTCAGAGGAGTCCAAACAGCACAAATACGCTATGACCACCACTACATTGAATCATAGACACACTGGCTTCTTACAGAACTCTGACAGGATATATATACACACCATCTTAATTAGCACCAACCATCCTCATCATTAATCATCTAGAGAAGGAATGGAATCGATCAAAGAAAGAATGGGATTCCAAGTTTTATAGAATTTGTCAGAGCACCCCCTGATACTGTACTTGTAAGTATAGGAATGACATTAAGTCCTTTCGCCAAGAGTTAGGGGAGGGAGGATCTTATCCTTCCAATGAAGTAAAATACGTCTACGAGCTACCAAAGATGTAAAAGCGATACAATTATTTTCCCTGTTGGTGAAGAGTGTGAAATCTTCAGGCTCACCAAAGATGGAGGTTAAAGGGCTCGAAGGCACTGGCTTGTTTAGAGCTTTTGAAAGAGGATTGTAAAAGGAGGACCAATAAGAGCTCAATCTCAGACAAGAAAAAAACATATGTGTATGACTAGCTGATGACAGAAAGCATGTTGGTGTGTTTTTGACCAGTTTGAAAGTTCTTTCTGAGGTCATTGTGCTCTTCTTGTGTCTTCACGTTGACTTTGTGGTTGTTGTTTCCTATTTGCTGATATCTGGACATGTCTTTAATCTTTAATTTGAACACCTGTTTGTTCAGGTAGTCATGGAGACTGCTGTTACCATGGACAACCATGCCGACGTTGCCATGGGGAATAAGACAGAGGTGGAGGACACGCCCCCCTCTGCTGACAAAGACCTGCCCAAAGCCACCGCCGCCCATCAGCCACGCCGCCGCACCTTAGCAAGGCGGAGCCAGAAAGGAAAGAGGCGGGGCACCGCGGAGAAGAGGCGGGCCACAGTTGAAAAGAGGCGGGGCCATAAGCAAAAGAGGCGGGGCCAGGAGGAGAAGAAGGAGGGGGTGACGGTGAAGAGGACGTGGAGCGGCGGGAAGCGGCGCTGGGACAAGAAGCACTACTGCGTGTTCTGCCGGCGGCCTCAGGTGAAGATCGCTCGCCACCTGCTGAGGAAGCACGCCGACGAACAGGAAGTGGTGGCCGCCAGCGGCCTCCCGCCGGGCTCCAAGAAGCGCCACCTGCTGCTGGAACACCTGCGCTGCAGGGGCAACTACCTGCACAACATCGAGGTTGGTTTACCCGTAGATGTCTATAGAATGGCTAGATGTGTTACGTCTAGGGATGGGAATCGAAAACCGGTTTCTCATTGAGAACTGGTTCCCAGTGTTTCAATTCCTTGGAATCGTTTGGCGATTTTGCAAACGATTCCCTTATCGATTCCAGTGGGCGCGAATGACGTCACCACGCAACGTTGCGTGGCGAGTCCAGCGCAGCCAGCAGCCAACAGTAAACATGGCGCCCAAGCTGTACAAACGCTCGAAAGTTTGGTTACACATCCCTAAAAAAGACGACAACAGGGCAACTTGCAAAGTGAATATTTCACCAAAGGGAGAAAATACTACCAACATGCAATAACTATGAATGAATGTCGCGTTTTCGATCCGCTCCGGACTAACGTTGGTGAATCTGAACCCAGCAGCGTTAGCAACGTTAGCATGTCTTCGGCTAACACTGCAGGTAACTAACTAACAAACTAACAAACACTGCCTATCATGTTAGCACCATTTGCCTGATTGTAAAAGCTGCTGTTAGTAACGGTTAAGGTTAAATGAATGCCTTCTCAGGCATTACATTTAGATGAAATCATGAGAGACAGAGCCTGACTGGCTCAGAGCCAGAGGCTGGTGGTACTACCCCCAGTTCACCTCTACCTCCAGCTTCTCCTTTCACCAGAGCAGGAAGAGTTAAATTACCCAGGCCAGGATAGACCAATGTGGACCTCACCGTTGTTGGGTTTGTGAGGTCACGACTCGTGTTACTTCTAAACTAAACAAAGTTGATGCTAATCGACCGGTTTGTTGTCCTTTTTCTCCAAATGAGAATCGATAAGGGAACCGACAAAGAACCGAATCGTTAAGCAGAATCGAAAATGGAATTGGAATCGTAAAAATCTTATCAATTCCCATCCCTATCTATGGGTTTACCTGTTGGCTCACCTGTGTGTGCTCACCTGAGACTGCCTCATCTCACTTCCTGTCTGTCTGTCAGGTGATCCGGCAGGGCAGTGGCGAGATCATCCCGTGGCGTCAGCCCTCAGAAGAGGTCGATGCCAGGAACTACCTGCCCTGCCCTCTCTGCCTGGGCTTCTTCCTCCGGGCCGACCTCTGGAAGCATCAGGTGTCCTGCCGGAAGAAGCTCGCCATCGACCCTTCCAAGTACCCCGTCTCTTTGGCGGAGACGAGCTGCACCGCCAACGCCGACTCCACGACGAGTGAGCCTTCCTGCGACCCTGCAGATTCCACAGAGGACGCACCTGTGGATCCCCCCACAGCAGCGACCACGAACCAAAGCTCTGAGCCCGATCTGGACCAGAACCTGACCCCGGACTCTGCCGGGAACCAGCCCAGGAAGCGGACCCGAGTCCAGGCCGCGGCGTCACGCCTTCTGCCGATCTCAAGTGGAGCGTCGGAGAGCTGCAGCGAGATTCTGCATCGCATGAACCAGGACAGCGTGTCCTATGAGGTCTGTCCACCTGTACACCTGTTCACCTGTACACCTGTACACCTGTACACCTGTTCACCTGTTCACCTGTACACCTGTACACTTGTTCACCTGTACACCTGTAAACCTGTACACCTGTTCACCTGTTCACCTGTACACCTGTACACCTGTACACCTGTTCACCTGTTCACCTGTACACCTGTACACCTGTACACCTGTTCACCTGTTCACCTGTACACCTGTACACCTGTTCACCTGTTCACCTGTACACCTGTTCACCTGTACACCTGTACACCTGTTCACCTGTTCACCTGTACACCTGTTCACCTGTACACCTGTACACCTGTTCACCTGTACACCTGTACACTTGTTCACCTGTACACCTGTACACCTGTTCACCTGTACACCTGTTCACCTGTTCACCTGTACACCTGTTCACCTGTACATCTGTTCACCTGTTCACCTGTACACCTGTACACATGTTCACCTGTTCACCTGTACACCTGTAAACCTATACACCTGTTCACCTGTACACCTGTACACCTGTACACATGTTCACCTGTTCACCTGTTCACCTGTACACCTGTAAACCTTTACACTTGTTCACATGTACACCTGTACTCCTGTACACCTGTTCACCTGTTCACCTGTACACCTGTTCACATGTACACCTGTACACCTGTTCAACTGTTCACCTGTACACCTGTACACCTGTACACTTGTTCACCTGTACACCTGTACACCTGTTCACCTGTTCACCTGTACACCTGTTCACATGTACACCTGTTCACCTGTACACCTGTTCACATGTACACTTATACACCTGTACACCTGTACACCTGTTCACCTGTACACCTGTACACCTGTTCAAATGTACACTTATACACCTGTACACCTGTACACCTGTTCACCTGTACACCTGTTCACCTGTTCACCTGTACACCTGTTCACATGTACACCTGTTCACCTGTACACTTGTACACCTGTTCACCTGTACACCTGTACACCTGTTCACCTGTTCACCTGTTCACCTGTACACCTGTTCACATGTACACCTGTTCACCTGTACACTTGTACACCTGTACACCTGTACACCTGTTCACCTGTACACCTGTACACCTGTTCAAATGTACACTTATACACCTGTACACCTGTACACCTGTTCACCTGTACACCTGTTCACCTGTTCACCTGTACACCTGTTCACATGTACACCTGTTCACCTGTACACTTGTACACCTGTTCACCTGTACACCTGTACACCTGTTCACCTGTTCACCTGTTCACCTGTACACCTGTTCACCTGTACACCTGTTCACCTGTACACCTGTTCACATGTACACCTGTTCACCTGTACACTTGTACACCTGTTCCCCTTCAAAGGTGAAATCCGATTGGCTGATCTGTAAGTATGGAAACAAACTGATGGGGAACCAGGACGGCAGCCAGAGGCGGTACGACTACGTCAGCCAGAAGCTGAGGGAGCTGGGCAGGTTACTGCTGGCTGCTAAGTCCCTGGACTCTGGGATCCAGACCCTGCAGGACCTCCTGGCTCCGGGTCGCCTCAGCCTGGCGCTGTCGGCCGCCAGGAAGGCGGCGGGGTACCGCTGGAGCCGCCCGCCGCTGTCGGTGAAGACCACGCTGAAGACGGTCTGCGAGATCGCCATCGGAGAGAGTCTGCAGGACGGCGACTGGGAGGCCGCCGCCAAGACCACCGACTTCTACCACATGCTGGGAAGGGAGTGGGACAACCTGGGGCTGCAGAACCCGGGTCCAGAAGAAGGTGAGACCCCGAGTCTGCGCCGTCCCGACCGAAACGTGGGAGTAGAGCCGGCATGGATTGATCTTTGGATCGTTTTTTCTCTGTAGATGTTTCAGAAGGAGGAGCTAAAGCGAAGAAACGGCCGGTCCAGTCGAGAAATGAGAAGGACCCGAGACCAGATGGTGAGTTCTGACTTCACTGTGGGTCCAGAAACTACTGATCATAAACCAGAACCAGTCCAGCTGTAGGTCCATAAACCTGTCCTAAGTTTAGTCTCTGACCTGAAGAACAAAGCTTATCCCTCACCTGTCCTAAACCTGCTCCGCACCTGTTGGTGCACCTGGTTCAGGTAAATCCAGGCCCAGGTAAATCCAGGCCCAGGTAAATCCCGGCCCAGGTAAATCCAGGCCCAGGTAAATCCAGACCCAGGTAAATCCTGGCCCAGGTAAATCCAGGCCCAGGTAAATCCAGGTCCAGGTGCACCTGGTTCAGGTAAATCCCGGCCCAGGTAAATCCCGGCCCAAGTAAATCCAGGCCCAGGTAAATCTAGGCCCAGGTAAATCCAGGTCCAGGTGCACCTGGTTCAGGTAAATCCTGGCCCAGGTAAATCCCGGCCCAGGTAAATCCCGGCCCAAGTAAATCCAGGCCCAGGTAAATCTAGGCCCAGGTAAATCCAGGCCCAGGTGCACCAGGCCCAGGTAAATCCAGGCCCAGGTAAATCCCGGCCCAAATAAATCCCGGCCCAGGTAAATCCAGGCCCAGGTAAATCCTGGCCCAGGTAAATCCCGGCCCAGGTAAATCCAGGCCCAGGTAAATCCCAGCCCAGGTAAATCCAGGCCCAGGTAAATCCCAGCCCAGGTAAATCCAGGCCCAGGTAAATCCCAGCCCAGGTAAATCTAGGCCCAGGTAAATCCAGGCCCAGGTAAATCCCGGCCCAGGTAAATCCCGGCCCAGGTAAATCCCGGCCCAGGTAAATCAGGGCCCAGGTAAATCCAGGCCCAGGTAAATCCAGGCCTAGGTAAATCCCAGCCCAGGTGCACCTGCCTTGGATAGATGAAGGTGTTTATACTTTTAGCCTCTGATGAGGCGCCGATGACCCGGTCTGGACTCCAGAACCTCTGAGAACAACGTTTCAGAACTCAGAACATGCGCTGATGGTCCGTCTGTCTTTGCAGGTCCGCCCAAGAATGGCAGCACAAACCTAAACTCCGCGGTTCCTACCGAGTCCAGACTGCAGACCCCAGGTGCAGGTGAGTCCTGGGAGGCTCCTTGGAGTCCTGGGACGCAGCAAAGGTTCTGATCCGTCCGGTCTTAATGAGATCTGTTCTGTCTGCTGGTCTTTCAGGTACCGCGGCTCCCAAGAAAGTCCGCCGGCGTCCCTGGTCCTCCGCGGAGAAGGAGGCCATCTGGAGGCAGCTGGGAGTCCACGTTCTGGTCCAATCGGTGCCGGGGAAGGAGGTCTGTCAGCGTTGCCTGGACCTGGAGCCGGTTCTCAGAGGGCGGCACTGGAAGGACATCAAGAACCAGGTCCACAACCAAATCCAGAGCCAGAAGAAGCAGCAGTTCCACGCCCAGATGGACCTGGAGGAGAACCAGGAACACCAAGATCAGACTCAGAACCAGAAGAAGCAGCAGCTGCAACAGTACCAGGCCGAGATGGATCAGCAGGCCAAGGACCACACCCAGAACCAGAAGAAGCAGCCGTACCCGGCCCAGATGGACCAGGACGACCCTCAGAAGAGGCCGCAGTACCACGAGGACCACCAGGACCACCTGCACATCCACAAGAAACAGCTGTGCCATTCCAGACTGGAGCAGGACCAGGTTCTGAAGAAGCAGCTGTACCATCTGGACCAGCACCAGCTGCAGACCCTGGACCGGGACCCGTCTGTGCTGTCCCCTTACGGACCCGACGGGCCGCTCCGAGCTCACCCGCTGCTGGAGCGGGAGCCCGGCGTCGGCCAGTACCCGGTTCTGCACCGGGGCCCGGTACCACACATGGACCAGCTGCTGGCCCGGCCAGAGTGGACCGACGAGGCTCTGGTCCAGAACTACATCAGCAGGCCGCTGGGCCGGAACCTGCTGCAGGATGTTCCCCCAGGAGGCCCGCCGCCCGACCCGCACCCAGGACACGTCCACTTCTGACAGACTGGGTTCTGATCGGTCCTGAACCAGGAGCCTCTGGTTCTGATTGGTCTTGAACCAGGAGCCTCTGGTTCTGGTCCTTAACCAGGAGCCTTTGGTTCTGGTCCTTAACCAGGAGCCTCTGGTTCTGATCGGTCCTGAACCAGGAGCCTCTGGTTCTGATCCTTAACCAGGAGCCTTTGGTTCTGATCGGTCCTGAACCAGGAGCCTCTGGTTCTGGTCCTTAACCAGGAGCCTCTGGTTCTGATCGGTCCTGAACCAGGAGCCTCTGGTTCTGATTCTTAACCAGGAGCCTTTGGTTCTGATCGGTCAACCAGGAGTCTCTGGTTCTGATCGGTCCTGAACCAGGAGCCTTTGGTTCTGATCGGTCATGAACCAGGAGCCTCTGGTTCTGATTGGTCCTGAACCAGGAGCTTCTGGTTCTGATCGGTCCTGAACCAGGATCCTCTGGTTCTGATCGGTCCTGAACCAGGAGCCTTTGGTTCTGATTGGTCCTGAACCAGGATCCTCTGGTTCTGATCGGTCCTGAACCAGGAGCCTCTGGTTCTGGTCCTTAACCAGGAGCCTTTGGTTCTGATCGGTCCTGAACCAGGAGCCTTTGGTTCTGATCGGTCCTGATCGGTCCTGAACGAGGAGCCTCTGGTTCTGATCGGTCCTGATCGGTCCTGAACCAGGAGCCTCTGGTTCTGATCGCTCCTGAACCAGGAGCCTCTGGTTCTGATCGGTCCTGATCGGTCCTTAACCAGGAGCCTTTGGTTCTGGTCCTGAACCAGGAGCCTTTGGTTCTGATCGGTCCTGAACCAGGAGCATCTAGTTCTGATCGGTCCTGAACCAGGAGCCTCTGGTTCTGATCGGTCCTGATCCAGGAGCCTTTGGTTCTGGTCCTGAACCAGGAGCCTTTGGTTCTGATCGGTCCTGAACCAGGATCCTCTGGTTCTGATTGGTCCTGAACCAGAAGCCTTTGGTTCTGGTCCTGAACCAGGAGCCTTTGGTTCTGATCGGTCCTGAACCAGGATCCTCTGGTTCTGATTGGTCCTGAACCAGGAGCCTTTGGTTCTGATCGGTCCAGAACCAGGAGCCTCTGGTTCTGATCGGTCCTGATCCAGGAGCCTTTGGTTCTGGTCCTGAACCAGGAGCCTTTGGTTCTGATCGGTCCTGAACCAGGATCCTCTGGTTCTGATTGGTCCTGAACCAGGAGCCTTTGGTTCTGATCGGTCCAGAACCAGGAGCCTCTGGTTCTGATCGGTCCTGATCCAGGAGCCTTTGGTTCTGGTCCTGAACCAGGATCCTCTGGTTCTGATCGGTCCTGATCCAGGAGCCTTTGGTTCTGGTCCTGAACCAGGAGCCTTTGGTTCTGATTGGTCCTGAACCAGGATCCTCTGGTTCTGATCGGTCCTGATCCAGGAGCCTTTGGTTCTGGTCCTGAACCAGGATCCTCTGGTTCTGATCGGTCCTGATCCAGGAGCCTTTGGTTCTGGTCCTGAATCAGGAGCCTTTGGTTCTGATTGGTCCTGAACCAGGAGCCTCTGGTTCTGATCGGTCCTGAACCAGGAGCCGGACCCCATATTTTACCTGATCTGGACCCAGTCAGAGCAGAACCTCACAAACACTCGACAGTTGACATTGTGTTCGTGTCTGGTTCTGATCCAGGATATTTGGTCCTGGTTCCGGTCCTGGTCCTGGTCCTGGTTCTGGTTCTGGTTCTGGTTCTGCTACGGATGGATCATCACAGTCCTGCTCACATGTTTGTTTCTTTGTGTCTGATGAATAAACCTCTTTATTAAACGTGGCTTATTAAACGTGTTCTGTCGTCTTGTTCTCTGGAGAGGAGGAACCGGGTCAGAACCAGGTTCTGAACCGGGTTCTGAATTAACCATTTTAGAGGTTCCCCTGTGACATCAGAACCACTTGTAAGGGTTCTGCGGAGGTCTCCTGGACCGGATGAGTCTGACCCGGTTCTGACCCGGTTCTGACCTGGTTCTGACCCGGTTCTTTTCTGTTGGGTCTCATACAGCCACCCCGTTTAAAGGTTGATGACGTCATGCACTTTTGAAGCTGACAGCAGCTGTGAGAGACGTGAGTGACGTCATCCTCACGTGTCCCCTCATGGTAAAAACATAAATGTCCTTTGCCATCATATCACACACGCGCGCGCACGGACAGCGCGCAGGAGGGGCGGGGCCTGGCGCATCGCGCTCCTCCCTTATTGGCGGGCTGCGGCGGCAGCGGCTGTGACGTCACACGGTGTTACCGCAGTGTCCTCTCCTGCTCCGTCTGTCCTTCATCGCCGCCGCCTCCATCATCATCTTCATCATCATCGATCCGCGGATCGATTCTCGCGCCGAAAGGAAGCAGCAGCGGACGCGCGCGCCGTGTGAGCACGCACACCTTCTGCATCCTTTCTCCTCATCCTCATCATGTCCGGATCCAAGGAGGAAGACCGGCGCAAGGACTCCGGCGAGTGGCACGAGTTCTTCTGGAACCCGCGCAAGCACGAGCTGCTGGGCCGCACGGCCTCGAGCTGGGGTGAGTCCGCGCGCGTCTGTGTGGTTATATAGGGGGGGGGGGTGCCTGTGAACGCGCTCCTGGTCGATCAGGATGATGACGGGTGATCAATAACTGAGCGGCAGGTCCACCTGCCTGCTGCTGAGGCAGAACCGGGGAAGGACTGGGTCAGAACCGGGTCAGAACCGGGTCAGGACCCAGTCAGAACCGGGTCAGGACCGGGTCAGAACCCAGTCAGAACCGGGTCAGAACTGGGTCAGGACCTCTTCACTTTTAAATTAATTAATTAATGATATTTTTTTTAATTGTATTATTATTATTTTTATTTATTTTATTATTTTATTTCATTTTTTTTTATTTTAAATGATTTTATTGCCTTCTTGTGATTTTATGTAGCTGTGAAGCATTTTGAATTGCCTTTAAGCCCCCACCCTGGATCCAGATGTTCCTCACCGGGATCCTCAGGTGCTGGGTTTCTGTCCTCTGTCCTGTGGGGGATTTGGGTCTTTGTGGTTCTGGGGCAACATTTGGGTCTTTGTGGGTCTGAGTTCTGATTCAATTCATTTTTATTTATATAGCGCCAAATACAACAAATGTCATCTCAAGGCAGTTAGATAATAAATAAAGTCCAATTCAAGCCAATTCAGAATCAGAATCAGTTTTATTGCCATTGCTAGTGAACAGTGTTCACTAACTAGGAATTTGCTGCGGCGTAAAGGTGCAAACATGTAACATAGGATATAATGATAAAAATAAAGAATAAAAATATATGAATATAAAATGTACAAGGTGTGTACAACAGTATACAGAGCAACAACAGTGCAGCTTCATTAGTGCAATTTTAATGATGATTGTTCTTGTGACGGGGGGATGGACTCCCTGATGGAGGAGCAGAGGATGGACTCCCTGATGGAGGAGCAGAGGATGGACTCCCTGATGGAGGAGCGGAGGATGGACTCCGTGATGGAGGAGCGGAGGATGGACTCCGTGATGGAGGAGCGGAGGATGGACTCCCTGATGGAGGAGCGGAGGATGGACTCCGTGATGGAGGAGCGGAGGATGGACTCCGTGATGGAGGAGCGGAGGATGGACTCCCAGATGGAGGAGCAGAGGATGGACTCCGTGATGGAGGAGCAGAGGATGGACTCCGTGATGGAGGAGCAGAGGATGGACTCCGTGATGGAGGAGCAGAGGATGGACTCCGTGATGGAGGAGCAGAGGATGGACTCCCTGATGGAGGAGCGGAGGATGGACTCCGTGATGGAGGAGCAGAGGATGGACTCCGTGATGGAGGAGCGGAGGATGGACTCCCTGATGGAGGAGCAGAGGATGGACTCCGTGATGGAGGAGCGGAGGATGGACTCCGTGATGGCCATGTAGAACTGCACCATCAGCCGGGCCGGCAGCTGGGCTGGCAGCCGGGCCGGCAGTTGGGCCGGCAGCTTGGCCGGCAGCCGGGCCGGCAGCCTGGCCGGCAGCTTGGCCGGCACCTTGGCCGGCAGCTTGGCCGGCAGCTGGGCCGGCAGCCTGGCCGGCAGCTTGGCCGGCAGCTTGGCCGGCAGCTTGGCCAGCAGCTGGGCCGGCTGCTGGGCCGGCAGCTTGGCCGGCAGCTTGGCCGGCGGCTGGGCCGGCAGCTTGGCCGGCGGCTTGGCCGGCGGCTGGGCCGGCAGCTTGGCCGGCAGCTGGGCCGGCAGCCTGGCCGGCAGCTTGGCCGGCAGCTTGGCCGGCAGCTTGGCCGGCAGCTTGGCCGGCAGCTGGGCCGGCAGCTGGGCCTTCAGCTGGGCCGGCAGCTGGGCCGGCTGCTGGGCCGGCAGCTTGGCCTTCCTCAGCTGTCGCAGGAAGTACATCCTCTGCTGGGCCTTCCAGCTGATGGTCGGCTCCCACTTGAGGTCCCGGGTGATGGCGGTGCCGAGGAACCGGTGACGGTCCGCAGTGGTGATGGGGGTGTCGGTGAGGGCGAGGGGGGGCAGGGGGGCTGTGGATTTCCTAAAGTCTACGACCATCTCCACTGTCGATGAGGGTGGTGGTGTCATCCGCAAACTTAATAAGCTTAACGGAGTCATGGCTGGAGGTGCAACAGTTGGTGTACAGGGAGAAGAGTAGAAGTGAAAGTACACAGCCCTGTGGAGCTCCTGTGCTTAAGGTCTCTTCCCCAGCCGCTGACTCCGGTCTGTTAGGAAGTCTGGGATCCACCTGCAGGTGGAGTCGGGCACGGAGAGCACAGACAGCTCGTCCTGGAGCTGAGTGGGAAGAATCATGTTGAATGCAGAGCTGAAATCCACAAACAGGATCCTGGCGTAGGTTCCTAGGGAGTCCAGATGCTGCAGGATGAAGTTGGAATTCAATTCATTGTAATCATAAATATTTAAAAAATAATCCAATTCATTCATATAAAGCCAATTCAAAAACAGTTTCCTAGCTAAGGAAACCAACAGATTGAGCTGAAACTTGTCTTCGGTCCAATCTCCCGTCCTGAGCGTACCATCAGAACCAGGACCAGGAAGGGTGGCCATCAGAACCAGACCCAGGAAGGGTGGCCATCGGAACCAGACCCAGGAAGGGTGGCCATCGGAACCAGACCCAGGAAGGGGGGCCATCAGAACCAGACCCAGGAAGGGTGGCCATCCGCCTCCACCAGCTGGGTTTGAGAAGACAGAAAGGGGGGGACAACAAACACTGTAACACCATTCAAAGGATACCTGTTGGAACAGGGAAACACGAGTTAATGACCACAATAATGTTACATGTACATGAATTAATTTGAGAAATTAAACAGGGGAAAAGAGAGTAAAGTGAGGAAAGGTGTGACAGATGAGGCCCCGTAGCAGTCTGGGCCTATAGCAGCTTAACTGTGGGATGTTTCAGGATCACCTGAGCCATCCCTAACTATAAGCTTTATCAAAAAGGAAAGTTTTAAGCCTGGTCTTAAAAGTAGAGAGGGGCCTGATAACTGAAGGCTCTGCCTCCCAAACTGGCAGCTGGTTCCACAGAGAGGGGCCTGATAACTGAAGGCTCTGCCTCCCAAACTGGCAGCTGGTTCCACAGAGAGGGGCCTGATAACTGAAGGCTCTGCCTCCCAAACTGGCAGCTGGTTCCACAGAGAGGGGCCTGATAACTGAAGGCTCTGCCTCCCAAACTGGCAGCTGGTTCCTCAGAGAGGGGCCTGATAACTGAAGGCTCTGCCTCCCAAACTGGCAGCTGGTTCCACAGAGAGGGGCCTGATAACCGAAGGCTCTGCCTCCCAAACTGGCAGCTGGTTCCACAGAGAGGGGCCTGATAACCGAAGGCTCTGCCTCCCAAACTGGCAGCTGGTTCCACAGAGAGGGGCCTGATAACCGAAGGCTCTGCCTCCCAAACTGGCAGCTGGTTCCACAGAGAGGGGCCTGATAACTGAAGGCTCTGCCTCCCAAACTGGCAGCTGGTTCCACAGAGAGGGGCCTGATAACTGAAGGCTCTGCCTCCCAAACTGGCAGCTGGTTCCACAGAGAGGGGCCTGATAACGGAAGGCTCTGCCCAGTCTAACATCAGGCAGGTGGAGTCTGATGTTCAACTCAATTCTGATGACGATGATCATGCCATATCTCCCATCATGCACTGGGGCTGTGGACGTTTGGCCTTGATGACACCAAAGTGAGGAGTGTGTGTTAATCTGGATTAAAGTCGACGGACGAGTTTGATTGGACAGTAATCTGCACACACACACACGGTGGGATCAGTGCAGTTATGAGGACCATGCTCCTCTTAAAGGGAAAGTACAGCATTTCTCTCTGATGGATGTCACATGATGAACATGTAGCTAACACTAACCTCTCAGAGCGGGGGGGCGGGGCCTAAACTGGGTCGTGTCCAGGATGGTGTCCCGCTGGTCCTCCAGCCGGTCCTCCAGCCTGATGATAAAGATAGATAGATAAAGAAGAACTGACACCGGGTCAGTTCTTCTTTATCTATAGATCATTTCATTATTTACAGAGTACAGAGATTAAAGGTAAAACAAAAAAAGCAAAAACAACAAATACAAAACGCCGAACAATTACACAAATCTGAGATCCAGGGGGGTTCCCTATATGTCCAGAAGATTAAATACATGCATCATAAGGCTCACACTTTGGCCCAATGGACATTTCTGCCATCGCTTTTCACCCAGATCTCTTTGGAGTCAAAGGAAGTCTTGGACATGTTAGTGTTTTACAATTTTAACAACAGCATCATTTTATTTCCAGCCAGCAGGAAGAAAAATATCAGTTTTACATCAATGTGTCCAAGATGGAGAGCTGTGAACGATGCGTTAACCCTGAGACCCGCACTGGGGGAGGGGCAAAGGACTGCACGCCTAACCATAAGTCGGAGTGTACAGGCCACATTTTTAAAACTAAATTCTTTATTTTTTATAACAAAGCTAATAATTTCAACAATGATTGTGTGTTATATAACCTTTCACTAAACTCTAACCCTAAGGTAACAGGACCAGGCGGTGTCACAGGGCTGCACGCCTAGCCATGATCGGGGTTCACATTCCACTTTTTTGAAAAATTAATAGTAATTTTGAATATACTTTTAATAAAATGTAATAACTTTTCTTCTTCTCTCCCTCCTTTTGCAGCACATAACACACACCTGTATGTACCCTGTGTCTGTTGCACCCACTTGAAACACAACTCAGATCACACAGAGTTTCCCACGGCCTCCTGAGTTACTCCAGGACCATAACACTACAGGCAGCAACCGCCAGCCAGGTTCTGAGTTGTAGTGTACTCCCCTGGCTCCTACACCAAACTCCATGGCGACTGTTCAAACGCATTGGAGGGGAGCCACTGAGTAAAAACTCACAAGCCTAACCCCTAGGGTTACCCCTACCCCTAACCCCTATGGTTACCCCAACCCTAACCCTAATCCCTAGGGTTACCCCTAACCAAAACCCCTAGGGTTACCCCTAACCCTAACCCCTAGGGTTACCCCTAACCCTGACCCTAACCCCTGGGGTTACCCCTAACCCCTAGGGTTACTCCCTAACCCTAACCCTGACCCCTAAGGTTACCCCCTAACCCTAACCCCTAGGATTACCCCTAACCCAAACCCTGACCCCTAGGGTTACCCCCTAACCCCTAGGATTACCCCCTAACCCTTACCCCTAAGGTTACCCCCTAACCCTAACCCCTAGGGTTACCCCCTAACCCCTAGGATTACCCCCTAACCCAAACCCTGACCCCTAGGGTTACCCCCTAACCCCTAGGATTACCCCCTAACCCTAACCCTGACCCCTAAGGTTACCCCCTAACCCTAACCCCTAGGGTTACCCCCTAACCCTCACCCTGAGTTTAGTTAACGAGGGCGGCCAATAAGGAAGGTTGGGGGTTCGATTCCCAGTCTCGTCACTCAAAATTGGTGAAACCGACAGCAGCCCACCTCAGGCTGAGTTGCCCTTGAGCAAGGCACCGCGCCCCCATGCTCCCCGGACGCTGAATGGCTGCCAATGATCTTAAACTGTTCCACAGTCCTGTCTGTTGCCGTGGTTACCTGCTGATTAGAAATGCTGGTTAAACTGGTGGCCTGAACTGGGCCTGATTACAACAGCCAATCAGAGGGCAGCATTTTTTGTGTCCATGGTTAAAGCTTATGGATAAAACTTTGGTCAAACTCTGTCACAAATAATCAATAAGAAGACGGAGACACTGGTTGGATTAGATCTCCCCTTCCCCCTCTATTCATTCTGAATGTAGGTCATCGGCAGGGGGCGGGGCTTATCACAAGAGGATTATAAAGATGACATTTACTGAAAGGGGGGGGAGGGGATGTGATGCACTGAGGGTCTGAATGTCTCTGCTCTGTCCTCCAGGCCTGATCCTGCTCTTCTACCTGGTCTTCTACCTGTTTCTGGCGGGGATGTTCACCCTCACCATGTACATCATGCTGCTGACGCTCGACGACTACAAGCCCACCTGGCAGGACCGGCTGGCCACTCCAGGTCAGAGCGTCAGACATCAGGGAGGGGTTACCACACCTGCCCTGCAGGTGTTAGTGTTTACCTGCCCCCACACACCTGTTCCATCACCTGCAGCGAGGCTCCGCCCACACAAACGGGAGGTTTGAGTTCAACCTGACCAATCTGCACCTGACCTTAGCTCAGGTGCAGATTGGTCAGGTTGAACTCACAATGTTCTCAAATCTTTAACCTTGTAGCACCCAAGCATATGAATAATCATTGAAAAAAATAATTTTGGCTCTTCTTGCATCTTTTTGGGTGGGAATAAACCAATATTTTTTGGAATTTTTGGAATTGGGCTATTTTTGATCATTTTAGACAATGTTGCATATTTGCAACTGTGGGCTTTCCTGATTAATTTAGTTCACAAAACCAAGTCATTCTCTGCAGATCGTTTGGCAAAAAAGGTTTAGTGAAAATTCACCAGTAACTGCTGCTACCACAATAAAATGTATATAATAAACCTTTATTGAACATTCTTAATACAAAGTGCGGAACACAACCATCATAAACTTTCCATTCAACAACAAATCAAACAGATTTCACACATCTTTGTTGTGAAAAAGTGAAGCACATATAAAATGCAAAAAATGTAATGTAAATAAAAATGTAATGTAAATAAAAGATGTGCACATGAAGCTAATAAAAAAATGCAAAAAAAAATCATAATAATACAATTTGGAGAGCTGAGCTCCCATTACCGCTGTGAAAGGTGGACAGAGCAGAGCACACCAAACGAGAGCAGAACCAACTGGAACAGACCACCGCAGAGCAGAGTGTAATTCACTGAGCCAAGAAAATGATGCTGTGACAACTGTCAGCACATAAAATCTAATGTAAAAAAATATTACACATGGATGTAAATAATGTATGTAAATAAAAATGTAAATAAAATATAATGTAAATAAATAAAAAGCTTGTTGCATATCTGCAACTGTGGGTGCTACAAGGTTAAATCTCCATCTATCACCAGTTTCTGCACATAGAAACCTAAAGCTTCTAATCCATGGTTCCCTTTCACTGCTCACCTCCAGGTGGTGACAAACGGTCAAGTTAAAAAGGTTTTTATTCAAAATAAAGTCTCATCTTTGGTATGGTATGGTATGGTATGTTTTTATATGAACAGGAACAGTGTACAATAAACATTGACCATGAGGAAAGATGCTTTGTACCAGGTTATATCAGGAAATGCTAGTTTCCACCTGTAGTCCCTGGGCAGGTTGGTGTACAAAACTGGTTCTAAAAGGTACATGAGCACATGACCATTTCACCATACATTTTCACATATAAATCACTATAATTTAATTTAATACACAATAAAAGTTGTTCCACATGAATAAAATAAATGAAAAATAAAAAGCATCTCTCATTTACACACAACATTCACTCTCCTTTGAGGAACGGCGGGATGTGTTGCTGCCACTTTTGTTTCTGTGCTGGATTTTTCTGGCTCAATGATCTCTGGGTGCAGTCTATCAGATCAGATGAGGGTTAGATCATCCTAGGTTCACCTTCTGCATCCTACTGCAGACTCAACCGCTGGCATGTTCAGGAAAAAACAACTTCAGGATCAGACCCATATGGTTCAGAGGTACTGGAAGTTACTGTCTTCAGTCTCCAGACTTATTTATTATGGGACCAATGCTGAAGGCATTAGACACACTTACTAATCTGTTGCCAGACTTTCATTGTGAGAATGCTTTAAGGCATTCTCACTATTAAGTTCCTGTTTCTCTTTTTTATTATTATTCCGCCAGTTTTCGGCACCTAACTACTCCTGCATACTTTCAGCTATTTCTACAATTTTGGTATCAAAACGTTCAGCTCTTTCAGCAGATTCCTGCTATCATTTTTGGTGTTTTTACCTTTTACACTTTTTAAGATATTCCACTTTTATTTGAATGGAAACTGCTTTCAGCTCTTCTAAATTATCTTCGTCTTTCCAACTATTTCTGCTTGCTTTCAGCTAGAGACACCATTCAAACTTTAAAATGTTCACAAGACATTCAGCTATTACCATTTGTTTCAGCTTTTTCAAATCTTCAGCCAATTTTGAAATATGACCGTTTCAAAAACATGAACATTTTGCTCCTTCTTGATTTTTATGAATGAGCACACAGTTGAGTGCGTGCTGATAAGTTTAAAATTTTTCAAACAAATTCCTCTAACTTTCATACAGTTTAACTTAGAGAAACAAATTATACCTTAAAATGTAGGAAAAATTGTCCTCTTTCAGCCAATGTAACTACTAAAGAGCTCACATTTACAGAATTTCAGCTATGAGCCTTGAACCGAGATCAACCTCTCAAATTCTCTTACTAACTCCAATGTTAAGTTTGGTAGTACACAAATGTCACAAAATTCCTTCAACCAATACCTTAGCAACAGTTTTTACTGCTAAAATTGAACTGTTTTCAGCTTTTTTTTAGCATGGTCAGCTATCCCCATTCAGCCCGTTTCCGCCCTAAAGTTCGGCGCGCTGCTAGTCTAGCAGCGATGGTCCGACCGGCATAAAAAGCACACCGCTGCGTGCGCATCGATCGGGAATGGTGTGTTATGACTTTTGGCTCTCATTAGTTGAAAGGAATTCCGGCAAAATGGGAAAAAGTGGGAAAATTGTGGATGGGAAAATGCAATGAAAAGCACTTAACTATTTTAGAGGCCTTATAACTCAGCCATAAAGCATCACACAGACCCCATTCAAAGTTTATATGTGACAGGAGACTCTCAGCTTTAACTGAACTGAAGGGTTTGTTGATACATTTTACAGCTTTGACACAACCGCAGTTTACGTTTTAGGAAGACTACATCTCAGCTGAGGTGTCTTTCCTACTCTGTTTCTCACTCTAAATTCGATACTGCACCAATTCCTCAAACTTTGATTGGTTGTTAACGAGGCTCAGGCTGTGATTGGTTGTTTAATAAGGCTCAGGTTGTGATTGGTTGTTAACAAAGCTCAGGCTGTGATTGGTTGTTAACGAGGCTCAGGCTGTGATTGGTTGTTAACAAGGCTAAGGCTGTGATTGGTTGTTAACGAGGCTCAGGCTGTGATTGGTCGTTAACGAGGCTCAGGCTGTGATTGGTTGTTAATAAGGCTCAGGCTGTGATTGGTTGTTAACGAGGCTCAGGCTGTGATTGGTTGTTAACGAGGCTCAGGCTGTGATTGGTTGTTAATAAGGCTCAGGCTGTGATTGGTTGTTAACGAGGCTCAGGCTGTGATTGGTTATTTAATATGGCTCAGGCTGTAATTGGCTGTTAACGAGGCTCAGGCTGTGATTGGTTGTTAATGAGGCTCAGACTGTGATTGGTTAACCATTGGTTTTTGTGTTTCAGGGATGATGATTCGTCCAAGGGGTGATCAGATGGAGATCGGTTTCTCGGTATCAGAAACTGAGAGCTGGGACGGTTTCATCCAAAACCTCAACACCTTCCTGTCCCGTAAGGCTTGTTTACTAATGCTAATGTTTACCTGTCTGTGTTTACCTGTCTGCTTTTACCTGTCTGTGTTTACCTGTCTGCTTTTACCTGTCTCTGTTTACCTGTCTGTGTTTACCTGTCTGCTTTTACCTGTCTCTGTTTACCTGTCTGTGTTTACCTGTCTGTGTTTACCTGTGTGTGTTTACCTGTGTGTGTTTACCTGTGTGTGTTTACCTGTGTGTGTTTACCTGTCTGTGTTTACCTGTCTGTGTTTACCTGTCTGTGTTTACCTGTCTGCTTTTACCTTTCTGCTTTTAACTGTGTGTGTTTACCTGTCTTTATTTACCTGTGTGTGTGTTTGCCTGTCTGATTTTACCTGTCTGTATTTACCTGTCTGCTTTTACCTGTCTGTGTTTACCTGTGTGTATTTACCTGTGTGTGTTTACCTGTCTGTGTTTACCTGTCTGTGTTTACCTGCCTGTGTTTACCTGTCTCTGTTTACCTGTCTGTGTTTATCTGTATGTGTTTACCTGTCTTTGTTTACCTGTCTGTGTTTACCTGTCTGCTTTTACCTGTCTGCTTTTAACTGTGTGTGTTTACCTGTCTTTATTTACCTGTGTGTGTGTTTGCCTGTCTGCTTTTACCTGTCTGTGTTTACCTGTCTGTGTTTACCTGTTTGTGTTTATCTGTCTGTGTTTACCTGTGTGTGTTTACCTGTCTTTGTTCACCTGTGTGTGTTTACCTGTCTGTGTTTACCTGTCTGCTTTTACCTGTCTGTGTTTACCTGTGTGTGTTTACCTGTGTGTGTTTACCTGTGTGTGTTTACCTGTCTGTGTTTACTTGTCTGTGTTTACCTGTGTGTGTTTACCTGTCTGCTTTTACCTGTCTGTGTTTATCTGTCTGTGTTTACCTGTGTGTGTTTACCTGTCTGCTTTTACCTGTCTGTGTTTACCTGTCTGTGTTTTCCTGTCTGCTTTTACTTGTCTGTGTTTATCTGTATGTGTTTACCTGTCTTTGTTTACCTGTCTGTGTTTACCTGTCTGTGTTTACCTGTCTTTGTTTACCTGTGTGTGTTTACCTGTCTGCTTTTACCTGTCTGTGTTTACCTGTCTGTGTTTACCTGTGTGTATTTACCTGTCTGTGTTTACCTGTCTTTGTTTACCTGTGTGTGTTTACCTGTCTGCTTTTACCTGTCTGTGTTTACCTGTCTGTGTTTACCTGTGTGTATTTACCTGTCTGTGTTTACCTGTCTTTGTTTACCTGTGTGTGTTTACCTGTCTGCTTTTACCTGTCTGTGTTTATCTGTCTGTGTTTACCTGTGTGTGTTTACCTGTCTGCTTTTACCTGTCTGTGTTTACCTGTCTGTGTTTTCCTGTCTGCTTTTACTTGTCTGTGTTTATCTGTATGTGTTTACCTGTCTTTGTTTACCTGTCTGTGTTTACCTGTCTGTGTTTACCTGTCTTTGTTTACCTGTGTGTGTTTACCTGTCTGCTTTTACCTGTCTGTGTTTACCTGTCTGTGTTTACCTGTGTGTATTTACCTGTCTGTGTTTACCTGTCTTTGTTTACCTGTGTGTGTTTACCTGTCTGCTTTTACCTGTCTGTGTTTACCTGTCTGTGTTTACCTGTGTGTATTTACCTGTCTGTGTTTACCTGTCTTTGTTTACCTGTGTGTGTTTACCTGTCTGCTTTTACCTGTCTGTGTTTACCTGTCTTTGTTTACCTGTGTGTGTTTACCTGTCTGTGTTTACCTGTCTTTGTTTACCTGTGTGTGTTTACCTGTCTGTGTTTACCTGTCTTTGTTTACCTGTGTGTGTTTACCTGTCTGCTTTTACCTGTCTGTGTTTACCTGTCTGTGTTTACCTGTGTGTATTTACCTGTCTGCTTTTACCTGTCTGTGTTTACCTGTCTGCTTTTACCTGTCTGCTTTTAACTGTGTGTGTTTACCTGTCTTTATTTACCTGTGTGTGTGTTTGCCTGTCTGCTTTTACCTGTCTGTTTTTACCTGTCTGTGTTTACCTGTTTGTGTTTACCTGTCTGTGTTTACCTGTCTTTGTTCACCTGTGTGTGTTTACCTGTCTGTTTTTACCTGTCAGCATTTACCTGTCAGCATTTACCTGTGTGTGTTTACCTGTCTGTGTTTACCTGTGTGTGTTTACCTGTGTGTGTTTACCTGTGTGTGTTTACCTGTCTGTGTTTACTTGTCTGTGTTTACCTGTCTGTGTTTACCTGTCTTTGTTTACCTGTGTGTGTTTACCTGTCTGTGTTTACCTGTCAGCATTTACCTGTCTCTGTTTACCTGTCTGCTTTTACCTGTCTGTGTTTACCTGTGTGTGTTTACCTGTCTGCTTTTACCTGTCTGTGTTTACCTGTGTGTGTTTTCCTGTCTGCTTTTACCTGTCTGTGTTTATCTGTATGTGTTTACCTGTCTTTGTTTACCTGTGTGTGTTTACCTGTCTGTGTTTACCTGTCTGTGTTTACCTGTCTGTGTTTACCTGTGTGTGTTTACCTGTCTGTGTTTACCTGTCTTTGTTTACCTGTGTGTGTTTACCTGTCTGTGTTTACCTGTCTTTGTTTACCTGTGTGTGTTTACCTGTGTGTGTTTACCTGTCTTTGTTTACCTGTGTGTGTTTACCTGTGTGTGTTTACCTGTCTTTGTTTACCTGTGTGTGTTTACCTGTCTGTGTTTACCTGTGTGTGTTTACCTGTCTGTGTTTACCTGTCTTTGTTTACCTGTGTGTGTTTACCTGTCTGTGTTTACCTGTGTGTGTTTACCTGTCCTTGTTTACCTGTCTGTGTTTACCTGTGTGTGTTTACCTGTCTGTGTTTACCTGTCTGTGTTTACCTGTGTGTGTTTACCTGTCTGTGTTTACCTGTCTGTGTTTACCTGTGTGTGTTTACCTGTGTGTGTTTACCTGTCTGTGTTTACCTGTGTGTGTTTACCTGTCTGTGTTTACCTGTTGGTGTTTACCTGTCTGTGTTTACCTGTCTGTGTTTACCTGTCTGTGTTTACCTGTGTGTGTTTACCTGTCTGTGTTTACCTGTCTGTGTTTACCTGTGTGTGTTTACCTGTCTGTGTTTACCTGTCTGTGTTTACCTGTGTGTGTTTACCTGTCTGTGTTTACCTGTGTGTGTTTACTTGTCTGTGTTTACCTGTCTGTGTTTACCTGTCTTTGTTTACCTGTGTGTGTTTACCTGTGTGTGTTTACCTGTCTGTGTTTACCTGTCTGTGTTTACCTGTCTGTGTTTACCTGTCTTTGTTTACCTGTGTGTGTTTACCTGTGTGTATTTACCTGTCTGTGTTTACCTGTCTGTGTTTACCTGTCTGTGTTTACCTGTCTGTGTTTACCTGTCTTTGTTTACCTGTGTGTGTTTACCTGTGTGTATTTACCTGTCTGTGTTTACCTGTCTGTGTTTACCTGTCTGTGTTTACCTGTCTGTGTTTACCTGTGTGTGTTTACCTGTCTGTGTTTACCTGTCTGTGTTTACCTGTGTGTGTTTACCTGTCTGTGTTTACCTGTGTGTGTTTACTTGTCTGTGTTTACCTGTCTGTGTTTACCTGTCTTTGTTTACCTGTGTGTGTTTACCTGTGTGTGTTTACCTGTCTGTGTTTACCTGTCTGTGTTTACCTGTCTGTGTTTACCTGTCTTTGTTTACCTGTGTGTGTTTACCTGTGTGTATTTACCTGTCTGTGTTTACCTGTCTGTGTTTACCTGTCTGTGTTTACCTGTCTGTGTTTACCTGTCTGTGTTTACCTGTCTGTGTTTACCTGTCTTTGTTTACCTGTCTGTGTTTACCTGTCTGTGTTTACCTGTGTGTGTTTACCTGTGTGTGTTTACCTGTCTGTGTTTACCTGTCTGTGTTTACCTGTCTTTGTTTACCTGTCTGTGTTTACCTGTCTGTGTTTACCTGTCTGCTTTTACCTGTCTGTGTTTACCTGTCTTTGTTTACCTGTGTGTGTTTACCTGTGTGTGTTTACCTGTGTGTATTTACCTGTCTGTGTTTACCTGTGTGTGTTTACCTGTCTGTGTTTACCTGTCTGTGTTTACCTTTCTGCTTTTCTGTTTGTGTGCAGCCTACAACGACACCTACCAGGTTCAGACCAATGATAACTGCCCCCCTGATCAGTTCTTCATCCAGGAGGACAGTGGAGAGGTAAGCCTGTCTGATCTCCACCTGTCTGCTCTCACCTCCACCTGTCTCACCTTCACCTGTCTGTTCTCACCTCCACCTTTCTTCTCTCACCTCCACCTGTCTTCTCTCACATTCCACCTGTCTGTTCTCACCTCCACCTTTCTTCTCTCACCTCCACCTGTCTTCTCTCACCTCCACCTGTCTGTTCTCACCTCCACCTTTCTTCTCTCACCTCCACCTGTCTTCTCTCACCTCCACCTGTCTTCTCTCACCTCCACCTGTTCTCCACCCTCCTACAGGTGAGGAACAACCCTAAGCGCTCCTGTCAGTTCAACCGGACGATGTTGGGGGATTGTTCTGGGGTGTCGGATCGTTTCTATGGTTACGACAGAGGTCAGCCCTGCGTCCTCATCAAACTGAACCGGGTACGTTCAGACCTCAGACCCTCAGACCTCAGACCTCAGATCTCAGACCTCAGACCTCAGACCTCAGATCTCTGATCTCAGACCTCAGATCTCAGATCTCAGACCTCAGATCTCAGACCTCAGATCTCAGATCTCAGATCTCAGACCTCAGACCTCAGATTTCAGATCTCAGATCTCTGATCTCAGATCTCAGATCTCAGATCTCAGACCTCAGACCTCAGATTTCAGATCTCAGATCTCAGACCTCATATCTCAGACATCAGACCTCGGATCTCGGACCTCAGATCTCAGACCTCAGACCTCAGACCTCAGATCTCAGACCTCAGATTTCAGATCTCAGATCTCATACCTCAGATCTTAGATCTCAGAACTCAGACCTCAGATCTCAGATCTCAGACCTCAGATCTCAGATCTCAGACCTCAGACCTCAGATCTCAGATCTCAGATCTCAGACCTCAGATCTCAGATCTCAGACCTCAGATCTCAGACCTCAGATCTCAGATCTCAGATCTCAGATCTCAGACCTCAGACCTCAGATTTCAGATCTCAGACCTCAGATCTCAGATCTCAGATCTCAGATCTCAGACCTCAGACCTCAGATTTCAGATCTCAGACCTCAGATCTCTGATCTCAGATCTCAGATCTCAGATCTCAGACCTCAGACCTCAGATTTCAGATCTCAGATCTCAGACCTCATATCTCAGACATCAGACCTCGGATCTCGGACCTCAGATCTCAGACCTCAGACCTCAGACCTCAGATTTCAGATCTCAGATCTCATACCTCAGATCTTAGATCTCAGATCTCAGACCTCAGATTTCAGATCTCAGATCTCATACCTCAGATCTTAGATCTCAGAACTCAGACCTCAGATCTCAGATCTCAGACCTCAGATCTCAGATCTCAGACCTCAGACCTCAGATCTCAGATCTCAGATCTCAGACCTCAGATCTTAGACCTCAGATCTCAGACCTCAGACCTCAGATCTCAGATCTCAGACCTCAGATCTCAGATCTCAGACCTCAGACCTCAGATCTCAGATCTCAGACCTCAGATCTCAGATCTTAGATCTTAGATCTCAGATCTCAGACCTCAGATCTCAGACCTCAGATTTCAGATCTCAGATCTTAGACCTCAGATCTCAGATCTTAGACCTCAGATCTCAGACCTCAGACCTCAGATCTCAGATCTCGGACCTCAGATCTCAGACCTCAGACCTCAGACCTCAGATCTCAGACCTCAGATTTTCAATCTCAGATCTCAGACCTCAGATCTTAGATCTCAGACCTCAGATCTCAGATCTCAGATCTCAGATCTCAGATCTCAGACCTCAGATCTCAGATCTCAGATCTCAGACCTCAGACGTTAGACCTTCTCTGGGGGGACTCTAAAAACTGTCTCACGAGTTCCTCTCTCCTGTGTCCAGGTGATCGGGATGTTACCTGGGAAGGACGGGGAGTCTCCTTATATCACCTGTGGAGCAAAGGTCCGAGTCTCTGTGTTTGTCAGATTTATTGTCATCGTCCAGCAGCACAACAAAAGGAACAGCCGAGCCTTTAAAGTTCAGATCACTTAACAAACATTAAACAGTCGGCGCCATCATTCATCATTCATCATTCAGCAGTCATTGTGTGAGCTGAGTGTTCGGAATTATAACTCAGGTGTAACAAGATAAATACATAAATAAATCTGTTGGCAGTTAGTTTACATTCAGCAGGGTTAGGGCTCTGGGATAAAGGCTGTTTGTCCCGGTGTTGATGCACCTGCAGCGCCTCCCAGAGGGCAGGAGGTGGGTAACCAGTGGAGCTAAGGGTAGCCAGTGGAGCTAAGGGTTACCAGTGGAGCTAAGGGTAACCAGTGGAACTAAGGGTAGCCAGTGGAGCTAAGGGTAGCCAGTGGAGCTAAGGGTTACCAGTGGAGCTAAGGGTAACCAGTGGGGCTAAGGGTAGCCAGTGGAGCTAAGGGTAACCAGTGGAGCTAAAGGTAGCCAGTGGAGCTAAGGGTTACCAGTGGAACTAAGGGTAGCCAGTGGGGCTAAGGGTAGCCAGTGGAGCTAAGGGTAACCAGTGGAGCTAAAGGTAGCCAGTGGAGCTAAGGGTAGCCAGTGGAGCTAAGGGTAGCCAGTGGAGCTTAGGGTAACCAGTGGAGCTAAAGGTAGCCAGTGGAGCTAAGGGTAGCCAGTGGAGCTAAGGGTAGCCAGTGGAGCTAAGTGTAGCCAGTGGAGCTAAGTGTAGCCAGTGGAGCTAAGGGTAGTCAGTGGAGCTAAGGGTAACCAGTGGAGCTAAGGGTAACCAGTGGAGCTAAGGGTAGTCAGTGGAGCTAAGGGTAGCCAGTGGAGCTAAGGGTAACCAGTGGAGCTAAGGGTAACCAGTGGAGCTAAGGGTAACCAGTGGAGCTAAGAGTAGCCAGTGGAGCTAAGGGTAGCCAGTGGGGCTAAGGGTAGCCAGAGGAGCTAAGGGTAACCAGTGGAGCTAAGGGTAACCAGTGGAGCTAAGGGTAACCAGTGGAGCTAAGGGTAGCCAGTGGAGCTAAGAGTAGCCAGTGGAGCTAAGGGTAACCAGTGGAGTTAAGGGTAGCCAGTGGGGCTAAGGGTAACCAGTGGAGCTAAGGGTAACCAGTGGAGCTAAGGGTAACCAGAGGAGCTAATGGTAGCCAGTGGAGCCAAGGGTAGCCAGTGGAGCTAAGGGTAGCCAGTGGAGCTAAGGGTAGCCAGTGGAGCTAAGGGTAACCAGAGGAGCTAAGGGTAGCCAGTGGAGCTAAGGGTAGCCAGTGGATCTAAGGGTAGCCAGTGGAGCTAAGCTCAGTGAACAGAGGGGGGACGACTAATCTTTATGAATCTTACTTTCTGTCTGAATCTGTTTTCATCCTGTGTGTCTGTCGCCATCTTCAGACATACAAAGTGGGGAAAGATGAGTGGGTAAGAAAGTAGAAAGTGAAGATCGTAGAAAGTAGAATTTAGTGAATAGAAATAAACTTTTTCTTATCATAGAAATAGATAGAGAACTACATCGGAGACCAATTGAATTCAATTAAGTTTAAGTTTATAGAATGCCATATCACAACCATTGTAATTCAAGGATACAATTCAATCCAATTAATTAAATGCAAGACAATAATAACACAGTCAACGTACAATTCAATTCAATTTATTTATATAGCCACAAATTACAACAAATGTGATCTCAAGGCACTTAAATAATATAGTCCAATTCAAGCCAATTGGAATTCAATTCATTGTAAACATAATCAAATTAAATCCAATTAATTAATTTGAAAATAATCCAATTCATTCATATAGAGCCAATTCAAAAGCAATTTCCTAGCTAAGGAAACCAACTGAAACTTGTCTTCAGTCCAATCTCCCGTCCTGAGTGTGCCTGAGGCGACTGTGGAGAGAAACGACTCCCTTTGAACAGGAAGAAACCTCTGGCAGAACCAGAACCAGGAAGGGTGGCCATCAGAACCAAGACCAGGAAGGGTGGCCATCAGAACCAGAACCAGGAAGGGTGGCCATCAGAACCAAGACCAGGAAGGGTGGCCATCAGAACCAGAACCAGGAAGGGTGGCCATCAGAACCAGGACCAGGAAGGGTGGCCATCAGAACCAGAACCAGGAAGGGTGGCCATCAGAACCAGGACCAGGAAGGGTGGCCATCAGAACCAGAACCAGGAAGGGTGGCCATCAGAACCAGAACCAGGAAGGGTGGCCGTCAGAACCAGAACCAGGAAGGGTGGCCATCAGAACCAGAACCAGGAAGGGTGGCCATCAGAACCAGAACCAGGAAGGGTGGCCATCAGAACCAGGACCAGGAAGGGTGGCCATCAGAACCAGAACCAGGAAGGGTGGCCATCAGTACCAGAACCAGACCACAATAATGTCACATGTACATAATATCATTTGAGAAATTAAACAGGGGAAAAAGAGAGTAAAGTGAGGAAAGGTGTGACAGATGAGGCCATGAAACAGTCAACAAACAGCATGAAACAGTAGGAAACAGTCAACAAACAGTCAGCAAACAGCATGAAACACTCAACAAACAGCATGAAACACTCAACAAACAGCATGAAACAGTAGGAAACAGTCAACAAACAGTCAGCAAACAGCATGAAACACTCAACAAATAGCATGAAACAGTAGGAAACAGTCAACAAACAGCATGAAACACTCAACAAACAGCATGAAACACTCAACAAACAGCATGAAACAGTCAACAAACAGTATGAAACAGTCAACAAACAGCATGAAACACTCAACAAACAGCATGAAACACTCAACAAACAGCATGAAACACTCAACAAACAGCATGAAACAGTCAACATACAGTATGAAACAGTCAACAAACAGTAGGAAACAGCATGAAACAGTCAACAAACAGCATGAAACAGTCAACATACAGTATGAAACAGTCAACAAACAGCATGAAACAGTCAACAAACAGTATGAAACAGTCAACAAACAGTAGGAAACAGTCAACAAACAGCATGAAACAGTCAACAAACAGTATGAAACAGTCAGCAAACAGCATGAAACACTCAACAAACAGCATGAAACACTCAACAAACAGCATGAAACACTCAACAAACAGCATGAAACACTCAACAAACAGCATGAAACACTCAACAAACAGTATGAAACAGTCAGCAAACAGCATGAAACACTCAACAAACAGCATGAAACACTCAACAAACAGCATGAAACACTCAACAAACAGCATGAAACAGTCAACAAACAGTATGAAACAGTCAACAAACAGCATGAAACAGTCAACAAACAGCATGAAACACTCAACAAACAGCATGAAACAGTCAACAAACAGCATGAAACACTCAACAAACAGCATGAAACACTCAACAAACAGCATGAAACAGTCAACATACAGTATGAAACAGTCAACAAACAGTAGGAAACAGTATGAAACAGTCAACAAACAGCATGAAACAGTCAACAAACAGTATGAAACAGTCAACATACAGTATGAAACAGTCAACAAACAGCATGAATAGAGGTATATTAATAGAGGTTGCCTAGGTAACCATAAAGCGGCGGCGCGATCGTTTTCGCAGCGACCCCTCGAGAGGAAAAACTGTGTAAAACAGTGTAATTTTAGTGTATTTTTTTATTTATATTGTTAAGTTATGTGTCTGAAGTCTACGGGCTGCACTCGAGAGGCCGCTGGACTGCAACACTCAGATGCAGTGTCACAAAAAGTCTACCAACGGAGTCTACTTATGGGACTTAAACACTGCCCAACGGCGATACCAACGGAGACAAAGGATGCGCTACAGTCTACCAGCCTGCTTCGCAAATTCCCGAGCTCGCCTGAAGACAAGGGCCGGGTGAGGAGGCGCCAAAAGCGGTGTGAGAGAAGACGGAAGAGGGGCAAGAGAGCCGGTATCCGTGCGAGGCTGATGGCTAATGCTAGCCGACCGGCTCTCCCGTCCATCCTGCTCTCTAACGTCCGCTCACTTGAAAATAAACTGGACTACATCAAACTACAACGGACTACTCAACGGGACACTAGGGACTGCTGTGTGTATGTTTTCACAGAAACATGGCTCAGCGACCGCGTCCCGGAGGCGGCCATTCAGCTAGACGGACTAGCCTCGCATCGAGCCGACAGAGACCCGCTGTGCGGTAAGACACGAGGCGGGGGACTGTGTGTTTACATCAACACGGACTGGTGCAACAACTCTGTCCTAGTCTCCAAGTCCTGTTCATCGCTGGTGGAATACGCGGTCGTGAGATATAGACCATTCTACTTACCGAGAGAGATATCCTCCCTGCACGTTGTAGCTGTGTACATTCCTCCCAGCGCTAACGCTAAGGAAGCGCTAACCGCACTGTACGGGGCCATCAGTGATCTCCAAAACAAACATCCAGAAGGACTGCTTATTGTCGCCGGAGACTTCAATCATGCTAATCTAAAAACAGTGCTTCCAAAATTCTACCAACATGTGGATTTTGCAACGAGAGGAGCGAACACGCTGGATCTTGTTTACACCCCCATACCCGGTGCATATGGTGCCGAGCCCCGCCCCCACCTGGGATATTCTGACCACATCTCCGTCAAGCTGATCCCAGCATACAGACCGCTGGTCAGACGCTCCGGACCAGTCAACAAACAGGTAAAGACCTGGCCGGAAGGAGCCCTCTCTACCCTCCAGGACTGTTATGAGTGCACTGACTGGCAAATGTTTAGGGAAGCAGCAACCACCAACGGCTCCACTGACCTAGAGGAGTACACGGCTTCAGTCACTGGTTTCATCAGTAAGTGCACTGATGACGTCACGGTCATCAAATCCATCACCACGCGCTCTAACCAGAAGCCATGGATGACTGCTGAGGTGCGTGCACTGCTGAGAGCCAGAGACGCAGCATTCAGAACAGGAGAAAAGGAGGCCCTGAGCAGAGCGCGGGCAACACTGGCCCAGGCTATCAGGGATGCAAAGCGAGCGCATGCCCAGAAAATCCACGGCCACTTCAGAGGCAGTGGAGACACACAGCAGCTGTGGCAGGGAATCCAAGCCATCACTAACTTCAGGACAACAACACCGGCCTGTGACAGTGATGCCTCCCTGCCCGATGCGCTGAACGTGTTCTACAGTCGTTTTGATGCAGAGAATGATGTGGTGGCAAGGAAGAACACCCCCCCTCCTGGCGAACAAGTGCTATGCCTGACCACAGCTGAAGTGAGAAAGACTCTGCAAAGAGTCAACCCACGTAAGGCTGCTGGCCCAGACAACATTCCCGGGAGTGTGCTGAGGGGATGTGCAGACCAACTGTCAGATGTCTTCACGGACATCTTCAACATCTCCCTGAGCAGTGCCATCGTCCCATCGTGCTTCAAAACCACCACCATCGTCCCTGTGCCCAAGAAGTCGCCTGTGTCATGCCTCAATGATCACCGCCCCATCGCACTCACCCCTACCATCATGAAGTGCTTTGAGAGGTGGATCCTGAAGCACATCAAGAACCATCTGCCTCCCACCCTAGACCCCCTGCAGTTCGCGTACCGAGCCAACCGCTCCCCCGACGACGCCATCAACACCACCCTCCACCTAGCACTCACGCACCTGGACAAAAAAGACACTTACGTCAGAATGCTGTTCATAGACTTCAGTTCAGCATTCAACACTATCATCCCACAGCACCTGACTAGGAAGCTGAGCTTGCTTGGCCTGAACACTACCCTCTGCAACTGGATCCTGGACTTTCTTACGGGGAGACCCCAGTCAGTCCGGATCGGAAACAACACCTCCAGCACCACCACACTGAGCACAGGGGCACCTCAAGGCTGCGTGCTCAGCCCACTGCTGTTCACACTCCTAACCCACGACTGCACAGCACCACACGACTCAACCGTGGTGGGTCTCATCGAAAAGAACGACGAGTCATCATACAGGGAGGAGGTGGAAAAGCTGATCACCTGGTGCAAAGCCAACAACCTGTCTCTGAATGTGGACAAAACTAAAGAGATGGTTGTTGACTTCCGCAGAGCACAGAGGGACCACGAGCCTCTGCACATCGAAGGCTCCCCGGTGGAGATTGTGGAGAACACCAAATTCCTTGGTGTCCATCTGGCGAAGAACTTCACCTGGTCCCTCAACACCGGCTCCACCGTAAAGAAGGCCCAGCAGCGTCTCCACTTCCTGAGAAAGCTGAAGAGAGCCCACCTCCCTCCCACCATTCTCACCACCTTCTACAGAGGGACCATAGAGAGCCTCCTGGGTAGCTGCATCACCGCCTGGTTCGGTAACTGCACCCAACTGGACCGCAAAAACCTTCAGCGTGTGGTGAGGACGGCTGAAAAGATCATTGGAGCCACTCTCCCCTCCGTCTCAGACATCTACACCACACGCTGCATCCGCAAGTCAACCAGGATTCTTAAAGACCCCTCCCACCCCTCACACAGACTTTTCTCACCCCTCCCATCTGGCAGAAGGTACCGCAGCATACGGTCTGTCACCACCAGACTACAAAACAGCTTCTTCCCCCAGGCCATACGACTCCTCAACGCTCAGACTGATCTGATCACCTCTGTTGTCCCAGCTGTTCTTTGTTGTTGCTGTTTGTTGCACTGAAAAACTTCTCGAGAAACGTTATTTCATTCCACTGTGTACTGTGTATATGGCTGGAATGACAATAAACCCTCTTGAATCTTGAATCTTGAATGAAACAGTCAATAAATAGTATGAAACAGCATGAAACAGTCAATAAACAGTATGAAACAGCATGAAACAGTCAACAAACAGTATGAAACAGCATGAAACAGTCAACAAACAGTATAAAACAGTCAACAAACAGTAGGAAACAGCATGAAACAGTCAACAAACAGTAGGAAACAGTCAACAAACAGTAGGAAACAGCATGAAACAGTCAACAAACAGTATGAAACACTCAACAAACAGCATGAAACAGTCAACATACAGTATGAAACAGTCAACAAACAGTAGGAAACAGCATGAAACAGTCAACAAACAGCATGAAACAGTCAACAAACAGTAGGAAACAGTCAACAAACAGTAGGAAACAGCATGAAACAGTCAACAAACAGTATGAAACACTCAACAAACAGCATGAAACAGTCAACATACAGTATGAAACAGTCAACAAACAGTAGGAAACAGCATGAAACAGTCAACAAACAGCATGAAACAGTCAACATACAGTATGAAACAGCATGAAAGTAAACAAACAGTAGGAAACAGCATGAAACAGTCAACAAACAGCATGAAACAGTCAACAAACAGTAGGAAACAGTCAAC
This sequence comes from Odontesthes bonariensis, assembly GCF_027942865.1. Taxonomy (NCBI): domain Eukaryota; kingdom Metazoa; phylum Chordata; class Actinopteri; order Atheriniformes; family Atherinopsidae; genus Odontesthes; species Odontesthes bonariensis. Next base: position 251,726 of record NC_134524.1, read on the forward strand.
AAACAGTAGGAAACAGCATGAAACAGTCAACAAACAGTAGGAACAGTCAACAAACAGTAGGAAACAGCATGAAACAGTCAACAAACAGCATGAAACAGTCAACAAACAGTAGGAAACAGTCAACAAACAGTAGGAAACAGCATGAAACAGTCAACAAACAGTAGGAACAGTCAACAAACAGTAGGAAACAGCATGAAACAGTCAACAAACAGTATGAAACACTCAACAAACAGCATGAAACAGTCAACAAACAGTAGGAAACAGCATGAAACAGTCAACAAACAGCATGAAACAGTCAACAAAAAGCATGAAACAGTCAACAAACAGTATGAAACAGCATGAAACAGTCAACAAACAGTATGAAACAGCATGAAACAGTCAACAAACAGCATGAAACAGTCAACAAACAGTATGAAACAGCATGAAACAGTCAACAAACAGCATGAAACAGCATGAAACAGTCAACAAACAGCATGAAACAGCATGAAACAGTGAACAAACAGTATGAAACTGTCAACAAACAGTATGAAACTGTCAACATACAGTATGAAACTGTCAACAAACAGTGAACGAACAGTATGAAACTGTCAACAAACAGTATGAAACTGTCAACATACAGTATGAAACTGTCAACAAACAGTATGAAACTGTCAACATACAGTATGAAACTGTCAACAAACAGCATTAAACAGTCAACAAACAGTATGAAACAGCATGAAACAGTCAACAAACAGTCAATAAACAGTATGAAACAGTCAACACACAGTATGAAACTGTCAACAAACAGTCAACAAACAGCATTAAACAGTCAACAAACAGCATGAAACAGTCAACATACAGTATGAAACAGTCAACAAACAGTATGAAACTGTCAACAAACAGCATTAAACAGTCAACAAACAGTATGAAACAGCATGAAACAGTCAACAAACAGTCAATAAACAGTATGAAACAGTCAACACACAGTATGAAACTGTCAACAAACAGTCAACAAACAGCATTAAACAGTCAACAAACAGCATGAAACAGTCAACATACAGTATGAAACAGTCAACAAACAGTAGGAAACAGTCAACAAACAGCATGAAACAGCATGAAACAGTCAACAAACAGCAGGAAACAGCATGAAACAGTCAACAAACAGCATGAAACAGCATGAAACAGTCAACAAACAGCATGAAACAGCATGAAACAGTGAACAGTCAATAAACAGTATGAAACAGCATGAAACAGTCAACAAACAGCATGAAACAGCATGAAACAGTCAACAAACAGCATGAAACAGCATGAAACAGTCAACAAACAGCAGGAAACAGCATGAAACAGTCAACAAACAGCATGAAACAGCATGAAACAGTCAACAAACAGCATGAAACAGCATGAAACAGTCAACAAACAGCAGGAAACAGCATGAAACAGTCAACAAACAGCATGAAACAGCATGAAACAGTCAACAAACAGCAGGAAACAGCATGAAACAGTCAACAAACAGCATGAAACAGCATGAAACAGTGAACAAACAGTCAATAAACAGTATGAAACTGTCAACAAACAGTCAACAAACAGCATTAAACAGTCAACAAACAGCATGAAACAGTCAACAAACAGTATGAAACAGCATGAAACAGTCAACAAACAGCATGAAACAGTCAACAAACAGCATGAAACAGCATGAAACAGTCAACAAACAGCAGGAAACAGCATGAAACAGTCAACAAACAGCATGAAACAGCATGAAACAGTGAACAAACAGTCAATAAACAGTATGAAACTGTCAACAAACAGTCAACAAACAGCATTAAACAGTCAACAAACAGCATGAAACAGTCAACATACAGTATGAAACAGTCAACATACAGTAGGAAACAGTCAACAAACAGTATGAAACAGTCAACAAACAGCATGTAACAGTATGAAACAGTCAACAAACAGCATGAAACGCAAAGCAGTTGAAAACTATAAACAAACATGGCATCATGTTTCATGACGTCTCCTTTTTACTGTAGTTTATTTTAAAAGGTGAGTTCTTTGGTGGACTTCAGGTTATTGGTCATTCATCAGATCAGAAGTACTCATGTTTGTGTTTGTTTCTTCAGGTCATTCATCAGATCAGAAGTACTCATGTTTGTGTTTGTTTCTTCAGGTCATTCATCAGATCAGAAGTACTCATGTTTGCGTTTGTTTCTTCAGAGGGAGGACGGTGACAAGATGGGGCCGCTGGCGTATTATCCCGCCAACGGGACCTTTAACCTCATGTATTATCCATATTACGGCAAGAAAGCTCAGGTAGGTCAGCTAACTGCAGACAGTCTGTACAGAGTACAGAGTACAGAGTACTGACTGAGTACTGAGTACTGACTGAGTACTGACTGAGTACTGAGTATTTAGTACAGAGTACTGAGTACTGACAGAGTACAGAGTACTGAGTACAGAGTACAGAGTACTGACTGAGTACTGAGTACTGACTGAGTACTGAGTACTGACTGAGTACTGTTACCGTAAGTACCGTTCAGTATTAACCCAATACTCAGTACTAAGTTGTCAGTATAACGTAGTACTCTCTCAGTACTAGTAGGTAGTACTGAGTGTATGTGTTCCTGGGTGATGCTGATCAGGGATGTGTTCGGTGTCTCAGGTGAACTACACTCAGTACTTATTCAGTAGTTATTACACACTCAGTAGTTATTATACACTCAGTAGTTATTACATAGTTATTACACACTCAGTACTTACTCAGTAGTTATTCAGTAGTTATTACACACTCAGTAGTTATTACATAGTTATTACACACTCAGTACTTACTCAGTAGTTATTACATAGTTATTACACACTCAGTAGTTATTACATAGTTATTACACACTCAGTACTTACTCAGTAGTTATTACATAGTTATTACACACTCAGTAGTTATTACATAGTTATTACACACTCAGTACTTACTCAGTAGTTATTACACACTCAGTACTTACTCAGTAGTTATTCAGTAGTTATTACACACTCAGTACTTTCTGTCTTCGGTGTCTCAGGTGAACTACACTCAGCCTCTGGTGGCGGTGAAGTTTCTGAACGCCTCGATGAACACGGACATCAATGTGGAGTGTAAAGTCATCTCCAACACGCTGTCGGCCGGAGGCGAGCGGGACAAGTTCGCCGGACGGGTGTCCTTCAAACTCCGGATCAACGACAAATAGACCCGCCCACCGACACGCGTTAAAGCTGCGTTCACCACGTTTCTGGTTATTTATTTTCCTCTCACTGACCGGCTTCACCATGTTTCACCGGCTGAGGCTTCCAGCTGTTTTCTGTCCCCACTAGTCATGCAAAACTCTTTGTTTCTTTGGTGTTTCTCCAATGTGACCCTCCACGCAGCTTTAACCAAAACACACTGACAAGACCAATCAGCACTCACTCACGCTCTGATGTCACTGCCACTGAGGACGGATGCAGATGATGTCATCTCCTCCGTCACCGATCATTCTGCGTACGCAGATGATGTCGTCTCCTCCGTCACCGATCATTCTGCGTACGCAGATGATGTCGTCTCCTCCGTCACCGATCATTCTGCGTACGCAGATGATGTCCTCTCCTCCGTCACCGATCATTCTGCGTACGCAGATGATGTCGTCTCCTCCGTCACCGATCATTCTGCGTACGCAGATGATGTCCTCTCCTCCGTCACCGATCATTCTGCGTACGCAGATGATGTCCTCTCCTCCGTCACCGATCATTCTGCGTACGCAGATGATGTCCTCTCCTCCGTCACCGATCATTCTGCGTACGCAGATGATGTCCTGTCCTCCGTCACCGATCATTCTGCGTACGCAGATGATGTCCTGTCCTCCGTCACCGATCATTCTGCGTACGCAGATGATGTCCTCTCCTCCGTCACCGATCATTCTGCGTACGCAGATGATGTCCTCTCCTCCGTCACCGATCATTCTGCGTACGCAGATGATGTCCTGTCCTCCGTCACCGATCATTCTGCGTACGCAGATGATGTCCTCTCCTCCGTCACCGATCATTCTGCGTACGCAGATGATGTCCTCTCCTCCGTCACCGATCATTCTGCGTACGCAGATGATGTCCTCTCCTCCGTCACCGATCATTCTGCGTACGCAGATGATGTCCTCTCCTCCGTCACCGATCATTCTGCGTACGCAGATGATGTCCTGTCCTCCGTCACCGATCATTCTGCGTACGCAGATGATGTCCTCTCCTCCGTCACCGATCATTCTGCGTACGCAGATGATGTCCTCTCCTCCGTCACCGATCATTCTGCGTACGCAGATGATGTCCTGTCCTCCGTCACCGATCATTCTGCGTACGCAGATGATGTCGTCTCCTCCGTCACCGATCATTCTGCGTACGCAGATGATGTCCTGTCCTCCGTCACCGATCATTCTGCGTACGCAGATGATGTCCTCTCCTCCGTCACCGATCATTCTGCGTACGCAGATGATGTCGTCTCCTCCGTCACCGATCATTCTGCGTACGCAGATGATGTCGTCTCCTCCGTCACCGATCATTCTGCGTACGCAGATGATGTCCTGTCCTCCGTCACCGATCATTCTGCGTACGCAGATGATGTCGTCTCCTCCGTCACCGATCATTCTGCGTACGCAGATGATGTCGTCTCCTCCGTCACCGATCATTCTGCGTACGCAGATGATGTCGTCTCCTCCGTCACCGATCATTCTGCATGAATCACAGAGCAAATCAGCTCACATATATCAACCTCCAGCCTGTTTATTCATGTATTTGTTTATTCATGTATTTGTTTATTCATGTATTTGTTTATTCATGTATTTGTTTATTTATTCATGTATTTATTTATCTATGTATTTATTATTAGCGATGACTTTTTGTTTGTGGACCGTGTGTACAGTGTTCAGTTTTTACATATAAAGAAGTTATCTTCAGTGAGTTCTGCCACGGTGGTTCTGATCTTTCCTTACGTCATGGTCAGCTGACCTGATGGAGTCAGCTGACCTGATGGAGTCAGCTGACCTGATGGAGTCAGCTGACCTGATGGAGTAAACTCCTGACAGGTGAACACAGCCGTTGCAGCTCAGAGGATTTGTTTGTCCTTGCTGTTTCTGTCAGAAACTTCTTTCATTATTTAGCTCTGACAGGGAATCAGCTGCATTGTGGTTCAATTTGGTGATGAAAACAGAGGATCAACATCTGGATGTGGAACCCTGAACGATTGATTGATCAACATCTGGATGTGGAACCCTGAACGATGGATTGATCAACATCTGGATGTGGAACCCTGAACGATTGATTGATCAACATCTGGATGTGGAACCCTGAACGATGGATTTCCTGTCAGTTATTGATCGATCTGATGAATGGAGCTCTTTAAATGTTGTTCCAGTCTGAGTTTCTCATCAGGACCAGAATCAGGGAACGGACCCATCTGCTGTCAGAACATTTCACCTGAAACTCTGAACAGAACAGAACCCAGTTTAGAACCCAGTTCAGAAACCAGTTTAGAACCCAGTTCAGAAACCAGTTCAAAACTCAGTTCAGAAACCCAGTTCAGAACCCTCTTCAGAACCCAGTTTAGAACCCAGTTCAGAAACCAGTTCAAAACTCAGTTCAGAAACCCAGTTCAGAACCCTCTTCAGAACCCAGTTTAGAACCCAGTTCAGAACCCTCTTCAGAACCCAGTTTAGAACCCAGTTCAGAACCCTGTTCAGAAACCAGTTCAGAACTCAGTTCAGAAACCAGTTCAGAACCCTCTTCAGAACCTAGTTCAGAAACCCAGTTCAGAACCCAGTTTAGAACCCTCTTCAGAACCCAGTTTAGAACCCAGTTTAGAGCCCAGTTTAGAACCCAGTGTAAAACCCTGTTCAGAACCCAGTTTAGAACCCTGTTCAGAACCCAGTTCAGAACCCAGTTCAGAACCCTGTTCAGAACCCAGTTCAGAACCCAGTTCAGAACCCAGTTCAGTGACTGGTTTGTCTCATCACGGTGAAACTGGGGGTGGACGTCTCTACTGATGTCCTAAGTTTCCTGGTTCCAGTTCAGAAGCTGAAATGATTCAGTTTTGGCCCTAAAAGAGTTTTACCAAAATAATCTGACACGTAAAATTAAAAAACATGTTTTGAGGTCAACGTTGTTAGAAATGTTGGTTTTTTTGGGGGGGGTCAAACCAACATCAGAACTTCAGGTGTCATGTTTGTCATGTTTGTCATGTCCTGCTCGCCGTGCACGTGCTCTCTGACACGTGCACGAACCTCGCTGCTCGATGCTGAGTCTGTTCACGTGAAACCGCCACGCACACTTTCCTTTGTGGCTGCAGCTGATTGGCTCATTAGTTGTGTAGATGATTAATTAGTTAAATCTCTTGATGAGTTTAGATAACAAGTTTGTGGGAAAATGGGTTAGTTAACGAGTTAGGCAGTTAGTAGTTGCATGTTTTCTTTTTGTTGATTTGTTTACATGTTTTTGTTTACTGTTGTCACCATGGGGCTGAGCATGACAACAACCCACTTTTACACACGCCCCCCTTCCACCTGTTCTGCTCTCCACCAATTGTCTTCCTTCAAAGTGTGACCAACCAATCAGATGGTCCCGCTGTGTGTCATATGCTGTAACTTCTTTGTGAATGGTTGAATTTTCCCGCCTGAAAATGTCCTTGTCTTTATGGAATAGTTAAAGAAATAATATTAAAAGACAAAACAACTGTCTGTGTGGTTCATGGAGAGTCTCTGTACTTTCTGGTTTTTAGACCACAGACTGTAAGACTTCCTGGTTTTAAGACCAATGAATGTAAGACTTCCTGGTTTTAAGACCAATGAATGTAAGACTTCCTGGTTTTAAGAACACAGACTGTAAGACTTCCTGGTTTTAAGAACACAGACTGTAAGACTTCCTGGTTTTAAGACCACAAACTGTAAGACTTCCTGGTTTTAAGAACACAAACTGTAAGACTTCCTGGTTTTAAGAATAAAAACTGTAAGACTTCCTGGTTTTAAGAACACAGACTGTAAGACTTCCTGGTTTTAAGAACACAGACTGTAAGACTTCCTGGTTTTAAGACCACAGACTGTAAGACTTCCTGGTTTAAATACCACAAACTGTAAGACTTCCTGGTTTTAAGACCACAAACTGTAAGACTTCCTGGTTTTAAGAACACAAACTGTAAGACTTCCTGGTTTTAAGAACACAAACTGTAAGACTTCCTGGTTTTAAGAACACAAACTGTAAGACTTCCTGGTTTTAAGACCACAGACTGTAAGACTTCCTGGTTTTAAGAACACAAACTGTAAGACTTCCTGGTTTTAAGAACACAGACTGTAAGACTTCCTGGTTTTAAGAACACAAACTGTAAGACTTCCTGGTTTTAAGAACACAGACTGTAAGACTTCCTGGTTTTAAGAACACAAACTGTAAGACTTCCTGGTTTTAAGACCACAGACTGTAAGACTTCCTGGTTTTAAGACCACAAACTGTAAGACTTCCTGGTTTTAAGAATAAAAACTGTAAGACTTCCTGGTTTTAAGAACACAAACTGTAAGACTTCCTGGTTTTAAGAACACAAACTGTAAGACTTCTTGGTTTTAAGACCACAGACTGTAAGACTTCCTGGTTTTAAGAACACAAACTGTAAGACTTCCTGGTTTTAAGACCACAGACTGTAAGACTTCCTGGTTTTAAGAACACAAACTGTAAGACTTCCTGGTTTTAAGACCACAAACTGTAAGACTTCCTGGTTTTAAGAACACAAACTGTAAGACTTCCTGGTTTTAAGAACACAGACTCTAAGACTTCCTGGTTTTAAGACCACAAACTGTAAGACTTCCTGGTTTTAAGACCACAAACTGTAAGACTTCCTGGTTTTAAGACCACAAACTGTAAGACTTCCTGGTTTTAAGAACACAGACTGTAAGACTTCCTGGTTTTAAGAACACAGACTGTAAGACTTCCTGGTTTTAAGACCACAAACTGTAAGACTTCCTGGTTTTAAGAACACAGACTGTAAGACTTCCTGGTTTTAAGACCACAAACTGTAAGACTTCCCGGTTTTTAGAAAACAAACTGTAAGACTTCCTGGTTTTAAGAATAAAAACTGTAAGACTTCCTGGTTTTAAGAACACAAACTGTAAGACTTCCCGGTTTTTAGACAACAAACTGTAAGACTTCCTGGTTTTAAGAATAAAAACTGTAAGACTTCCTGGTTTTAAGAACACAAACTGTAAGACTTCCTGGTTTTAAGAATAAAAACTGTAAGACTTCCTGGTTTTAAGAACACAAACTGTAAGACTTCCCGGTTTTTAGACAACAAACTGTAAGACTTCCTGGTTTTAAGAATAAAAACTGTAAGACTTCCTGGTTTTAAGAACACAAACTGTAAGACTTCCTGGTTTTAAGAACACAAACTGTAAGACTTCCTGGTTTTAAGACCACAAACTGTAAGACTTCCTGGTTTTAAGACCACAGACTGTAAGACTTCCTGGTTTTAAGACCACAAACTGTAAGACTTCCTGGTTTTAAGAACACAAACTGTAAGACTTCCTGGTTTTAAGACCACAGACTGTAAGACTTCCCGGTTTTAAGACCTCAAACTGTAAGACTTCCTGGTTTTAAGAACACAGACTGTAAGACTTCCTGGTTTTAAGACCACAGACTGTAAGACTTCCTGGTTTTAAGACCACAGACTGTAAGACTTCCTGGTTTTAAGAACACAAACTGTAAGACTTCCTGGTTTTAAGACCACAGACTGTAAGACTTCCTGGTTTTAAGAACACAAACTGTAAGACTTCCTGGTTTTAAGAACACAGACTGTAAGACTTCCTGGTTTTAAGAACACAGACTGTAAGACTTCCTTGTTTTAAGACCACAGACTGTAAGACTTCCTGGTTTTAAGAACACAAACTGTAAGACTTCCTGGTTTTAAGACCACAAACTGTAAGACTTCCCGGTTTTAAGACCACAAACTGTAAGACTTCCTGGTTATAAGACCACAAACTGTAAGACTTCCTGGTTTTAAGAACACAAACTGTAAGACTTCCTGGTTTTAAGACCACAGACTGTAAGACTTCCTGGTTTTAAGACCAAAGACTGTAAGACTTCCCGGTTTTAAGACCACAAACTGTAAGACTTCCCGGTTTTAAGAACACAAACTGTAAGACTTCCTGATTTTAAGAACACAAACTGTAAGACTTCCTGGTTTTAAGAACACAGACTGTAAGACTTCCTGGTTTTAAGAACACAAACTGTAAGACTTCCTGGTTTTAAGAATAAAAACTGTAAGACTTCCTGGTTTTAAGAACACAGACTGTAAGACTTCCTGGTTTTAAGAACACAAACTGTAAGACTTCCTGGTTTTAAGACCACAGACTGTAAGACTTCCTGGTTTTAAGAACACAGACTGTAAGACTTCCTGGTTTTAAGAACACAAATTGTAAGGCTTCCTGGTTTTAAGACCACAAACTGTAAGACTTCCTGGTTTTAAGAACACAGACTGTAAGGCTTCCTGGTTTTAAGACCACAAACTGTAAGACTTCCTGGTTTTAAGACCACAAACTGTAAGACTTCCTGGTTTTAAGAACACAAACTGTAAGACTTCCCGGTTTTAAGACCACAGACTGTAAGACTTCCTGGGTTTAAGAACACAGACTGTAAGACTTCCTGGTTTTAAGACAACAAACTGTAAGACTTCCTGGTTTTAAGAACACAGACTGTAAGACTTCCTGGTTTTAAGACAACAAACTGTAAGACTTCCTGGTTTTAAGAACACAGACTGTAAGACTTCCTGGTTTTAAGACCACAGACTGTAAGACTTCCTGGTTTTAAGACAACAGACTGTAAGACTTCCTGGTTTTAAGACCACAAACTGTGAGACTTCCTGGTTTTAAGACCACAAACTGTAAGACTTCCTGGTTTTAAGAACACAAACTGTAAGACTTCCTGGTTTTAAGAACACAAACTGTAAGACTTCCCGGTTTTAAGAAAACAAACTGTAAGACTTCCTGGTTTTAAGACCACAGACTGTAAGACTTCCTGGTTTTAAGAACACAAACTGTAAGACTTCCTGGTTTTAAGAACACAAACTGTAAGACTTCCTGGTTTTAAGAACACAAACTGTAAGACTTCCTGGTTTTAAGACCACAGACTCTAAGACTTCCTGGTTTTAAGACCACAAACTGTAAGACTTCCTGGTTTTAAGAACACAAACTGTAAGACTTCCTGGTTTTAAGACCACAGACTGTAAGACTTCCTGGTTTTAAGAACACAAATTGTAAGGCTTCCTGGTTTTAAGACCACAAACTGTAAGACTTCCTGGTTTTAAGAACACAAATTGTAAGGCTTCCTGGTTTTAAGACCACAAACTGTAAGACTTCCTGGTTTTAAGACCACAAACTGTAAGACTTCCTGGTTTTAAGAACACAGACTGTAAGACTTCCCGGTTTTAAGAACACAAACTGTAAGACTTCCTGGTTTTAAGAACACAAATTGTAAGGCTTCCTGGTTTTAAGAACACAGACTGTAAGACTTCCTGGTTTTAAGACCACAAACTGTAAGACTTCCTGGTTTTAAGAACACAAACTGTAAGACTTCCTGGTTTTAAGAACACAAACTGTAAGACTTCCTGGTTTTAAGAACACAAACTGTAAGACTTCCTGGTTTTAAGACCACAAACTGTAAGACTTCCTGGTTTTAAGACAACAGACTGTAAGACTTCCTGGTTTTAAGACCACAAACTGTAAGACTTCCTGGTTTTAAGAACACAAACTGTAAGACTTCCTGGTTTTAAGACCACAGACTGTAAGACTTCCTGGTTTTAAGAACACAAACTGTAAGACTTCCTGGTTTTAAGAACACAAACTGTAAGACTTCCCGGTTTTAAGACCGAAGACTGTAAGACTTCCTGGTTTTAAGACCACAAACTGTAAGACTTCCTGGTTTTAAGAACACAAACTGTAAGACTTTCTGGTTTTAAGAACACAAACTGTAAGACTTCCCGGTTTTAAGACCGAAGACTGTAAGACTTCCCGGTTTTAAGACCACAGACTGTAAGACTTCCTGGTTTTAAGAACACAAACTGTAAGACTTCCTGGTTTTAAGAACACAAACTGTAAGACTTCCCGGTTTTAAGAACACAAACTGTAAGACTTCCTTGTTTTAAGACAACAAACTGTAAGACTTCCTGGTTTTAAGACCACAAACTGTAAGACTTCCTGGTTTTAAGACCACAGACTGTAAGACTTCCTGGTTTTAAGAACACAAACTGTAAGACTTCCTGATTTTAAGAACACAAACTGTAAGACTTCCTGGTTTTAAGACCACAAACTGTAAGACTTCCCGGTTTTAAGACCAAAGACTGTAAGACTTCCTGGTTTTAAGACCACAAACTGTAAGACTTCCTGGTTTTAAGACCACAAACTGTAAGACTTCCTGGTTTTAAGAACACAAACTGTAAGACTTCTTGGTTTTAAGAACACAGACTGTAAGACTTCCTGGTTTTAAGAACACAAACTGTAAGACTTCTTGGTTTTAAGAACACAAACTGTAAGACTTCCTGGTTTTAAGACCACAAACTGTAAGACTTCTCGGTTTTAAGACCACAAACTGTAAGACTTCTTGGTTTTAAGAACACAGACTGTAAGACTTCCTGGTTTTAAGACAACAAACTGTAAGACTTCCTGGTTTTAAGAACACAGACTGTAAGACTTCCTGGTTTTAAGACAACAAAATGTAAGACTTCCTGGTTTTAAGAACACAAACTGTAAGACTTCCTGGTTTTAAGAACACAAACTGTAAGACTTCCTGGTTTTAAGAACACAGACTGTAAGACTTCCTGGTTTTAAGAACACAAACTGTAAGACTTCCTGGTTTTAAGACCACAAACTGTAAGACTTCCTGGTTTTAAGAACACAAACTGTAAGACTTCCTGGTTTTAAGAACACAAACTGTAAGACTTCCTGGACTAAATACCACAGACTGTAAGACTTCCTGGTTTTAAGACAACAAACTGTAAGACTTCCTGGTTTTAAGACAACAAACTGTAAGACTTCCTGGACTAAATACCACAGACTGTAAGACTTCCTGGTTTTAAGACCACAAACTGTAAGACTTCCTGGTTTTAAGACAACAAACTGTAAGACTTCCTGGACTAAATACCACAGACTGTAAGACTTCCTGGTTTTAAGACCACAAACTGTAAGACTTCCTGGTTTTAAGATTACAAACTGTAAGACTTCCTGGTTTTAAGACCACAGACTCTAAGACTTCCTGGTTTTAAGACCACAGACTCTAAGACTTCCTGGTTTTAAGACCACAGACTCTAAGACTTCCTGGTTTTAAGACCACAGACTGTAAGACTTCCTGGTTTTAAGACCACAAACTGTAAGACTTCCTGGTTTTAAGACCACAAACTGTAAGACTTCCTGGTTTTAAGAACACAGACTGTAAGACTTCCTGGTTTTAAGAACACAAACTGTAAGACTTCCTGGTTTTAAGAACACAAACTGTAAGACTTCCTGGTTTTAAGACCACAAACTGTAAGACTTCCTGGTTTTAAGACCACAGACTGTAAGACTTCCTGGTTTTAAGAACACAAACTGTAAGACTTCCTGGTTTTAAGACCACAGACTGTAAGACTTCCTGGTTTTAAGAACACAAACTGTAAGACTTCCTGGTTTTAAGAACACAAACTGTAAGACTTCCTGGTTTTAAGACCACAGACTGTAAGACTTCCTGGTTTTAAGAACACAGACTGTAAGACTTCCTGGTTTTAAGAACACAAACTGTAAGACTTCCTGGTTTTAATACCACAGACTGTAAGACTTCCTGGTTTTAAGACCACAAACTGTAAGACTTCCTGGTTTTAAGACAACAAACTGTAAGACTTCCTGGTTTTAAGACCACAAACTGTAAGACTTCCTGGTTTTAAGAACACAGACTGTAAGACTTCCTGGTTTTAAGACCACAGACTGTAAGACTTCCTGGTTTTAAGAACACAAACTGTAAGACTTCCTGGATTAAATACCACAGACTGTAAGACTTCCTGGTTTTAAGAACACAAACTGTAAGACTTCCTGGATTAAATACCACAGACTGTAAGACTTCCTGGTTTTAAGACCACAAACTGTAAGACTTCCTGGTTTTAAGACCACAATAATGTTGGAAGCGTTGCCGGTAACTTGTCCAATGCACCCCACTATTCACAGAACATGCCCGATATTAACTCCTGAATGTGTGTCTTACATGTTACGAGTCTGTAAATCATGGGTTTTCATTTGCCATTCGTTGTCAATGAAATGACACGTTACAGTGATGTGGACTCCATCGTGCATGACGTCCATCCATCGGAGGTTATGTCTACTCGCCCTGCACTCTTGAGCCCCAGAAACACTTTATTGTACATCTTCGGAATGTAGGACTCACTGAAATGTTGCCGCGAGGGGATGTTGTACCTGAGGATGTCTTTACCCAAGGATGTCTTTACCCTAGGATGTCTTTACCCGAGGATGTCTTTACCCTAGGATGTCTTTACCCGAGGATGTCTTTACCCGAGGATATCTTTACCCTAGGATGTCTTTACCCGAGGATGTCTTTACCCTCGGATATCTTTACCCTAGGATGTCTTTACCCTAGGATGTCTTTACCCGAGGATGTCTTTACCCTAGGATGTCTTTACCCGAGGATGTCTTTACCCGAGGATGTCTTTACCCTAGGATGTCTTTACCCGAGGATGTCTTTACCCTAGGATGTCTTTACCCGAGGATGTCTTAACCCTCGGAAGTTGTACCTGAGGATGTCTTTACCCGAGGATGTCTTAACCCGAGAATGTCTTTACCCTAGGATGTCTTTACCCGAGGACGTCTTAACCCTCGGAAGTTGTACCTGAGGATGTCTTTCCCTAAGGATGTCTTAACCCTCGGAAGTTGTAACTGAGGATGTCTTAACCCTAGGATGTCTTTACCTGAGGATGTCTTAACCCTCGGAAGTTGTAACTGAGGATGTCTTTACCCGAGGATGTCTTAACCCTCTGAAGTTGTACCTGAGGATGTCTTAACCCGAGGATGTCTTTACCTGAGGATGTCTTAACCCTCGGAAGTCGTACCTGAGGATGTCTTAACCCTCGGAAGTTGTACCTGAGGATGTCTTAACCCTCGGAAGTTGTACCTGAGGATGTCTTAACCCGAGGAAGTTGTACCTGAGGATGTCTTAACCCGAGGATGTCTTAACCCTCGGAAGTTGTACCTGAGGATGTCTTAACCCGAGGATGTCTTAACCCTCGGAAGTTGTACCTGAGGATGTCTTAACCCGAGGATGTCTTAACCCTTGGAAGTTGTACCTGAGGATGTCTTAACCCTTGGAAGTTGTACCTGAGGATGTCTTTACCTGAGGATGTCTTAACCCTTGGAAGTTGTACCTGAGGATGTCTTTACCCGAGGATGTCTTAACCCTAGGATGTCTTAACCCGAGGATGTCTTTACCCGAGGATGTCTTAACCCTCGGAAGTTGTAACTGAGGATGTCTTTACCCTCGGATGTCTTAACCCTCGGATGTTGTACCCTCGGATGTCTTAACCCTCGGAAGTTGTACCTGAGGATGTCTTTACCCGAGGATGTCTTAACCCTCGGAAGTTGTAACTGAGGATGTCTTAACCCTTGGAAGTTGTACCTGAGGATGTCTTAACCCTTGGAAGTTGTACCTGAGGATGTCTTAACCCTTGGAAGTTGTACTTGAGGATGTCTTAACCCTTGGAAGTTGTAACTGAGGATGTCTTAACCCTTGGAAGTTGTACCTGAGGATGTCTTAACCCTTGGAAGTTGTACCTGAGGATGTCTTAACCCTTGGAAGTTGTAACTGAGGATGTCTTTACCTGAGGATGTCTTAACCCTCGGAAGTTGTACCTGAGGATGTCTTTACCCGAGGATGTCTTAACCCTTGGAAGTTGTAACTGAGGATGTCTTTACCTGAGGATGTCTTAACCCTCGGAAGTTGTACCTGAGGATGTCTTAACCCTTGGAAGTTGTACCTGAGGATGTCTTAACCCTTGGAAGTTGTACTTGAGGATGTCTTTACCCGAGGATGTCTTAACCCTTGGAAGTTGTAACTGAGGATGTCTTTACCTGAGGATGTCTTAACCCTCGGAAGTTGTACCTGAGGATGTCTTAACCCTTGGAAGTTGTACCTGAGGATGTCTTAACCCTTGGAAGTTGTACCTGAGGATGTCTTAACCCTTGGAAGTTGAACCTAAGGATGTCTTTACCCGAGGATCTTTTTACCCGAGGATCTCTTTACCCGAGGATCTTTTTAACCGAGGATCTTTTTACCCGAGGATCTTTTTACCCGAGGATCTCTTTACCCGAGGATCTCTTTACCCGAGGATCTTTTTAACCGAGGATCTTTTTACCCGAGGATCTTTTTACCCGAGGATCTCTTTACCCGAGGATCTCTTTACCCGAGGATGCCTGACGCTTTCGCTGCTTCAGCCTGAAATAGTCAGAACATGAATAATATTTGGGGGGTCGGCCCTTTAAAGGCACAGCTCCACTGTTTTTATCAGATAAACTAAAATAACTTCCATTAAATACATTTCAGTGAGTTTTTGGCTTTCATTCAGGAAGTAAGGTGCAGCACCACCTGGTGGACACACACACAGATTCAAAATTAACTCTGAACAAAGGAAACGTGAAGATGGCTCAGGTGACCGCCTGCAGAGGACGTGTGGTGCATAGGAAGAAGAAGAAGAAGAAGAAGAAGAAGAAGAAGAAGCAGGAGGCGGTGTTGTCGGTTTTTTCCTCAGTTGGTTGTTTTATTATAAAAGTTGAAGTTTCTACTCTGACAGCGAACGGGAACAGAAACACTCTGAAAACTCAGTAAGAAAATAAAAAACATGATGATGATGATGACGAAGAGCAGGGAGGGGTCTCCATGGCAACACACGGGGCGGATGGTGGGGAGGGTGCAGGGGTAACCATGGTAACAGTGAGGAGGGAGGGGGGAGTTACTCTACTGTCCTCAGGTGTGGGACAGTTTAACATCATGTGACCTCCAACACGCGCACACACACACACACACACACACACACACGTGCACACACACACATGCACACTCTGAGGTGAGGTGTGTGTGTTTCAGAGCGACCGCCTCTCTGCCCGTCAGAAACGTGGCGTTTTAACCTTAATGTGGTTAAAAAGAAACGGACCAATCAGAGCGCAAGGAGCTTCTCTGAGCAGCTTCCAGCCCAGACTGAAGCCCCGCCTCCGTACGCTGACACGTGATGACATCACACAGCAGACATTCAGGAGTGGTGCCCGCCGTGTCTCCGATCCCGGAGTGGACCCCAGGCCGCCGCCGCCGTGCTGTTCGCCGCCGTGCTGTTCGCCGCCGTGCTGTTTCGCTCCTGACCTCCTCACCTGACCCCGGCTGTTCCTCAGCCTGGAGTGCGCTGTGATGTCATCACGGTGACATCATCATGGCGGTGAGACAGAAGTCAGAGCAACCCTCCTCTTCCTCTGTCACTAACGGGCCGAGTCGCCGCCGCCGCGCCCGTTTCTGACCTCAGCTCGCCTGCTGTGAGGCCCCGCCCCCCTCACCTGCCAGCCCTCTGAACCACACACACGCGACCTGCCTCTAGCACACTCTCAGTCCCTCTCAGGCTCCGCCCCCCTACTCGTCGTCGTCGTCCTCCTCGTCGTCGTCCTCGCCCTCCTCGTCCTCCTCCTCCTCGCCTCCCTGAGCGGAGGAGCTCGGGTTCCTGGCGTACGTGCCGCCGCCGCGGTACGCCACCATGTCCTGAAACACAGAGAGGAAGCGGCTTAGAAACCCGTCTCACCTGAGCCAGCCGTCCAATCAGAGCTCAGCGCCCGTGTGTGTGGTTCTGACCCGGTCGTATTTCTCCCGCAGCTTCTGGGCCTTCTCCTCGTACGGCAGCTTCTCGGACTGGGACAGCTTGCTCCACATCTCGCCCAGCTTCTTGGCGCAGTCTCCTATGGACAAACCCGGGAACTGCTGCTTCACGCTGGGTCGGTACTCACTGCAGAACACGAAGAACGCTGACCTGCACACACACAGAGGAGCGGTCACACAGGCTACAATGCTACATGCTAACAGCTAGTTAGCCACAGAAACACAGATGATACAATGCTAGATGCTAACCGCTACTTAGCCACACACACACAGAGGAGCGGTCACACAGGCTACAATGCTACATGCTAACTGCTAGTTAACCACAGAAACACAGATGATACAATGCTAGATGCTAACCGCTACTTAGCCACACACACACAGAGGAGCGGTCACACAGGCTACAATGCTACATGCTAACTGCTAGTTAACCACAGAAACACAGATGATACAATGCTAGATGCTAACCGCTACTTAGCCACACACACACAGAGGAGCGGTCACACAGGCTACAATGCTACATGCTAACTGCTAGTTAACCACAGAAACACAGATGATACAATGCTAGATGCTAACCGCTACTTAGCCACACACACACAGAGGAGCGGTCACACAGGCTACAATGCTACATGCTAACTGCTAGTTAACCACAGAAACACAGATGATACAAAGCTAGATGCTAACCGGTACTTAGCCACACAAACACAGAGGAGCGGTCACACAGGCTACAATGCTACATGCTAACAGCTAGTTAGCCACACAAACACATAGGCTACAATGCTACATGCTAACCGCTAGTTGGCCACACAAACACAGAGGCTACAATGCTGCATGCTAACCGTTACTTAGCCACACAAACACATAGGCTACAATGCTACATGCTAACAGCTAGTTGGCCACACACACACACAGAGGATCGGTCACACAGCTGATCCGACAGACCAGAGGCTACAATGCTACATGCTAACCGCTACTTAGCCACACACACACAGAGGATCGGTCACACAGCTGATCCGACACACCAGAACCATCTTCAGGAGGCAGGTGGGTCTCTGTGAGAGACGACTGTCCACAGAAGACTTCAGGAGCACTAACAGACAGGCTACAATGCTACATGCTAACCGTTAGTTAACCACAGAAACACAGAGGAGCGGTCACACAGGCTACAATGCTACATGCCAACAGCTAGTTAGCCCCACACACACACACACACACACACACACACACACACAGGACCTGCAGAGTTCTGGATCTGGACAGATGAACCCAGATGAACCTGGCAGGAAGAAAGTGTGGAGAGACCAACAGGAAGAGCCCGAGATCCAAAGCATAGCAGCTCCTCTGTTAAGCACGGTGGTGGGGGTGTTATGGTGTGGCTGCCACAGGTACCCGTCACACAAAGACAATGCGCATGCGTCAACTCGTGTGCAGCCTGTTGCAGTCGCTCCCGTTTACTTTCGCGTATTTTACCACTTTTGTTACTTTTCGTGTCTTTCTAAACTTTTATTTTACACTATTTATTTAACTTAAACCTCAAACTCTGAACATGAGGATAGTGCAAGTTTTTGCTGTTCTGTTCGCTGATACTTCTTCACTCCGGTATCGCAGCGAATCGAGTCCGCATTGTTTACTCCGGAGAACAGCTGATCGACCTGAGGCCGGCCGACCTGACGGAAACACCAGCTGATATCCCAGCGGAGCTTCGGAGGAGAACACATCGGGGGTGCAGAGCAGGAACGAAGAAACGCAGGAAAAGGGACGGGTTGAGACTACGCAGAATCACAGAAAGGCGATTTAAGCCGTGTCTCCCCTCGCTTATTATGGGAAATGTGCGGTCCCTGGAGAATAAGATGGAGGAGCTGACAGCGCTGGCCCGAGTCAGAGGGAGTACCTGGAATGCAGTTTAATGTGTTTCACGGAGACACGGCTGCACCAGGATATTCCTGATGACAACGTCTCCATCGAGGGCTTTCACACCGTTCGGGCTGACAGAGATCGCACCAGGAGCGGAAAGAGCAAAGGTGGGGGGCTCGCCGTTCTCGTGAACAACCGATGGTGCAACCCCGCTCACATCGCCATCAAGGAGCGTCTCTGTGACACGAATATTGAACTTTGTGCTGTTGGACTACGACCATATTATCTGCCCGGGGAGTTCACACAGGTCATCATGGTGGCTGTTTATGTTCCCCCCTCTGCAAACCCGACGGCGGCAAGTGACCCCATCCACTCAGCCATAGCCCGGCCACAGACTCAACACCCGAGTGCATTCATTGCTATCTCGGGTGATTTCAACCACATCACCATGGAGACAACACTCCCCACATTCACACAGTGTGTCCCACCAGAGAGGAGAGAACCATCGACCTGCTGTATGCTAATGTTAGAACAATGAGAATTCCACACAAGCCAATCAGAAGCCTAATAGAGAAGCGCTGACAGGCAACTTTCTTCACAACATCAACAGAAGCGCGCATGTGAGTACTCTCACCCTGGATGTGCGGGCGTAGCAGTTCTGCTAGGGAAAGTGAAAATCGTGACATCCTGAAATTTTCCCTCCATTCCTCCGGGACAACAAAGCCATTTTCAGAATGTTCCCACCATAAAGCAGTCCGTCCGGGTGTAATCCAGAATCGCCGTCGCTGGCGGTGGTATGGCCGGGCTCTGTCTGCCAACAGAAGCTCCGCAATTGTTGCCCTCCGCGCCGTAATGCGCCTTTGTTGTTCAATACTTTGTAGGAGTGTAATTTTCAAAATCACACAAGCGAGTATAGCTCTCAACAAAATAAATGCTGCTAGTACCTCCATGCTTGCCAGATAAACAATGAATGGCGTTATCCTGCCACTATGGCGGATAGGGACGGGGCTCTGTACTATGACCACAACTCCGCATTCCATTCTGAAAACTCCGTTTTCGTCTTTCAACCAGTTTACACACAAACGCTAAACGGAGATTTAAAAAAATCTCCACTTTTGCCGGAGTTTTTTTTTAGCTTCGTTTTCGGAGGAAAAAACTCCGTTTGTGTGTAAACGAAAGGCACAAACGAAGGGAAAGGTCTTCGTTTTTCAAAATACCCGGGTATGTGTAAACAGCACCTAAGAGCCAGCCTGCAACCACCAAGACTGTCAGGAGATGGTCTGAGGAGGCCAATGAGATCCTGCAGGGCTGCTTTGAAGCCACAAACTGGCAGAGCGCATGGGGAGGACATTGATGGGCTCACAGAGTGTGTCTCTGATTACATAAACTTCTGCGTTGACACCATCGTCCCACCGAAGACTGTCCTTTGTTATCCAAATAACAAGCCGTGGGTGACAAAGGACATAAAGAACATTCTCAACAAGAAGAAGAGAGCTTTCAGAGCTGGCAACAGAGAGGAGGTGCGAACGATCCAGAGGGAGCTGAGAGTGAAGATAAGAGAGGCCAAGGATAAGTACAGGAGGAAGAACAACATGAGAGAGGTCTGGAGTGGAATCAGGACCATCACTGGCTTCAGGCCATCCAGCAACAGAGGAGTGGCAGGCAGTGTGGACATGGCCAACGAGATGAATCTGTTTTTCAACAGATTTGACTCTGTGAACCTTGCTCACCTGCAGCCAGCACCCACCCCCCACTCTCTCCCTCCCCCGTCCCACAGCCTCTCATCTTCCTGTGATGGCCCCCCTCACACCTCCTCCCCCGGCTCCCAGGCTGACTGCACTCTCCGGCATAACACCTCCACCCCTCCCCCTCCTGTCACCTCTCCACTGACTTTCACCCCAGATCATGTCAGGAGACAGCTGAGCAGACTCCACTCAGGCAAAGTCTGTGCCCCCCAGCTATGTGGAGTCCTCCACAGCATCTTCAGCCTGAGCCTGAGTCTTCACAGGGTCCCCGTGATGTGGAAAACGTCGTGCATCGTTCCTGTGCCGAAGGTGCCGCGCCCCATAAGGACCACAGACCCGTGGCACTGACGTCACACATCATAAAGACCCTGGAGAGACTCATCCTGGAACAGCTCCGGCCTATGGTCAGACCACTTCTGGACCCCCTCCAGTTCGCATACCAGCCCCGACTAGGAGTGGAGGACGCCATCATCTACCTGCTCAACCGCGTCTACGCTCACCTGGAGAAGCCAGCGAGCACTGTGAGAGTCACGTTCGTTGATTTCTCCGGTGCATTCAACACCATCAGGCCGGCTCTGCTGGGTGAGAAACTGACGGCGATGCAGGTGGATGCCCCCATAGTGTCCTGGACTGTGGATTACCTGACTGGCAGACCACAGTACGTACCTGCAGCACTGCGGGTCAAACAAGGTGATCTGCAGCAGCGGGGCCCCGCAGGGGACCGTCCTCTCTCCCTTCCTCTTCACCCTGTACACCACAGACTTCAGCTACTGCACAGACACCTGCCACCTTCAGAAGCTTTCTGACCACTCTGCAGTAGTTGGATGCATCAGTAATGGTGATGAGACGGAGTACAGGGGTGTGGTGGACAACTGTGTCACTTGGTGTGAGCAGAACCATCTGCAGCTCAACGTGGCAAAGACCAAGGAACTGGTGGTGGACTTGAGAAGGAGTAAGGCCCCAGTGACCCCTGTCTCCATCTGTGGGGTCAACGTGGACATGGTGGAGGACTATAAATACCTAGGGGTGCACTTGGACCATAAACTGGACTAAAAACACAAACGCCCTCTACAGGAAGGGCCAGAGCCGCCTCTATTTTCTGAGGCGGCTGAGGTCCTTCAACATCTGTCGGACAATGCTGCGGATGTTCTATGAGTCTGTGGTGGCCAGCGCCATCCTCTACGCTGTTGCATGCTGGGGCAGCAGACTGAAGGTGAAGGACGCCAACAGACTGAGGAAACTCATCCGCAAAGCCAGCCACGTTGTCGGAGAGGAGCTGGACTCTCTGACAGCAGTGTCAGACAGAAGGATGCTGTCCAGGATAAAATCCATGCTGGACAATCCTGCATATCACAATAAGAGCACTGCAACAAAAGAATTTCCCGCAAGGCATTAATAAAGTTATTCTGATTCTGATATGGCTGCACGACATAGTTCCCTGCTGCTAATCTGTTGTTCAGATGTTACATCCTCACATGTAAGTGAAGCTTATTGTTAGCTTTGACGTTAGCTGTAATGTTACGTCCTCACATGTAAGTGAAGCTTATTGTTAGCTTTGACGTTAGCTGTAATGTTACGTCCTCACATGTAAGTGAAGCTTATTGTTAGCTTTGACGTTAGCTGTAATGTTACATCCTCACATGTAAGTGAAGCTTATTGTTAGCTTTGACGTTAGCTGTAATGTTACGTCCTCACATGTAAGTGAAGCTTATTGTTAGCTTTGATGTTAGCTGTAATGTTACGTCCTCACATGTAAGTGAAGCTTATTGTTAGCTGTAATGTTACATCCTCACATGTAAGTGAAGCTTATTGTTAGCTTTGACGTTACCTGTAATGTTACGTCCTCACATGTAAGTGAAGCTTATTGTTAGCTTTGACGTTAGCTGTAATGTTACATCCTCACATGTAAGTGAAGCTTATTGTTAGCTTTGACGTTAGCTGTAATGTTACGTCCTCACATGTAAGTGAAGCTTATTGTTAGCTTTGACGTTAGCTGTAATGTTACATCCTCACATGTAAGTGAAGCTTATTGTTAGCTTTGACGTTAGCTGTAATGTTACGTCCTCACATGTAAGTGAAGCTTATTGTTAGCTTTGATGTTAGCTGTAATGTTACGTCCTCACATGTAAGTGAAGCTTATTGTTAGCTGTAATGTTACATCCTCACATGTAAGTGAAGCTTATTGTTAGCTTTGACGTTAGCTGTAATGTTACGTCCTCACATGTAAGTGAAGCTTATTGTTAGCTTTGATGTTAGCTGTAATGTTACATCCTCACATGCAAGTGAAGCTTATTGTTAGCTTTGACGTTACCTGTAATGTTACGTCCTCACATGTAAGTGAAGCTTATTGTTAGCTTTGATGTAAGCTGTAATGTTACGTCCTCACATGTAAGTGAAGCTTATTGTTAGCTTTGATGTTAGCTGTAATGTTACGTCCTCACATGTAAGTGAAGCTTATTGTTAGCTTTGACGTTAGCTGTAATGTTACGTCCTCACATGTAAGTGAAGCTTATTGTTAGCTTTGACGTTAGCTGTAATGTTACATCCTCACATGTAAGTGAAGCTTATTGTTAGCTTTGACGTTAGCTGTAATGTTACATCCTCACATGTAAGTGAAGCTTATTGTTAGCTTTGACGTTACCTGTAATGTTACATCCTCACATGTAAGTGAAGCTTATTGTTAGCTTTGACGTTAGCTGTAATGTTACGTCCTCACATGTAAGTGAAGCTTATTGTTAGCTTTGACGTTAGCTGTGTCCCTTTCGGCACATTAGTTACCAAAGACCCCAACAGTCGGGTTCTTTGCCCTTTCGGCACATCTCACAGGTTTTCAGTCGTTAAAGGGATTCGTATAACCGCAGCTGAGACGCTCAACACTATGTTAAAAAGTAAAAATAAGAAAGAGAAGCTCTGGATTCTCAGCTGATCACCATGTTTTCATGGAGCGATCCTCCTCCTCCAATCATTGAAGCCGTGTCTCAGGCCTCTGGTGAAAGTGACATCATGAGGGCTGAGCCTTTATTAACAGTTCGTTATGTTCTTGTCATGATTATAAATATCAGCTCGTTACAGAAGACCAATATTTGGAACAATTCACCAAAATGTAAATCTTTTATTCAAAGAGAAATCTGTATCGTCATTAACCAACCCAAGATAATTTATTAACCAGGTTTGTTTAATGTCTGCTCCAGAACATTAACATTATTAATTAAAGCTGTTAAATGATCTACATGTGGAGAAATAAAAGGATGAAAGCTTTAAAGAGTGAGGACAGAAAGCCTTTAAATGCTTTAATGAGCCAATCGGAGAGCTTAAAAAGTGAAATAACTTCTGGTTTCATGTCCCAAAAAAAATGTTCTCAGATGTGAGGAAACCCTCCTTTATGGACCCGAAGCTCAAAAACTGATCAATATCTGTTCCAGACTGTGTTTGGAGATGTGATTTAATGGGATGAACAGTTTATACCCTCATCGGTTTAACTCTGAGGTTACTAATCAGTCTGTATGCTTCACTTCCTGCCTGATGACATCACAGCTCTAAAGATGTTCCGATTGGCTGTTTAATCAACAGTGAGCTCATTGATCTGAGGTTTTTAAAAGTTTATTTTATTCTGTATTCACTCATGGTTTTCTTTTCTTTTATTGATCTAATTATATATATATTTGTCTTACTTGCTCTTATCTGGATGTTGTACTGTGCCATGTTATTAATAAAGTTATTAAAACCAACCATGGTGGCGTTAATCTGTTCCCTCCCCAGCCTGCCGTCTCTGGGATTTATCCTGGTGAACAACCAGCATTACTGCCACCCAGAGGCCTGGAGTGTTCCTACAGCTGGTTCTGCAGATGGATCCACAGACATTTAATCCCAACTGTGTCTTCAAGATCCAAGAAGGTGTCTGCGGGGTTCTGACCCGGCATCTGTATCTGTGTGTGTACTTACGGGGGTCTCTTGGGGGCGTTGGGGTCTTTCCTCTTGCGGCCCCTCTTCCCGAAGCCCTTGGGGGGGACGTAGTCCCTCATCTCCCGGTTGTAGCGCACCTTGTCGGCCTTGGCCATGTCCTCGAAGCACTTCTTATCGGTGGGGGTCAGACCCTGGAAGCAGAGCGCGCACATTCACTGACCTCAGCTTCTTCCTCTGACACGGGACCCAGCTCGGCCTATCAGAGCAGCTCATGTGACCTCTGACCTCAGCTCGGGTTCACGTTCCTGCCGTTTGTTTATCCTCCACCCATCTGTCTCACCTCCCCCTCTCTGTCTCACCTCCACCCGTCTCTCCCCCACCTCTGTCAGCACCTCCCCCACCTCTGTCTCACCTCCACCCGTCTGTCTCACCTCCACCTGTCTGTCTGTCTCTCCCCCACCTCTGTATCCCCTCCACCCGTCTCTCCGTCTCTCCCCCACCTGTTTCTCCCTCGTCTGTCTCACCTCCACCCGTCTCTCTGTCTCTCCCCCACCTGTTTCTCCCTCGTCTGTATCCCCTCCACCCGTCTCTCTGTCTCACCTCCACCTGTTTCTCCCCCGTCTGTATCCCCTCCACCCGTCTCTCCGTCTCACCTCCACCTGTTTCTCCCCACCTCTGTTTCACCTCCACCCGTCTCTCCCCCACCTGTTTCTCCTTTGTCTGTCTCACCTCCACCCGTCTGTATCCCCTCCACCCGTCTGTATCCCCTCCACCCGTCTGTATCCCCTCCACCCGTCTGTATCCCCTCCACCCGTCTCACCTTCCATCTCTCTGAGCACTTCTTGGAGAACTCGGCAAAGTTGACCGACTGCTCCGGGTTCTTCTTCCGGTGTTCTTCTCGACACGTCTGGACGAAGAAGGCGTACGCCGACGTCTTCCCCTTCGGTTTGTTCACGTCCTTTCGCATCATGATGGGGGCCTGAAAAGAACAAACAAAGATGGATGAACGGCGGGCAGAGAGGACCGCCTGTGGCTTTCATTCATCAGATAAATACTGCGGGCTGTGATGTAGATGTGTGCGGCTGATGGGGTGGGCGATATGGGCAAAAAAAACACAAAAAAACCTTGATATTTTTTAGGATTTTCACGATAACGATATTTAAAAAAAAAAAATAATAATAATTAAAACTTGCGTTAAGATCACAATAAAATGAACACAAGCATGCAAGTCTAAGTACACACACAGTGAAACTGCGAATGGCTCATTAAATCAGTTATGGTTCCTTTGGTCGCTGATAACTGTGGCCATTCTAGAGCTGAAGCATGCAAACGAGCGCCGACCTTCGGTGATGCGTGCATTTATCAGACCCAATACCCATGCGGGGTACCCCGGCCGCTTGGGTGACTCTAGATAACCTCGAGCCGATCGCTGGCCCTCCGTGGCGGCCCTACCAACTTTCGATGGTACTTTCTGCGCCTACCATGGTGACCACGGGTAACGGGGAATCAGGGTTCGATTCCGGAGAGGGAGCCTGAAAAACCACATCTAAGGAAGGCAGCAGGCGCAAATTACCCACTGCCGACTCGGGGAGGTAATGACCAAAAATAACAATACAGGACTCTTTCGAGGCCCTGGGGTTGCGGAGCGCCTGCAGCCGGCGTCCCGCCGAGAGATCACGGCACCGATCCTCCCGTGGCGGCCGCTCCCAGCGTGTTTCGGGCTCGCCGGGACCCAGTTTGGTGGCCTGCTCGGAGGCGGCCGTCATCCAGACGGAACTCATGGAGAAGGCGGTGATTAAATTTTTTTATTTTATTTAGTCAGGGACCATGTGCAAAGTACATTAATAACAAAGTAAATAGATGACCTGCACCAGATTGTAGCTTAGAAGCTAATTTCCATCTACAGTCCCATCTGCATGTCCCAGACAGCGCCTGTCCATCTGTCTCCACGTCACTGTCGTCCAGAATCTCAACGCTGATAGGCTGTCTGGCGCGAATATTTCGCCAAAATTGGATTTTTTGAACTCGCGCGAATCGCATATTTTCACTCGCGCGGCGGCCACCGCACCGCCCGACCGCTCCTCATCGCGCCGCCGGCTCGAATCCGCGTCTAATCGCGTCTTTGCATTGACTTTGTATGTAATCGCGTTGCCCGACCGCGTCTGGTGTGAACGCACCGTAAGGAGAGTCCAGGGCGAGTCCAGGGCGAGTCCAAGGAGAGTCCAGGGCGAGTCCAAGGAGAGTCCAGGGCGAGTCCAAGGAGAGTCCAGGGCGAGTCTAAGGTGAGTCCAGGGCAAGTCTAAGGAGAATCCAAGGAGAATTTAAGGAGAGTCCAAGGCGAGTCCAGGGCGAGTCCAGGGCGAGTCCAGGGCAAGTCCAAGGCGAGTCTAAGGAGAGTCCAAGGAGAGTCCAAGGAGAGTCCAAGGAGAGTCCAAGGAGAGTCCAAGGAGAGTCCAAGGCGAGTCCAAGGCGAGTCCAGGGCGAGTCTAAGGAGAGTCCAGGGAGAGTCCAGGGCGCGTCCAGGGCGAGTCCAAGGCGAGTCCAGGGCAAGTCCAAGGCGAGTCCAAGGCGAGTCTAAGGAGAATCCAAGGAGAATTTAAGGAGAGTCCAAGGCGAGTCCAAGGCGAGTCCAAGGCGAGTCCAAGGCGAGTCCAAGGCGAGTCCAAGGCGAGTCCAGGGAGAGTCCAAGGCGAGTCCAGGGAGAGTCCAAGGCGAGTCCAGGGAGAGTCCAAGGCGAGTCCAGGGAGAGTCCAAGGCGAGTCCAGGGAGAGTCCAAGGCGAGTCTAAGGAGAATCCAAGGAGAATTTAAGGAGAGTCCAAGGCGAGTCCAAGGCCTGCACAGGACCACCCAGAGCTCACCTGAGCCTTCAACAATTACTAAACTGTTAGCCTACGCTTCAAAAATCGTGTCACCAAAAAAGCCGCCACACGCACGCCACGCAGTGCCCCCGGATGAATTTCTCCTTCTTTAAAATTTGAGCGAGCGTGGAGCGATTTCACCGGAACAGTACACGTTTCTTTGGCGAGCGGAACTGAGCGGTGGAGCGAACACCTCTGTGAGCGCCCAGCTGGGTTCACCTGCTCTGGTGTGCGGTGCCATCAGAACCATCCATCTACAGTCACATCTAAAAATTACCCAAAACTCAGATTCACTTCAGTCAGGAACCTAAACTACTGATCGTTTTATTTTTAGATTATTTAGGTTTACACAATGTCAGAGTATTCACTTTAAGCTTCTAAAATCCTGTAATTATCATTTATTATTATAAAATAAATATACCCTTTTCTGATAAATAACTATTATTATTCATCAATAATAATTATTATTATTCATCTGAAGGGCCTCTGAATTTCCTGCTCAACATCACAGAAAGCAGCAGAAGTTTCCAGATTCAGACTTTTTATTCATCTTCTCTAACTGGACAGGCTGATAATCATCACTGGGGGGGAGCGACTGTGTTTCATGCTTTAACTCACATCATTAAAACACATAAAATGACTGAAAATGTGGGAAAATAAGCTGGTTGAAGCCTTCATATTTACGTGAAATGACCCTTTAAACCTACATATCTGGTTTAATCCACAATGGGAGTTTTAACTGTGAAACGGTGTAATTAAACCCGTGTGACGGCCCTTTTCCACTCGGCCCGGCCGTCACCATCCGGCGGCCTCTCGGCGCTCGGACTGCGGCTCCTTGTGAACAAAGACAACGGAGCAGTTAGCCTCTCGGTGCTAACAGCTAGCTATGCTGTTAGCCGTCTCGGTGCTAACGGCTAGCTCTGCTGTTAGCCGTCTCGGTGCTAACAGCTAGCTCTGCGGTTAGCCTCTCGGTGCTAACAGCTAGCTCCGACAGAACAATGGACCACCATTTGCTTCCCGCCCTCTGCGGAGCGGCCGCCCCATCCCCCTCCGCTATAGCAGACACACACACACACTGACGTTTAAAACCACCGCACCATATTTTCTGATTAAAAAAACATTTATTCTAAAACACAAACAGCGGCACAGCTTTTTATTCTGCAAAGGAAATACAGTTTGATGACAAAGAGCTGCGTATTTTTTTCAACGGAGGGCTACGACTATGCTCCGGAGAGGTCAACGTTGTATGGACGGGACGTGGCTATTTCCTGGCATTCACACTCCACAATGGGGCGTTTCGTGTTTACAACAACACGCCGTGGACAGTCCCACGAATGTAAACACAACATGGCTCAGACCGCTTCGGTCGGACGGTTAACAGCGGCCATTTTATCCCTATTTTCCAGCCTTTTTATCTCCTGATGCCGCACGTCAGGGAAGAAGAAGAAGAAGAAGAAGAAAAAAAAAAAAAAAAAAACACCCGGCAAATCAAAGCCCGTTCCAGGTAAGACACACACAAAGGCGGCCCGGTTCCGCAGCCGGAGCCCGGATGGGGGGTACTCACTCGTCAGGAGGGCCGGGGCAGGTAGAGCAAACTCGGAGCGGGTCTCGGGGTTTTCGGGGTTTTCAGGTTTTTTTTTTTGTTGTTGTTGAACGGAGCAGCGACTGGAGCCGTTGGTTCACTTTCAAACTGGGTCGAGCTGGAGCTCAGCCACGCCCTTTAGTAACGCCCCCCGTTGGTCATTCCTATTCAGGGGGCGGGGTCACGGGCAGCCGTTGTCTGAGCTACCCCCCCTCTGATTGGCTCAGAGAGCCGACACTCAAAATGTCGTTGTTTCCATGGTTCCGCCCACCAGCGCGGCAAACTACGTTTACAAACTTGGGCGGAGCTACTCCCATGAGTCGGCATCTGATTGGTCAGAGGGTAAATATCTCAGGCCGAAGGACCAATCAGCGTAGAGAAGGAGGCGGGGCACCAGGCGGCAGCAGCAGCGGGCTGCAGCTTGTGTAATGGACGTGTTTTACTGATGCGCTCATTTATCAGGCTCAGAGTAACATCCACATTAATCAGCTTCCATATTCATGAATATTAAACATTTTCAAACTCTGAACTCTGACGGTGAATTAGTTTGGTTCAGGCTTTTTTCAGCACATGCTCATCAAGCACTAAAGACCAAATGTGGAGGAGACATGGCGTCCATGTGTTTCATCACGTGAAGATTTAACTATGTTTTCAGCGTACAAAGAGAAAAATTGTGAAAATAAATCTGCCTGAATAAAAAAACGGTTTCTGTGAAGCCTTTCATATTTCTGACCATCATCACACATTCAGCAGCCTTTACAGCCTGCTGCTGTCCCAACACTTCTGACACACGCTGCAGGATCCTGGGCTGCAGATGCAGATGTTTGGGACACCTCAGGTGTGTCTGTTCCATCCTCAGCCAGCTGTGAGCTGTCAGCCCAGAGCAGCTGTGCGGTCATAACTCCAACATCTGCATCTGCTCTCCTCCCATAACTCCAACATCTGCATCTGCTCTCCCCCATCACTCCAACATCTGTATCTGCTCTGCTCCCATCACTCTAACATCTGCATCTGCCCTCCTCCCATCACTCCAACATCTGCATCTGCTCTCCCCCATCACTCCAACATCTGCATCTGCTCTGCTCCCATCACTCCAACATCTGCATCTGCTCTCCTCCCATCACTCCAACATCTGCATCTGCTCTCCCCCATCACTCCAACATCTGTATCTGCTCTGCTCCCATCACTCTAACATCTGTATCTGCTCTCCTCCCATCACTCTAACATCTGCATCTGCCCTCCTCCCATCACTCCAACATCTGCATCTGCATCTGCTCTCCTCCCATCACTCCAACATCTGTATCTGCTCTCCTCCCATCACTCCAACATCTGTATCTGCTCTCCTCCCATCACTCCAACATCTGTATCTGCTCTCCCCATCACTCCAACATCTGTATCTGCTCTCCTCCCATCACTCCAACATCTGTATCTGCTCTCCCCCATCACTCTAACATCTGTATCTGCTCTGCTCCCATCACTCTAACATCTGTATCTGCTCTCCTCCCATCACTCCAACATCTGCATCTGCTCTCCTCCCATCACTCCAACATCTGCATCTGCTCTCCCCCATCACTCCAACATCTGCATCTGCTCTGCTCCCATCACTCTAACATCTGTATCTGCTCTAATCCCATCACTCTAACATCTGTATCTGCTCTCCTCCCATCACTCTAACATCTGTATCTGCTCTAATCCCATCACTCTAACATCTGTATCTGCTCTCCTCCCATCACTCCAACATCTGCATCTGCTCTCCTCCCATCACTCTAACATCTGCATCTGCTCTGCTCCCATCACTCCAACATCTGCATCTGCTCTAATCCCATCACTCCAACATCTGTATCTGCTCTCCTCCCATCACTCTAACATCTGTATCTGCTCTCCTCCCATCACTCCAACATCTGCATCTGCTCTCCTCCCATCACTCTAACATCTGTATCTGCTCTCCCCATCACTCCAACATCTGTATCTGCTCTGCTCCCATCACTCTAACATCTGTATCTGCTCTGCTCCCATCACTCTAACATCTGTATCTGCTCTCCTCCCATCACTCCAACATCTGCATCTGCTCTCCTCCCATCACTCCAACATCTGCATCTGCTCTCCCCATCACTCCAACATCTGTATCTGCTCTCCCCATCACTCCAACATCTGTATCTGCTCTCCCCATCACTCTAACATCTGTATCTGCATCTGCTCTCCTCCCATCACTCCAACATCTGCATCTGCTCTCCTCCCATCACTCCAACATCTGCATCTGCTCTCCCCATCACTCCAACATCTGTATCTGCTCTCCCCATCACTCCAACATCTGCATCTGCATCTGCTCTCCTCCCATCACTCCAACATCTGTATCTGCTCTCCCCATCACTCCAACATCTGCATCTGCTCTCCCCATCACTCCAACATCTGTATCTGCTCTCCTCCCATCACTCCAACATCTGCATCTGCTCTCCCCCATCACTCCAACATCTGCATCTGCTCTCCCCCATCACTCCAACATCTGCATCTGCTCTCCCCCATCACTCCAACATCTGCATCTGCTCTCCCCCATCACTCCAACATCTGCATCTGCTCTCCTCCCATCACTCCAACATCTGCATCTGCTCTCCCCATCACTCCAACATCTGTATCTGCTCTGCTCCCATCACTCTAACATCTGTATCTGCTCTCCCCATCACTCCAACATCTGCATCTGCATCTGCTCTCCTCCCATCACTCCAACATCTGTATCTGCTCTCCTCCCATCACTCCGACATCTGCATCTGCTCTCCTCCCATCCTTTAACATCTGTATCTGCTCTCCTCCCATCACTCCAACATCTGCATCTGCTCTCCTCCCATCACTCCAACATCTGCATCTGCTCTCCTCGATCACTCTAACATCTGCATCTGCTCTGCTCCCATCACTCTAACATCTGTATCTGCTCTCCCCATCACTCCAACATCTGCATCTGCATCTGCTCTCCTCCCATCACTCCAACATCTGTATCTGCTCTCCTCCCATCACTCCGACATCTGCATCTGCTCTCCTCCCATCCTTTAACATCTGTATCTGCTCTCCTCCCATCACTCCAACATCTGCATCTGCTCTCCTCCCATCACTCCAACATCTGCATCTGCTCTCCTCGATCACTCTAACATCTGCATCTGCTCTGCTCCCATCACTCCAACATCTGTATCTGCTCTCCCCCATCACTCCAACATCTGCATCTGCTCTCCTCCCATCACTCTAACATCTGTATCTGCTCTCCCCATCACTCCAACATCTGCATCTGCATCTGCTCTCCTCCCATCACTCCAACATCTGCATCTGCTCTCCCCCATCACTCCAACATCTGTATCTGCTCTGCTCCCATCACTCTAACATCTGTATCTGCTCTCCTCCCATCACTCTAACATCTGCATCTGCTCTCCTCCCATCACTCTAACATCTGTATCTGCTCTCCCCATCACTCCAACATCTGTATCTGCTCTGCTCCCATCACTCTAACATCTGTATCTGCTCTGCTCCAATCACTCTAACATCTGTATCTGCTCTCCTCCCATCACTCCAACATCTGCATCTGCTCTCCTCCCATCACTCCAACATCTGCATCTGCTCTCCCCATCACTCCAACATCTGTATCTGCTCTCCCCATCACTCCAACATCTGTATCTGCTCTCCCCATCACTCTAACATCTGTATCTGCTCTCCCCATCACTCCAACATCTGCATCTGCTCTCCCCATCACTCCAACATCTGCATCTGCTCTCCCCATCACTCCAACATCTGTATCTGCTCTCCCCATCACTCCAACATCTGCATCTGCTCTCCTCCCATCACTCCAACATCTGCATCTGCTCTCCCCATCACTCCAACATCTGTATCTGCTCTGCTCCCATCACTCCAACATCTGCATCTGTATCTGCTCTCCCCCATCACTCCAACATCTGCATCTGCTCTCCTCCCATCACTCTAACATCTGTATCTGCTCTCCCCATCACTCCAACATCTGCATCTGCATCTGCTCTCCTCCCATCACTCCAACATCTGCATCTGCTCTCCCCATCACTCCAACATCTGTATCTGCTCTCCCCATCACTCCAACATCTGCATCTGCTCTGCTCCCATCACTCCAACATCTGTATCTGCTCTCCCCATCACTCCAACATCTGCATCTGCATCTGCTCTGCTCCCATCACTCCAACATCTGTATCTGCTCTCCCCCATCACTCCAACATCTGCATCTGCTCTCCTCCCATCACTCTAACATCTGTATCTGCTCTCCCCATCACTCCAACATCTGCATCTGCATCTGCTCTCCTCCCATCACTCCAACATCTGCATCTGCTCTCCCCATCACTCCAACATCTGTATCTGCTCTCCCCATCACTCCAACATCTGTATCTGCTCTCCCCATCACTCCAACATCTGTATCTGCTCTGCTCCCATCACTCTAACATCTGTATCTGCTCTCCCCATCACTCCAACATCTGCATCTGCATCTGCTCTCCTCCCATCACTCCAACATCTGTATCTGCTCTCCTCCCATCCTCTAACATCTGTATCTGCTCTGCTCCCATCATTCCAACATCTGCATCTGCTCTCCTCCCATCCTCTAACATCTGTATCTGCTCTGCTCCCATCATTCCAACATCTGCATCTGCTCTGCTCCCATCACTCCAACATCTGCATCTGCTCTCCTCCCATCACTCCAACATCTGTATCTGCTCTCCTCCCATCCTCTAACATCTGTATCTGCTCTGCTCCCATCATTCCAACATCTGTATCTGCTCTCCTCGATCACTCTAACATCTGCATCTGCTCTGCTCCCATCACTCCAACATCTGCATCCGCTCTCCTCCCATCACTCCAACATCTGTATCTGCTCTGCTCCCATCACTCCAACATCTGTATCTGCTCTGCTCCCATCACTCCAACATCTGCATCTGCTCTCCTCCCATCACTCCAACATCTGTATCTGCTCTGCTCCCATCACTCCAACATCTGCATCCGCTCTCCTCCCATCACTCCAACATCTGCATCTGCTCTCCTCCATCACTCCAACATCTGCATCTGCTCTCCTCCCCTCACTCTAACATCTGTATCTGCTCTGCTCCCATCACTCCAACATCTGTATCTGCTCTGCTCCCATCACTCCAACATCTGCATCTGCTCTCCTCCCATCACTCCAACATCTGTATCTGCTCTGCTCCCATCACTCCAACATCTGCATCTGCTCTCCTCCCATCACTCTAACATCTGCATCTGCTCTCCTCCCATCACTCCAACATCAGTATCTGCTCTCCCCCATCACTCCAACATCTGTATCTGCTCTCCCCATCACTCCAACATCTGTATCTGCTCTGCTCCCATCACTCTAACATCTGTATCTGCTCTCCTCCCATCACTCCAACATCTGCATCTGCTCTCCCCCATCACTCCAACATCTGTATCTGCTCTCCCCATCACTCCAACATCTGCATCTGCTCTCCTCCCATCACTCCAACATCTGTATCTGCTCTCCCCCATCACTCCAACATCTGTATCTGCTCTGCTCCCATCACTCCAACATCTGCATCTGCTCTGCTCCCATCACTCTAACATCTGTATCTGCTCTGCTCCCATCACTCCAACATCTGCATCTGCTCTCCCCCATCACTCCAACATCTGTATCTGCTCTGCTCCCATCACTCCAACATCTGTATCTGCTCTCCCCATCACTCTAACATCTGTATCTGCTCTCCTCCCATCACTCCAACATCTGTATCTGCTCTCCTCCCATCACTCCAACATCTGCATCTGCTCTCCCCCATCACTCCAACATCTGCATCTGCTCTCCCCCATCACTCCAACATCTGTATCTGCTCTCCCCATCACTCCAACATCTGCATCTGCTCTCCTCCCATCACTCCAACATCTGTATCTGCTCTCCTCCCATCACTCCAACATCTGCATCTGCTCTGCTCCCATCACTCCAACATCTGCATCTGCTCTCCTCCCATCACTCCAACATCTGTATCTGCTCTGCTCCCATCATTCCAACATCTGCATCTGCTCTCCCCATCACTCCAACATCTGCATCTGCTCTGCCCCCATCACTCCAACATCTGCATCTGCTCTCCTCGATCACTCTAACATCTGCATCTGCTCTGCTCCCATCACTCCAACATCTGCATCTGCTCTGCTCCCATCACTCCAACATCTGCATCTGCTCTCCTCCCATCACTCCAACATCTGTATCTGCTCTCCTCTCATCACTCCAACATCTGCATCTGCTCTCCTCCCATCACTCCAACATCTGTATCTGCTCTCCTCCCATCACTCCAACATCTGCATCTGCTCTCCTCGATCACTCTAACATCTGCATCTGCTCTCCTCCCATCACTCTGACATCTGCATCTGCATCTGGTTCTGTTGGGTCCCTGGTGGCAGATGAACGGTTCTGTTGGGTCTCTGGTGGCAGAGGAACGGTTCTGTTGGGTCTCTGGTGGCAGAGGAACGGTTCTGTTGGGTCTCTGGTGGCAGAGGAACGGTTCTGTTGGGTCTCTGGTGGCAGAGGAACGGTTCTGTTGGGTCTCTGGTGGCAGAGGAACGGTCCTGTTGGGTCTCTGGGGGCAGAGGAACGGTTCTGTTGGGTCTCTGGTGGCAGAGGAACGGTTCTGTTGGGTCTCTGGTGGCAGAGGAACGGTTCTGTTGGGTCTCTGGTGGCAGAGGAACGGTTCTGTTGGGTCTCTGGAGGCACATGAACGGTTCTGTTGGGTCTCTGGAGGCAGAGGAACGGTTCTGTTGGGTCTCTGGTGGCAGAGGAACGGTCCTGTTGGGTCTCTGGTGGCAGAGGAAAGGTTCTGTTGGGTCTCTGGTGGCAGAGGAACGGTCCTGTTGGGTCTCTGGTGGCAGAGGAACGGTTCTGTTGGGTCTCTGGTGGCAGATGAACGGTTCTGTTGGGTTTCTGGAGGCAGATGAACGGTTCTGTTGGGTCTCTGGTGGCAGAGGAACGGTTCTGTTGGGTCCCTGGTGGCAGAGGAACAGTTCTGTTGGGTCTCTGGTGGCAGAGGAACGGTTCTGTTGGGTCTCTGGTGGCAGATGAACGGTTCTGTTGGGTTTCTGGAGGCAGATGAAAGGTTCTGTTGGGTCTCTGGTGGCAGACGAACGGTCCTGTTGGGTCCCTGGTGGAAGAGGAACGGTTCTGTTGGGTCTCTGGTGGCAGAGGAACGGTTCTGTTGGGTCTCTGGTGGAAGAGGAACGGTCCTGTTGGGTCTCTGGTGGAAGAGGAACGGTTCTGTTGGGTCTCTGGTGGCAGAGGAACGGTTCTGTTGGGTCTCTGGTGGCAGAGGAAAGGTCCTGTTGGGTCTCTGGTGGCAGATGAACGGTTCTGTTGGGTCCCTGGTGGCAGATGAACGGTCCTGTTGGGTCCCTGGTGGCAGAGGAACGGTTCTGTTGGGTCTCTGGTGGCAGATGAACGGTCCTGTTGGGTCCCTGGTGGCAGAGGAACGGTTCTGTTGGGTCTCTGGTGGCAGAGGAACGGTCCTGTTGGGTCCCTTGTGGCAGAGGAACGGTTCTGTTGGGTCTCTGGTGGCAGAGGAACGGTTCTGTTGGGTCTCTGGTGGCAGAGGAAAGGTTCTGTTGGGTCCCTGGTGGCAGAGGAACGGTTCTGTTGGGTCTCTGGTGGCAGAGGAACGGTTCTGTTGGGTCACTGGTGGCAGAGGAAAGGTTCTGTTGGGTCTCTGGTGGCAGAGGAACGGTTCTGTTGGGTCTCTGCACTCTTAACCCGAACTAGTTGAGTTTACTAGAAAATCGCGTGGAAACCCGTTGCCTTATCCCGTTTAAGTTTTTACAAAACATGAAACTAAACCTTTTAAGTTGTATTGGCATAGATAACTTAGACATATTCAAGTTTACATTAGTAACCTTTACTCAAAACCATTAGTTCACATAGCTTATCTCTTTTCTGAGGTCTAGCCAACCATTTTAGGTCAAATGCACATAAATATATATAAAAGCATTTCTTAACATCATTTGTTGATATAAGTAATGTATTGTCTTCAAATTTTAATTAATGACTTATACTGTTTTGATTTATAGTTTGTATATACCATTGTAGTAATGGTAGAGGTGGAGGCAAGAAAAGGCTTAGTCCAGACTTCCTCCTGCAGTAAGCACTTTTATCTTGACAGACAATTCACAGGAACAATAGTGAAATTCAACTAAACCACATGTATTCGAACAAGTGGTGGTAACTTTCTATCTCACCACTTTCAGTTATGGTGCAGATTTAGTTAAAATGCAACACGAAGAAAAACCTTGTACTACACCGTGACTGCGTACAGAACATAAACATAAACCCATACAAACTCTACCACAGCACTAAATACAGCACATAAACGGGGAATAGAGAGCACCCATAATGCAATGCGGCAACACACCCAAAGCACGCCACAATATATTGTTTAAAAAGAAATTTGTATGGGAAGGAAGAAATTAAAAAATACTTTTAAATTGTTCAAGTTATTTTATTTCAGAAAACATTGAAATTAACAAATAAAAATTAACACAAATAATTCACTGCAGCAATAATGAATTAAGACTGGTGCAGTCCTAAGCTAACCTTTAGCAAACGTTTAGCAACCAGACCGATCTTAATAATTGCTTTACACACTCTTCCGTCTACTTAGTGTCGTTAAAACTACTTTAAAACATCCACAGTTTATTTTTAAATACACAATTCAGTTTTCTCCAAAAATCGAGCAGGTCACGCTCTCACACAGGACAGGTCTTGACTCTCAGTTGAACTTCAAATAGGCTCCGCCCCTCCCTCACAGAACGTAACTTTATATGTAATCTCTGCTTAACATGATCATTGCAGTGTATAATTTCACATTTCTAATCCAAAGAACTAATTTGATTTAGTTATTACATAGATTTTTACAAAACATAATAGAATAAGTAATGAACACTAAAACGTTTAATTGAAAACAAATTCCGGGTTTACAGTGTGGTGGCAGAGGAAAGGTCCTGTTGGGTCTCTGGTGGCAGAGGAACGGTCCTGTTGGGTCTCTGGTGGCAGAGGAACGGTCCTGTTGGGTCTCTGGTGGCAGATGAACGGTTCTGTTGGGTCTCTGGTGGCAGAGGAACGGTTCTGTTGGGTCTCTGGTGGCAGATGAACGGTTCTGTTGGGTCCCTGGTGGCAGATGAACGGTTCTGTTGGGTCCCTGGTGGCAGAGGAAAGGTCCTGTTGGGTCTCTGGTGGCAGAGGAACGGTCCTGTTGGGTCTCTGGTGGCAGATGAACGGTTCTGTTGGGTCTCTGGTGGCAGAGGAACGGTTCTGTTGGGTCTCTGGTGGCAGAGGAAAGGTCCTGTTGGGTCTCTGGTGGCAGAGGAACGGTCCTGTTGGGTCTCTGGTGGCAGATGAACGGTTCTGTTGGGTCTCTGGTGGCAGAGGAACGGTCCTGTTGGGTCCCTGGTGGCAGAGGAACGGTTCTGTTGGGTCTCTGGTGGCAGAGGAACGGTTCTATTGGGTTCCTGGTGGCAGAGGAACGGTCCTGTTGGGTCCCTGGTGGCAGAGGAACGGTTCTATTGGGTTCCTGGTGGCAGAGGAACGGTTCTGTTGGGTCTCTGGTGGCAGAGGAAAGGTTCTGTTGGGTCTCTGGTGGCAGAGGAACGGTTCTGTTGGGTCTCTGGTGGCAGAGGAACGGTTCTGTTGGGTCCCTGGTGGCAGAAGAACGGTTCTGTTGGGTCCCTGGTGGCAGAAGAACGGTTCTGTTGGGTCTCTGGTGGCAGAGGAAAGGTTCTGTTGGGTCTCTGATGGCAGAGGAACGGTTCTGTTGGGTCTCTGGTGGCAGATGAACGGTTCTGTTGGGTCTCTGGAGGCAGAGGAACGGTTCTGTTGGGTCCCTGGTGGCAGATGAACGGTTCTGTTGGGTCTCTGGTGGCAGATGAACGGTTCTGTTGGGTCCCTGGTGGCAGAAGAACGGTTCTGTTGGGTCCCTGGTGGCAGAAGAACGGTTCTGTTGGGTCTCTGGTGGCAGAGGAAAGGTTCTGTTGGGTCTCTGGTGGCAGAGGAACGGTTCTGTTGGGTCCCTGGTGGCAGATGAACGGTTCTGTTGGGTCTCTGGTGGCAGATGAACGGTTCTGTTGGGTCCCTGGTGGCAGATGAACGGTTCTGTTGGGTCTCTGATGGCAGATGAACGGTTCTGTTGGGTCCCTGGTGGCAGAGGAAAGGTTCTGTTGGGTCTCTGGTGGCAGATGAACGGTTCTGTTGGGTCCCTGGTGGCAGAGGAAAGGTTCTGTTGGGTCCCTGGTGGCAGAGGAACGGTTCTGTTGGGTCTCTGGTGGCAGAGGAACGGTCCTGTTGGGTCTCTGGTGGCAGAGGAACGGTCCTGTTGGGTCTCTGGTGGCAGAGGAACGGTCCTGTTGGGTCTCTGGTGGCAGAGGAACGGTTCTGTTGGGTCTCTGGTGGCAGAGGAACGGTTCTATTGGGTTCCTGGTGGCAGAGGAACGGTCCTGTTGGGTCCCTGGTGGCAGAGGAACGGTTCTATTGGGTTCCTGGTGGCAGAGGAACGGTTCTATTGGGTTCCTGGTGGCAGAGGAACGGTTCTGTTGGGTCTCTGGTGGCAGAGGAAAGGTTCTGTTGGGTCTCTGGTGGCAGAGGAACGGTTCTGTTGGGTCTCTGGTGGCAGAGGAACGGTTCTGTTGGGTCCCTGGTGGCAGAAGAACGGTTCTGTTGGGTCCCTGGTGGCAGAAGAACGGTTCTGTTGGGTCTCTGGTGGCAGAGGAAAGGTTCTGTTGGGTCTCTGATGGCAGAGGAACGGTTCTGTTGGGTCTCTGGTGGCAGATGAACGGTTCTGTTGGGTCTCTGGAGGCAGAGGAACGGTTCTGTTGGGTCCCTGGTGGCAGATGAACGGTTCTGTTGGGTCTCTGGTGGCAGATGAACGGTTCTGTTGGGTCCCTGGTGGCAGAAGAACGGTTCTGTTGGGTCCCTGGTGGCAGAAGAACGGTTCTGTTGGGTCTCTGGTGGCAGAGGAAAGGTTCTGTTGGGTCTCTGGTGGCAGAGGAACGGTTCTGTTGGGTCCCTGGTGGCAGATGAACGGTTCTGTTGGGTCTCTGGTGGCAGATGAACGGTTCTGTTGGGTCCCTGGTGGCAGATGAACGGTTCTGTTGGGTCTCTGATGGCAGATGAACGGTTCTGTTGGGTCCCTGGTGGCAGAGGAAAGGTTCTGTTGGGTCTCTGGTGGCAGATGAACGGTTCTGTTGGGTCCCTGGTGGCAGAGGAAAGGTTCTGTTGGGTCCCTGGTGGCAGAGGAACGGTTCTGTTGGGTCTCTGGTGGCAGAGGAACGGTCCTGTTGGGTCTCTGGTGGAAGAGGAACGGTTCTGTTGGGTCTCTGGTGGCAGAGGAACGGTTCTGTTGGGTCTCTGGTGGCAGAGGAAAGGTTCTGTTGGGTCTCTGGTGGCAGAGGAACGGTCCTGTTGGGTCCCTGGTGGCAGAGGAACGGTTCTGTTGGGTCTCTGGTGGCAGAGGAAAGGTTCTGTTGGGTCTCTGGTGGCAGATGAACGGTTCTGTTGGGTCTCTGGAGGCAGAGGAACGGTTCTGTTGGGTCCCTGGTGGCAGATGAACGGTTCTGTTGGGTCTCTGGTGGCAGATGAACGGTTCTGTTGGGTCCCTGGTGGCAGATGAACGGTTCTGTTGGGTCTCTGGTGGCAGAGGAACGGTCCTGTTGGGTCTCTGGTGGCAGAGGAACGGTTCTGTTGGGTCCCTGGTGGCAGAGGAACGGTTCTGTTGGGTTTGTTGGTTCTGTTGGGTTGGAAGGAAAACTAAAGATGAGGGCTCTGACGTCATGCAGCAGAGGAGCTGAACGCGCCTGCGCAGTGACGCCAGCAGGCGGCGGTCTGCGGAGTCAGATGCATACCACAGAAGAAGAAGGAGGAGTTATTTGAGGCGTACTACAGAAGAAGAAGAACAGGAAGTGATTTGAAGCTTTTCAGCGCCACTTCTCTGATCGATCCGGTCCTCAGAGACGCTGTGACCCGGTGTACCGACCCGGTGTTCCGACCCGGTGTTCCGACCCGGTGTACCGACCCGGTGTTCCGACCCGGTGTTCCGACCCGGAACCAGGAGATGGACCCCCTGCAGCTGTTCCTGGATCAGGTCGGACCCAGCAGCGAGGCGGTCAGTACCGACTTCTGTCTCCCACAGGTGTCCGGGACCCGGTGTTATGTCGAGAAGTGCATCCCCTGCTGGTCCGCTGCCTTAAAGAGAGTCTGGAACGGAATGATATTACTACGTTATCATTTGTTTACCTGATTTAACTAACAGATGCGAATTTCAACAAGTCCAAAATTGTCTCTAAAATTGAAATAATCAAACTTCATAGTTTTAAGTTCATTTTTAGATTATTTTATCTGGGCTACGCTAGATTGATATTCATAGAAAATGTCTCCAACAGTCTTTCGGGTTTACTAGAAAAGTGTTAGTCACGGCTCTTACTTTGGAATATTTGTACAATAATATAATAATAGGTGAAAGAGATGCTCTAAAGTGGACAATTGTCGGAGTATCATGTGTACATGTATTATTCATCTACATGAAGAAATAAGAAAAGAAGAAGGAATGAAGCAGCATTGTTAGCTCAATATTATCACTGCAACTTTATTGGTAAATGTGATAATCCACACCTGAAACGGTTTACGCGCGCTCCCGCGAATGGGGATGCACTTCTTGGCATAACACCGGTGGTCCCGTGGACAGGTGTTCCCACCCAGCAGGATGCAGAATACAGGAGGTTCTGCTGGTTCTGCTGGTTCTACTGGTTCCGCTGGTTCCGCTGGTTCTGCTGGTTCTACTGGTTCTGCTGGTTCTGATGGTTCTGCTGGTTCTGCTGGTTCTGGTTCTGCTGGTTCTACTGGTTCTGTTGGTTCTACTGGTTCTGCTGGTTCTGGTTCTGCTGGTTCTGCTGGTTCTGGTTCTGCTGGTTCTACTGGTTCTGTTGGTTCTACTGGTTCTGCTGGTTCTGTTGGTTCTGCTGGTTCTGATGGTTCTACTGGTTCTGCTGGTTCTGCTGGTTCTGGTTCTGCTGGTTCCGCTGGTTCCGCTGGTTCTGCTGGTTCTGCTGGTTCTGCTGGTTCCGCTGGTTCTGGTTCTGCTGGTTCTGCTGGTTCTGATGGTTCTACTGGTTCTGCTGGTTCTGCTGGTTCTGCTGGTTCTGCTGGTTCCGCTGGTTCTGATGGTTCTGATGGTTCTACTGGTTCTGCTGGTTCTGCTGGTTCCGCTGGTTCTACTGGTTCTGCTGGTTCTGCTGGTTCTGATGGTTCTGCTGGTTCTGATGGTTCTGATGGTTCTACTGGTTCTGCTGGTTCCGCTGGTTCTGATGGTTCCGCTGGTTCTGCTGGTTCTGCTGGTTCTGCTGGTTCTACTGGTTCTGCTGGTTCTGCTGGTTCTGCTGGTTCTACTGGTTCTGCTGGTTCTGCTGGTTCTGCTGGTTCTACTGGTTCTGCTGGTTCTGCTGGTTCCGCTGGTTCTGCTGGTTCTGCTGGTTATGAGCTGGTGGTTATGAGCTGGTTATGAGCTGGTGGTTATGAGCTGATGGTTATGAGCTGGTGGTTATGAGCTGGTGGTTATGAGCTGATGGTTATGAGCTGGTTATGAGCTGGTGGTTATGAGCTGGTGGTTATGAGCTGGTGGTTATGAGCTGGTGGTTATGAGCTGGTGGTTATGAGCTGATGGTTATGAGCTGGTGGTTATGAGCTGGTTATGAGCTGGTGGTTATGAGCTGGTGGTTATGAGCTGGTGGTTATGAGCTGGTGGTTATGAGCTGGTGGTTATGAGCTGGTTATGAGCTGGTGGTTATGAGCTGGTGGTTATGAGCTGGTGGTTATGAGCTGGTGGTTATGAGCTGATGGTTATGAGCTGGTGGTTATGAGCTGCTGGTTATGAGCTGGTTATGAGCTGGTGGTTATGAGCTGGTGGTTATGAGCTGGTGGTTATGAGCTGGTTATGAGCTGGTGGTTATGAGCTGGTGGTTATGAGCTGATGGTTATGAGCTGGTGGTTATGAGCTGATGGTTATGAGCTGGTGGTTATGAGCTGCTGGTTATGAGCTGGTGGTTATGAGCTGATGGTTATGAGCTGGTGGTTATGAGCTGATGGTTATGAGCTGGTGGTTATGAGCTGGTGGTTATGAGCTGGTGGTTATGAGCTGATGGTTATGAGCTGGTGGTTATGAGCTGGTGGTTATGAGCTGATGGTTATGAGCTGGTGGTTATGAGCTGATGGTTATGAGCTGGTTATGAGCTGGTGGTTATGAGCTGGTGGTTATGAGCTGATGGTTATGAGCTGGTGGTTATGAGCTGATGGTTATGAGCTGGTGGTTATGAGCTGATGGTTATGAGCTGATGGTTATGAGCTGATGGTTATGAGCTGATGGTTATGAGCTGGTGGTTATGAGCTGATGGTTATGAGCTGATGGTTATGAGCTGATGGTTATGAGCTGATGGTTATGAGCTGATGGTTATGAGCTGGTGGTTATGAGCTGATGGTTATGAGCTGGTGGTTATGAGCTGGTTATGAGCTGATGGTTATGAGCTGGTGGTTATGAGCTGATGGTTATGAGCTGGTGGTTATGAGCTGGTGGTTATGAGCTGGTTATGAGCTGCTGGTTATGAGCTGGTGGTTATGAGCTGATGGTTATGAGCTGGTGGTTATGAGCTGATGGTTATGAGCTGATGGTTATGAGCTGATGGTTATGAGCTGGTGGTTATGAGCTGATGGTTATGAGCTGATGGTTATGAGCTGATGGTTATGAGCTGATGGTTATGAGCTGGTTATGAGCTGGTGGTTATGAGCTGATGGTTATGAGCTGATGGTTATGAGCTGGTTATGAGCTGGTGGTTATGAGCTGATGGTTATGAGCTGGTGGTTATGAGCTGATGGTTATGAGCTGATGGTTATGAGCTGATGGTTATGAGCTGATGGTTATGAGCTGATGGTTATGAGCTGATGGTTATGAGCTGGTGGTTATGAGCTGATGGTTATGAGCTGGTGGTTATGAGCTGATGGTTATGAGCTGGTTATGAGCTGGTGGTTATGAGCTGATGGTTATGAGCTGATGGTTATGAGCTGGTTATGAGCTGGTGGTTATGAGCTGATGGTTATGAGCTGGTGGTTATGAGCTGGTTATGAGCTGGTGGTTATGAGCTGGTGGTTATGAGCTGGTGGTTATGAGCTGATGGTTATGAGCTGGTGGTTATGAGCTGATGGTTATGAGCTGGTTATGAGCTGGTGGTTATGAGCTGGTGGTTATGAGCTGGTTATGAGCTGATGGTTATGAGCTGATGGTTATGAGCTGATGGTTATGAGCTGATGGTTATGAGCTGGTTATGAGCTGGTGGTTATGAGCTGGTGGTTATGAGCTGGTTATGAGCTGCTGGTTATGAGCTGGTGGTTATGAGCTGATGGTTATGAGCTGGTGGTTATGAGCTGGTGGTTATGAGCTGGTGGTTATGAGCTGGTGGTTATGAGCTGATGGTTATGAGCTGGT
Source organism: Odontesthes bonariensis (assembly GCF_027942865.1). Taxonomy (NCBI): domain Eukaryota; kingdom Metazoa; phylum Chordata; class Actinopteri; order Atheriniformes; family Atherinopsidae; genus Odontesthes; species Odontesthes bonariensis. The sequence continues at coordinate 296,056 of NC_134524.1, forward strand.
GGTTATGAGCTGGTGGTTATGAGCTGATGGTTATGAGCTGGTGGTTATGAGCTGGTGGTTATGAGCTGATGGTTATGAGCTGGTTATGAGCTGATGGTTATGAGCTGATGGTTATGAGCTGATGGTTATGAGCTGATGGTTATGAGCTGGTTATGAGCTGGTTATGAGCTGGTGGTTATGAGCTGGTGGTTATGAGCTGATGGTTATGAGCTGATGGTTATGAGCTGATGGTTATGAGCTGGTGGTTATGAGCTGATGGTTATGAGCTGGTGGTTATGAGCTGGTTATGAGCTGGTGGTTATGAGCTGATGGTTATGAGCTGATGGTTATGAGCTGGTTATGAGCTGGTTATGAGCTGGTGGTTATGAGCTGATGGTTATGAGCTGGTGGTTATGAGCTGGTTATGAGCTGATGGTTATGAGCTGATGGTTATGAGCTGGTGGTTATGAGCTGGTGGTTATGAGCTGATGGTTATGAGCTGGTGGTTATGAGCTGGTGGTTATGAGCTGGTTATGAGCTGATGGTTATGAGCTGGTGGTTATGAGCTGGTTATGAGCTGATGGTTATGAGCTGATGGTTATGAGCTGGTGGTTATGAGCTGATGGTTATGAGCTGATGGTTATGAGCTGGTTATGAGCTGGTTATGAGCTGGTGGTTATGAGCTGGTGGTTATGAGCTGATGGTTATGAGCTGGTGGTTATGAGCTGGTTATGAGCTGATGGTTATGAGCTGGTGGTTATGAGCTGGTGGTTATGAGCTGGTGGTTATGAGCTGATGGTTATGAGCTGATGGTTATGAGCTGATGGTTATGAGCTGGTGGTTATGAGCTGGTTATGAGCTGATGGTTATGAGCTGATGGTTATGAGCTGATGGTTATGAGCTGGTTATGAGCTGGTTATGAGCTGATGGTTATGAGCTGGTTATGAGCTGGTTATGAGCTGATGGTTATGAGCTGATGGTTATGAGCTGATGGTTATGAGCTGATGGTTATGAGCTGGTGGTTATGAGCTGGTGGTTATGAGCTGATGGTTATGAGCTGATGGTTATGAGCTGGTGGTTATGAGCTGATGGTTATGAGCTGGTGGTTATGAGCTGATGGTTATGAGCTGGTGGTTATGAGCTGGTTATGAGCTGATGGTTATGAGCTGATGGTTATGAGCTGGTGGTTATGAGCTGATGGTTATGAGCTGGTTATGAGCTGATGGTTATGAGCTGATGGTTATGAGCTGGTGGTTATGAGCTGGTGGTTATGAGCTGATGGTTATGAGCTGGTTATGAGCTGATGGTTATGAGCTGATGGTTATGAGCTGATGGTTATGAGCTGATGGTTATGAGCTGGTGGTTATGAGCTGGTGGTTATGAGCTGATGGTTATGAGCTGGTGGTTATGAGCTGGTGGTTATGAGCTGATGGTTATGAGCTGGTTATGAGCTGATGGTTATGAGCTGATGGTTATGAGCTGATGGTTATGAGCTGATGGTTATGAGCTGGTTATGAGCTGGTTATGAGCTGGTGGTTATGAGCTGGTGGTTATGAGCTGATGGTTATGAGCTGATGGTTATGAGCTGATGGTTATGAGCTGGTGGTTATGAGCTGATGGTTATGAGCTGGTGGTTATGAGCTGGTTATGAGCTGGTGGTTATGAGCTGATGGTTATGAGCTGATGGTTATGAGCTGGTTATGAGCTGGTTATGAGCTGGTGGTTATGAGCTGGTGGTTATGAGCTGATGGTTATGAGCTGGTGGTTATGAGCTGGTTATGAGCTGATGGTTATGAGCTGGTTATGAGCTGATGGTTATGAGCTGGTGGTTATGAGCTGGTGGTTATGAGCTGATGGTTATGAGCTGATGGTTATGAGCTGGTTATGAGCTGGTGGTTATGAGCTGATGGTTATGAGCTGGTTATGAGCTGATGGTTATGAGCTGATGGTTATGAGCTGGTGGTTATGAGCTGGTGGTTATGAGCTGATGGTTATGAGCTGGTTATGAGCTGATGGTTATGAGCTGGTGGTTATGAGCTGGTTATGAGCTGATGGTTATGAGCTGGTTATGAGCTGATGGTTATGAGCTGATGGTTATGAGCTGGTTATGAGCTGATGGTTATGAGCTGATGGTTATGAGCTGATGGTTATGAGCTGATGGTTATGAGCTGGTGGTTATGAGCTGATGGTTATGAGCTGATGGTTATGAGCTGATGGTTATGAGCTGATGGTTATGAGCTGGTGGTTATGAGCTGATGGTTATGAGCTGGTGGTTATGAGCTGGTTATGAGCTGGTTATGAGCTGATGGTTATGAGCTGGTGGTTATGAGCTGGTTATGAGCTGGTGGTTATGAGCTGGTTATGAGCTGATGGTTATGAGCTGATGGTTATGAGCTGGTTATGAGCTGGTGGTTATGAGCTGGTTATGAGCTGGTGGTTATGAGCTGGTGGTTATGAGCTGATGGTTATGAGCTGATGGTTATGAGCTGGTTATGAGCTGGTGGTTATGAGCTGGTGGTTATGAGCTGATGGTTATGAGCTGGTGGTTATGAGCTGGTGGTTATGAGCTGATGGTTATGAGCTGATGGTTATGAGCTGGTGGTTATGAGCTGGTGGTTATGAGCTGATGGTTATGAGCTGGTGGTTATGAGCTGATGGTTATGAGCTGATGGTTATGAGCTGGTTATGAGCTGGTGGTTATGAGCTGGTTATGAGCTGATGGTTATGAGCTGGTGGTTATGAGCTGATGGTTATGAGCTGATGGTTATGAGCTGATGGTTATGAGCTGGTGGTTATGAGCTGGTGGTTATGAGCTGATGGTTATGAGCTGGTGGTTATGAGCTGGTGGTTATGAGCTGATGGTTATGAGCTGGTGGTTATGAGCTGGTGGTTATGAGCTGATGGTTATGAGCTGGTTATGAGCTGATGGTTATGAGCTGATGGTTATGAGCTGGTGGTTATGAGCTGATGGTTATGAGCTGATGGTTATGAGCTGGTGGTTATGAGCTGGTTATGAGCTGGTGGTTATGAGCTGATGGTTATGAGCTGATGGTTATGAGCTGATGGTTATGAGCTGATGGTTATGAGCTGATGGTTATGAGCTGGTGGTTATGAGCTGATGGTTATGAGCTGGTTATGAGCTGATGGTTATGAGCTGATGGTTATGAGCTGATGGTTATGAGCTGATGGTTATGAGCTGGTTATGAGCTGATGGTTATGAGCTGATGGTTATGAGCTGGTGGTTATGAGCTGATGGTTATGAGCTGATGGTTATGAGCTGGTGGTTATGAGCTGATGGTTATGAGCTGATGGTTATGAGCTGATGGTTATGAGCTGGTGGTTATGAGCTGATGGTTATGAGCTGATGGTTATGAGCTGGTGGTTATGAGCTGGTTATGAGCTGGTGGTTATGAGCTGATGGTTATGAGCTGATGGTTATGAGCTGGTGGTTATGAGCTGGTTATGAGCTGGTGGTTATGAGCTGATGGTTATGAGCTGATGGTTATGAGCTGGTGGTTATGAGCTGATGGTTATGAGCTGGTGGTTATGAGCTGATGGTTATGAGCTGATGGTTATGAGCTGGTTATGAGCTGGTTATGAGCTGGTGGTTATGAGCTGATGGTTATGAGCTGATGGTTATGAGCTGATGGTTATGAGCTGATGGTTATGAGCTGGTGGTTATGAGCTGGTTATGAGCTGGTTATGAGCTGGTGGTTATGAGCTGATGGTTATGAGCTGGTGGTTATGAGCTGGTGGTTATGAGCTGATGGTTATGAGCTGATGGTTATGAGCTGGTGGTTATGAGCTGATGGTTATGAGCTGGTGGTTATGAGCTGATGGTTATGAGCTGGTGGTTATGAGCTGATGGTTATGAGCTGGTGGTTATGAGCTGGTGGTTATGAGCTGATGGTTATGAGCTGGTGGTTATGAGCTGGTGGTTATGAGCTGATGGTTATGAGCTGATGGTTATGAGCTGATGGTTATGAGCTGATGGTTATGAGCTGATGGTTATGAGCTGGTGGTTATGAGCTGATGGTTATGAGCTGGTGGTCATGAGCTGATGGTTATGAGCTGATGGTTATGAGCTGGTGGTTATGAGCTGGTTATGAGCTGGTTATGAGCTGGTGGTTATGAGCTGATGGTTATGAGCTGATGGTTATGAGCTGATGGTTATGAGCTGATGGTTATGAGCTGATGGTTATGAGCTGATGGTTATGAGCTGGTGGTTATGAGCTGGTTATGAGCTGGTTATGAGCTGGTGGTTATGAGCTGATGGTTATGAGCTGGTTATGAGCTGATGGTTATGAGCTGGTTATGAGCTGATGGTTATGAGCTGGTTATGAGCTGATGGTTATGAGCTGATGGTTATGAGCTGGTTATGAGCTGATGGTTATGAGCTGGTTATGAGCTGATGGTTATGAGCTGATGGTTATGAGCTGGTTATGAGCTGGTTATGAGCTGGTTATGAGCTGGTGGTTATGAGCTGATGGTTATGAGCTGATGGTTATGAGCTGATGGTTATGAGCTGGTTATGAGCTGGTTATGAGCTGGTGGTTATGAGCTGATGGTTATGAGCTGGTTATGAGCTGGTTATGAGCTGGTGGTTATGAGCTGATGGTTATGAGCTGGTGGTTATGAGCTGATGGTTATGAGCTGGTGGTTATGAGCTGATGGTTATGAGCTGATGGTTATGAGCTGGTGGTTATGAGCTGGTGGTTATGAGCTGATGGTTATGAGCTGGTGGTTATGAGCTGGTTATGAGCTGATGGTTATGAGCTGATGGTTATGAGCTGGTGGTTATGAGCTGGTGGTTATGAGCTGGTGGTTATGAGCTGATGGTTATGAGCTGGTTATGAGCTGGTGGTTATGAGCTGATGGTTATGAGCTGGTGGTTATGAGCTGGTTATGAGCTGGTTATGAGCTGATGGTTATGAGCTGATGGTTATGAGCTGATGGTTATGAGCTGATGGTTATGAGCTGGTGGTTATGAGCTGGTTATGAGCTGATGGTTATGAGCTGATGGTTATGAGCTGGTGGTTATGAGCTGATGGTTATGAGCTGATGGTTATGAGCTGATGGTTATGAGCTGGTTATGAGCTGATGGTTATGAGCTGATGGTTATGAGCTGATGGTTATGAGCTGATGGTTATGAGCTGGTTATGAGCTGATGGTTATGAGCTGGTGGTTATGAGCTGATGGTTATGAGCTGGTGGTTATGAGCTGATGGTTATGAGCTGATGGTTATGAGCTGGTTATGAGCTGATGGTTATGAGCTGGTGGTTATGAGCTGGTGGTTATGAGCTGATGGTTATGAGCTGGTGGTTATGAGCTGATGGTTATGAGCTGATGGTTATGAGCTGATGGTTATGAGCTGGTGGTTATGAGCTGATGGTTATGAGCTGATGGTTATGAGCTGGTTATGAGCTGGTTATGAGCTGATGGTTATGAGCTGATGGTTATGAGCTGATGGTTATGAGCTGATGGTTATGAGCTGGTGGTTATGAGCTGGTTATGAGCTGATGGTTATGAGCTGGTGGTTATGAGCTGGTGGTTATGAGCTGGTGGTTATGAGCTGATGGTTATGAGCTGGTGGTTATGAGCTGGTTATGAGCTGGTGGTTATGAGCTGATGGTTATGAGCTGATGGTTATGAGCTGGTGGTTATGAGCTGGTTATGAGCTGATGGTTATGAGCTGGTGGTTATGAGCTGATGGTTATGAGCTGATGGTTATGAGCTGATGGTTATGAGCTGATGGTTATGAGCTGATGGTTATGAGCTGGTTATGAGCTGGTGGTTATGAGCTGGTTATGAGCTGATGGTTATGAGCTGATGGTTATGAGCTGGTGGTTATGAGCTGGTGGTTATGAGCTGGTTATGAGCTGATGGTTATGAGCTGATGGTTATGAGCTGGTGGTTATGAGCTGATGGTTATGAGCTGATGGTTATGAGCTGGTTATGAGCTGGTGGTTATGAGCTGATGGTTATGAGCTGGTGGTTATGAGCTGGTGGTTATGAGCTGATGGTTATGAGCTGATGGTTATGAGCTGATGGTTATGAGCTGATGGTTATGAGCTGATGGTTATGAGCTGATGGTTATTAGCTGGTGGTTATGAGCTGGTTATGAGCTGGTGGTTATGAGCTGATGGTTATGAGCTGATGGTTATGAGCTGGTGGTTATGAGCTGATGGTTATGAGCTGGTGGTTATGAGCTGGTTATGAGCTGATGGTTATGAGCTGATGGTTATGAGCTGGTGGTTATGAGCTGGTGGTTATGAGCTGGTTATGAGCTGGTGGTTATGAGCTGATGGTTATGAGCTGATGGTTATGAGCTGGTGGTTATGAGCTGGTTATGAGCTGATGGTTATGAGCTGATGGTTATGAGCTGGTTATGAGCTGGTGGTTATGAGCTGATGGTTATGAGCTGATGGTTATGAGCTGATGGTTATGAGCTGGTTATGAGCTGGTGGTTATGAGCTGATGGTTATGAGCTGATGGTTATGAGCTGATGGTTATGAGCTGATGGTTATGAGCTGGTGGTTATGAGCTGATGGTTATGAGCTGATGGTTATGAGCTGATGGTTATGAGCTGATGGTTATGAGCTGGTGGTTATGAGCTGGTGGTTATGAGCTGATGGTTATGAGCTGATGGTTATGAGCTGATGGTTATGAGCTGGTGGTTATGAGCTGGTGGTTATGAGCTGATGGTTATGAGCTGGTGGTTATGAGCTGGTTATGAGCTGATGGTTATGAGCTGATGGTTATGAGCTGGTGGTTATGAGCTGGTGGTTATGAGCTGGTGGTTATGAGCTGGTGGTTATGAGCTGGTTATGAGCTGGTGGTTATGAGCTGGTTATGAGCTGATGGTTATGAGCTGGTTATGAGCTGGTGGTTATGAGCTGATGGTTATGAGCTGATGGTTATGAGCTGATGGTTATGAGCTGGTGGTTATGAGCTGGTGGTTATGAGCTGATGGTTATGAGCTGGTGGTTATGAGCTGGTTATGAGCTGCTGGTTATGAGCTGGTGGTTATGAGCTGGTGGTTATGAGCTGATGGTTATGAGCTGGTGGTTATGAGCTGGTGGTTATGAGCTGGTGGTTATGAGCTGATGGTTATGAGCTGGTGGTTATGAGCTGGTTATGAGCTGGTGGTTATGAGCTGGTGGTTATGAGCTGATGGTTATGAGCTGATGGTTATGAGCTGATGGTTATGAGCTGATGGTTATGAGCTGGTGGTTATGAGCTGATGGTTATGAGCTGGTGGTTATGAGCTGGTTATGAGCTGGTGGTTATGAGCTGGTTATGAGCTGATGGTTATGAGCTGATGGTTATGAGCTGATGGTTATGAGCTGATGGTTATGAGCTGGTGGTTATGAGCTGGTGGTTATGAGCTGATGGTTATGAGCTGATGGTTATGAGCTGATGGTTATGAGCTGGTTATGAGCTGATGGTTATGAGCTGATGGTTATGAGCTGATGGTTATGAGCTGATGGTTATGAGCTGATGGTTATGAGCTGATGGTTATGAGCTGATGGTTATGAGCTGGTGGTTATGAGCTGGTGGTTATGAGCTGATGGTTATGAGCTGGTGGTTATGAGCTGGTTATGAGCTGGTGGTTATGAGCTGGTTATGAGCTGATGGTTATGAGCTGATGGTTATGAGCTGGTGGTTATGAGCTGATGGTTATGAGCTGGTGGTTATGAGCTGATGGTTATGAGCTGATGGTTATGAGCTGGTGGTTATGAGCTGGTGGTTATGAGCTGATGGTTATGAGCTGGTGGTTATGAGCTGGTGGTTATGAGCTGATGGTTATGAGCTGGTGGTTATGAGCTGGTTATGAGCTGGTGGTTATGAGCTGGTTATGAGCTGATGGTTATGAGCTGATGGTTATGAGCTGATGGTTATGAGCTGGTGGTTATGAGCTGGTGGTTATGAGCTGATGGTTATGAGCTGATGGTTATGAGCTGATGGTTATGAGCTGGTTATGAGCTGATGGTTATGAGCTGATGGTTATGAGCTGATGGTTATGAGCTGGTGGTTATGAGCTGGTGGTTATGAGCTGATGGTTATGAGCTGGTGGTTATGAGCTGGTTATGAGCTGGTGGTTATGAGCTGGTTATGAGCTGATGGTTATGAGCTGATGGTTATGAGCTGGTGGTTATGAGCTGATGGTTATGAGCTGGTGGTTATGAGCTGATGGTTATGAGCTGATGGTTATGAGCTGGTGGTTATGAGCTGGTGGTTATGAGCTGATGGTTATGAGCTGGTGGTTATGAGCTGATGGTTATGAGCTGATGGTTATGAGCTGATGGTTATGAGCTGGTGGTTATGAGCTGGTGGTTATGAGCTGATGGTTATGAGCTGGTGGTTATGAGCTGGTTATGAGCTGGTGGTTATGAGCTGGTTATGAGCTGATGGTTATGAGCTGATGGTTATGAGCTGGTGGTTATGAGCTGATGGTTATGAGCTGGTGGTTATGAGCTGATGGTTATGAGCTGATGGTTATGAGCTGGTGGTTATGAGCTGGTGGTTATGAGCTGATGGTTATGAGCTGATGGTTATGAGCTGATGGTTATGAGCTGATGGTTATGAGCTGATGGTTATGAGCTGGTGGTTATGAGCTGGTGGTTATGAGCTGATGGTTATGAGCTGGTGGTTATGAGCTGGTGGTTATGAGCTGATGGTTATGAGTTGTTCTCTTTCTTTTTCCATCCAGCTGTTCTCTCTCTGTTTCCATCCAGCTGTTCTCTCTGTTTCTGTTTCTGTTTCCATCCAGCTGTTCTCTCTGTTTCTCTTTCTGTTTCCATCCAGCTGTTCTCTTTCTGTTTCCATCCAGCTGTTCTCTTTCTGTTTCCATCCAGCTGTTCTCTCTCTGTTTCCATCCAGCTGTTCTCTCTCTGTTTCCATCCAGCTGTTCTCTCTCTGTTTCCATCCAGCTGTTCTCTCTCTGTTTCCATCCAGCTGTTCTCTCTCTGTTTCCATCCAGCTGTTCTCTCTCTGTTTCCATCCAGCTGTTCTCTTTCTGTTTCCATCCAGCTGTTCTCTTTCTGTTTCCATCCAGCTGTTCTATTTCTGTTTCCATCCAGCTGTTCTCTCTCTGTTTCCATCCAGCTGTTCTCTTTCTGTTTCCATCCAGCTGTTCTCTCTCTCTTTCCATCCAGCTGTTCTCTCTCTGTTTCCATCCAGCTGTATCAGGCCATTAACACACCAGAGCAGGTGTTATTATGGCTCACCTGTTATTAACACAGCTCAGACTCTGATCACTGACCAGCTGTGCCCTTGAGCAAGGCACCTAACCCCACATTGCTCCAGGGACTGTAACCAATACCCTGTATCTAAATAAGATGTAAGTCGCTTTGGATAAAAGCGTCAGCTAAGTGTAATGTAATGAAATGTAATGTAATGGGGTGGAGCTTAGAGGAGGGGCCACTTTCGAATCTTGCTAGCTCTCTAGGATTACCTACCATAGCTTTGACACAGCTCAGACTGATCACTGACCAGCTGTTCCTGTTTCAGGAGGCCGCCTGGTTAAAGAACATCTTCACCTTCATCACTCAACACCTGAGTCCTGTGAGCTGTGGCCCCACCCCCTCTGCTGCTGATCTGTCCACAGGTGAGTTCATCAGAAACAGACAGAACCGGGAAAGGTTCGTCAGGGGAATGCGGTGGTTCAGAGGGAGCACCGTCTGTCTGTGGGTAGCATTAGGAAGTAGCATTAGGAAGTAGCATTAGGAAGTAGCATTGGGTAGTAGCATTGGGTAGTAGCAATAGGTAGTAGCATTAGGTAGTGGCAATAGGTAGTAACAATAGGTAGTAGCATTAGGTAGTAGCAATAGGTAGTAGCATTAGGAAGTAGCATTAGGAAGTAGCATTGGGTAGTAGCATTGGGTAGTAGCATTGGGTAGTAGCAATAGGTAGTAGCATTAGGTAGTGGCAATAGGTAGTAACAATAGGTAGTGGCAATAGGTAGTAACAATAGGTAGTAGCAATAGGTAGTAGCATTAGGTAGTAGCAATAGGTAGTAGCATTAGGTAGTAGCAATAGGTAGTAGCATTAGGTAGTAGCAATAGGTAGTAGCAATGGGTAGTAACATTAGGTAGTAGCAATGGGTAGTAACATTAGGTAGTAGCATTCGGTAGTAGCATTCGGTAGTAACATTCGGTAGTAGCATTAGGAAGTAGCATTAGGAAGTAGCATTAGGTAGTAGCAATGGGTAGTAACATTAGGTAGTAGCAATAGGTAGTAGCATTAGGTAGTAGCAATAGGTAGTAACATTAGGTAGTAGTAACATTAGGTAGTAGCAATAGGAAGTAGCAATAGGTAGTAGCATTAGGTAGTAGCAATAGGTAGTAGCATTAGGTAGTAGCAATAGGTAGTAGCATTAGGTAGTAGCAATAGGTAGTAGCATTAGGTAGTAGCAATAGGTAGTAGCAATGGGTAGTAACATTAGGTAGTAGCAATGGGTAGTAACATTAGGTAGTAGCATTCGGTAGTAGCATTCGGTAGTAACATTCGGTAGTAGCATTAGGAAGTAGCATTAGGAAGTAGCATTAGGTAGTAGCAATGGGTAGTAACATTAGGTAGTAGCAATAGGTAGTAGCATTAGGTAGTAGCAATAGGTAGTAACATTAGGTAGTAGTAACATTAGGTAGTAGCAATAGGAAGTAGCAATAGGTAGTAGCATTAGGTAGTAGCAATAGGTAGTAGCATTAGGTAGTAGCAATAGGTAGTAGCATTAGGTAGTAGCAATAGGTAGTAGCATTAGGTAGTAACAATAGGTAGTAGCATTAGGTAGTAGCAATAGGTAGTAGCAATGGGTAGTAACATTAGGTAGTAGCATTCGGTAGTAGCATTCGGTAGTAGCATTAGGAAGTAGCATTAGGAAGTAGCATTAGGTAGTAGCAATGGGTAGTAACATTAGGTAGTAGCAATAGGTAGTAGCATTAGGTAGTAGCAATAGGTAGTAACATTAGGTAGTAGTAACATTAGGTAGTAGCAATAGGAAGTAGCAATAGGTAGTAGCATTAGGAAGTAGCATTCGGTAGTAGCATTCGGTAGTAACATTCAGTAGTAGCATTGGGTAGTAGCATTAAGAAGTAGCATTAGGTAGTAGCAATAGGTCGTAGCATTAGGTAGTGTCCCCCCCACCAACCAATCAGTTCTCTGTTTCAGGTGTGTCCTGTGACCACGGTGTGTCCCAGCTCAGTGTGTGTGTGCTGCAAACGATCCGGGAGAAGATGTGTGTCGCTCACAGTTTACCTGTCAGCTACAGGTGAGTCTCACACACCTGCTGAAACCAGCACAGCCACCGGTCAGGTGATCCTCATACCTGTCCTCATACCTGTCCTCCTGTCTGTCCTCCTGTCTGTCCTCATACCTGTCCTCATACCTGTCCTCCTGTCTGTCCTCATACCTGTCCTCCTGTCTGTCCTCATACCTGTCCTCCTGTCTGTCCTCATACCTGTCCTCCTGTCTGTCCTCTTACCTGTCCTCCTGTCTGTCCTCATACCTGTCCTCCTGTCTGTCCTCATACCTGTCCTCCTGTCTGTCCTCATACCTGTCCTCCTGTCTGTCCTCATACCTGTCCTCCTTTCTGTCTTCCTGTCCGTCCTCTTACCTGTCCTCATACCTGTCCTCATACCTGTCCTCATACTTGTCCTCATACCTGTCCTCATACCTGTCCTCCTGTCTGTCCTCATACCTGTCCTCATACCTGTCCTCCTTTCTGTCCTCCTGTCTGTCCTCTTACCTGTCCTCTTACCTGTCCTCCTGTCTGTCCTCACACCTGTCCTCCTGTCTGTCCTCATACCTGTCCTCATACCTGTCCTCCTGTCTGTCCTCTTACCTGTCCTCCTGTCTGTCCTCATACCTGTCCTCATACCTGTCCTCCTGTCTGTCCTCTTACCTGTCCTCTTACCTGTCCTCCTGTCTGTCCTCTTACCTGTCCTCCTGTCTGTCCTCATACCTGTCCTCATACCTGTCCTCCTGTCTGTCCTCTTACCTGTCCTCTTACCTGTCCTCCTGTCTGTCCTCATACCTGTCCTCCTGTCTGTCCTCATACCTGTCCTCCTGTCTGTCCTCATACCTGTCCTCCTGTCTGTCCTCATACCTGTCCTCCTTTCTGTCTTCCTGTCCGTCCTCTTACCTGTCCTCATACCTGTCCTCATACCTGTCCTCATACTTGTCCTCATACCTGTCCTCATACCTGTCCTCCTGTCTGTCCTCATACCTGTCCTCATACCTGTCCTCCTTTCTGTCCTCCTGTCTGTCCTCTTACCTGTTCTCATATCTGTCCTCATACCTGTCCTCCTGTCTGTCCTCATACCTGTCCTCCTGTCTGTCCTTATACCTGTCCTCCTTTCTGTCCTCCTGTCTGTCCTCTTACCTGTTCTCATACCTGTCCTCATACTTGTCCTCATACTTGTCCTCATACCTTTCCTCATACCTGTCCCCATACCTGTCTTTCCTCCTGTCTGTCATCATACATGTCCTCATACCTATCCTCCTGTCTGTTTTCTTACCTGTCCTCCTGTCTGTCCTCATACCTGTCCTCATACCTGTCCTCCTTTCTGTCCTCCTGTCTGTCCTCATACCTGTCCTCATACCTGTCCTCCTGTCTGTCCTCATACCTGTCCTCATGTCTGTCCCTATACCTGTCCTCCTTTCTGTCCTCTTACCTGTTCTCATACCTGTCCTCATACCTGTCCCCATACCTGTCTTTCCTCCTGTCTGTCCTCATACCTGTCCTCATACCTGTCCTCATACCTGTCCCCATACCTGTCTTTCCTCCTGTCTGTCATCATACATGTCCTCATACCTGTCCTCCTGTCTGTTCTCTTACCTGTCCTCCTGTCTGTTCTCTTACCTGTCCTCATACCTGTCCTCCTGTCTGTCCTCTTACCTGTCCTCTTACATGTCCTCCTGTCTGTCCTCATACCTGTCCTCCTGTCTGTCCTCCTGTCTGTCCTCTTACCTGTCCTCCTGTCTGTCCTCATACCTGTCCCCATACCTGTCTTTCCTCCTGTCTATCCTCATACCTGTCCTCATACCTGTCCTCATACCTGTCCCCATACCTGTCTTTCCTCCTGTCTGTCATCATACATGTCCTCATACCTGTCCTCCTGTCTGTTCTCTTACCTGTCCTCCTGTCTGTTCTCTTACCTGTCCTCATACCTGTCCTCCTGTCTGTCCTCTTACCTGTCCTCTTACATGTCCTCCTGTCTGTCCTCATACCTGTCCTCCTACCTGTCCTCATATCTGTCCTCATACCTGTCCTCCTGTCTGTCTGCAGGCTGCTGTCTGTCTCTGAGCTGGTCTCCCAGCAGCACCTGGCCTGTGTCAGCAACCTGTCCTGGAGCACCAATCAGCACCGAGCGTGGGCCAAGGAGGCGGAGCTCTCCCTGCCGGGGCAGCGGGCTCTGCGGCGGGTCAACCTGCTGCTGATTGGCTGTCTGAGAGAGGGGCGGGGCGGAGAGTGGAGGCTGACGGACAGCAGCGGCAGCGTCAGGTGTGAGGTGAGTCAGAGGAGGAGGCGGAGCTTCAGGATGAGTCGGAGGAGGAGGCGGAGCTTCAGTCTGTCCGTCTCTGTCTCACATGTCTCACCTGTCTGTGTCTCACCTGTCTGTCTCACCTGTCTCTGTCTCACCTGTCTCTGTCTCACCTGTCTGTCTCACCTGTCTCTGTCTCACCTGTCTCTGTCTCACCTGTCTCTGTCTCACCTGTCTGTCTCTCACCTGTCTCTGTCTCACCTGTCTGTCTCTCACCTGTCTGTGTCTCACCTGTCTGTCTCTCACCTGTCTGTGTCTCACCTGTCTCACCTGTCTCTGTCTCACCTGTCTGTGTCTCACCTGTCTCACCTGTCTCTCTCACCTGTCTCTCTCACCTGTCTGTGTCTCACCTGTCTGTCTCTTTCACCTGTCTGTGTCTCACCTGTCTCACCCACAGTGCCTGTCTCCCTCCCCTCTGTGGCTCAACCGTCCTGTCTTCCTGCCCCACTGGAACTACATTCCCCATGATGCATCGGGGCTGGAAGAGGACCAAGGACACCTGGAGCTGATTGGCTCTCCTGTTGTGCTGTGTCCTGAGCAGGGACTGGCTGCTGGTTTGGGAGGGGCGGGGCTTAGCGGAGGGGCGGGGCTTAGCGGAGCGGTGGGCGTCAGAGAGGCGGCGGCGTTCCTGCAGAACAGGTGGGTCACATGACCGGGTCACATGACCTGTTGGCTGCGCCAGCACCTGAGCTCTGAATGACCTGCGTGTGGTTTCAGGGTCAGAGGTCAGCGCGTGTCGGTGTACGGGCGGGTGGGCTCCGTGTGCCCCCTGCTGGCCGTCGCAGGAACGACCTTCTTCTGCTTCACGCTGACGGACGCCACGCACACACTTCCTGTCCTCATAAAGGTGGGAAAGCTAACTGATGAAGACTGTGGGGAAGAGGAGGATGTGTGTGTGTGTGTGTGTGTGTGTGTGTGTGTGTGTGTGTGTGTGTGTGTGTGTGTGCTCAGTGGAGACCCCTCGTCTGTGGGACGTGGTACTGCAAGTATACACACTACAGGAAGTGTGTGTAATTTAACCAATCAGGGCTCCTCTTAGGGGCGTCACTTCCTGAAGTTTCAGGAAGTGAATAGATTGATAATGTTGTTGTAATTGTACTCTGTACTGCAACCAAATTAAAGATTTAAAGCAATTAATTATTATTTTATCATAGCAACTTATGTGTGTAACCAACCAACGTGCGTGCGTGTGTGTGTGTGTCTACCTGTGTGTGTGTTTGTACCTGGATGTGTGCGTGCAGGACGGCGGGCTGCGGTGGTCTCCGTGTGTGTGCGTGGGACAGAGCGTGTGTGTCACGGCTCTGCGTGTGTGTGCGCTGCGAGGCTGGAGAGGAAACAACATCCTGTGTGTGACCGAACGCTCTGAGCTGCGCACGGACTACACGCACACGCCGGGACACGTGCACGCTCCTGCTGACCACGCACACGCCGACTCGCAGCAGGACACGCCCCTGCTGATGATGTCACAGGCTGACGAGGGGTGTGAGGAGGCGGAGCCTGGGGAGGCGGAGCCTGGGGAGGACGTGGGCCAATCAGGAGAGAGGATGAAGCAGTCCAGGGTCATCAGTTACCAGGTGAGCTCTGATTGGCTGACAGCATGTTGCAGTGTGGACATGTGCTCTAAGCCACGCCCCTCTCCTGTGATAGGGCACAGTGACCGAGGTGGTGAGCGAGGGGGCGGGGCTGTATGTGATTGACAGGGAGGTGGGTCTGTGCGTGGCCTATCAGCCGGCAGCGAGGAGGAAGCTGCGGGCGGGCGACGGCGTGGAGGTGAGTGTGCTGCGCTCTGATTGGCCGCCCCGCTCTGACGGGCGCTCACTGATTGGTCGATCGTCTCTCCCTGCAGCTGCACCACGTCCACCTGCTGCACCGGCCCTGTCCCGACTTCCCTCCCAGCATGCTTTGCTGCTGCCTGCGCTCCACTCTCAGAGTCACCGCCTTCAGCAGGGTGGGCGGGGCTCCGCCCTCCCCCCGTTGTCCTGGAGACGGAGTGTTACCACGGTTACTGCTGCAGAGCGACACCGGTGTGTCGGAGTACCTGTGGGCGTGTCACGTGACCTCACAGCTGCTGCACAGGTGAGGGCGTGTCCTGCTCAGTGTGATGTCATCGTCCTTCTGTTGGACTGATGTGATTGGCTGACACCAGCTGACCCCACCTGTCTGTCTCTCACCAGCTGACCCCACCTGTCTGTCTCTCACCAGCTGACCTCACCCGTCTGTCTCTCACCTGTCTGTCTCTCACCTGTCTGTCTCTCACCTGTCTGTCTCTCACCTGTCTGTCTCTCACCTGTCTGACTCTCACCTGTCTGTCTCTCACCTGTCTGTCTCTCACCTGTCTGTCAGTCTGCTTCCAGGTGTGCTGCAGCATCAGTGTGTGTGTCTGCTCTCCTGGAAGCTGATGAAAACTCTGCGGAGACAAACAGGACGTCGGCGCAGAGACATTTACTCAGAGATGTTGGACGAGCTGCACACCTGTCCACTCACACAGGTATCTGACCTCTGACCTGTCCACTCACACAGGTATCTGACCTCTGACCTCTCCACTCACACAGGTATCTGACCTCTGACCTGTCCACTCACACAGGTATCTGACCTCTGACCTGTCCACTCACACAGGTATCTGACCTCTGACCTCTGACCTGTCCACTCACACAGGTATCTGACCTCTGACCTGTCCACTCACACAGGTATCTGACCTCTGACCTCTGACCTGTCCACTCACACAGGTATCTGACCTCTGACCTGTCCACTCACACAGGTATCTGACCTCTGATTGGTCGGTATGAAGTTTTAACAAAGTCAAAATGCATGTGGCAGAGTTAAGTTAAGAGATTGAATTAAGAAAAAGAGGATGAATCAAGTCAAGAGGACGGCGTTCCGCGTTTTAGCCCAATCAACACTTAATATTATATCTTATATATATATATTATACCTTATAATATTCTTATAAGGTGGACTCTTTTAAGCACGTAATAACATCACATTCACTGATTAGATCATATGATGTCCATAACACAGACATTGATAATAAAAATAAGAATATGCATGAACACAAACATGAGAACAAAACAGTTATTGGCACTGAATTCCTCGATATATAAAGAGAAAAACACAACAAAGCTTCTTTACCTGAGGTCATTTCTAATGGCCAAAGCCAGATGTAATTGGGTTATTATTTGTACATTTTAGTCCAACTGAATCTCACTTGTAGGCATTAAAATGGGAGAAACACACATGTCATTAGTCTTCCTAATTACTGGAGCTTTTAATTACTCAACTCAACTTTATTTTTATAGCCTTTTAACTCAGCCGTGGCTGAAACAAAGTGCTGTACAACACAAAATACAATGCAAAAACAACAATAAACAACAACAATATTAAAACAATTAAAACAATAAAACAATAACAGAAACAGTCCCCTGCTGGGTTAAAAGCCAGAGCGATATCGTTAGTGTCAGATATCCACGTCCTCTAGGTGGCACTGTGGCTCCATGGAAGAATTTTTTATTGTAATGTTTTGGTAACTTCTGTAGTGAGGCACGTACAAAGTGATGGAACGTCTTAAAATGATGAGCAGGGCGTCCCAGGCGTCTTAAAATGATGAGCAGGGTGTCCCAGGCGTCTTAAAATGATGAGCAGGGCGTCCCAGGCGTCTTAAAATGATGAGCAGGGTGTCCCAGACGTCTTAAAATGATGAGTAGGGTGTCCCAGATGTCTTAAAATGATGAGCAGGGTGTCCCAGACGTCTTAAAATGATGAGTAGGGTGTCCCAGATGTCTTAAAATGATGAGCAGGGTGTCCCAGACGTCTTAAAATGATGAGCAGGGTGTCCCAGACGTCTTAAAATGATGAGCAGGGTGTCCCAGACGTCTTAAAATGATGAGCAGGGTGTCCCAGACGTCTTAAAATGATGAGCAGGGTGTCCCAGGCGTCTTAAAATGATGAGCAGGGTGTCCCAGACGTCTTAAAATGATGAGTAGGGTGTCCCAGATGTCTTAAAATGATGAGCAGGGCGTCCCAGGCGTCTTAAAATGATGAGCAGGGTGTCCCAGACGTCTTAAAATGATGAGCAGGGTGTCCCAGACGTCTTAAAATGATGAGCAGGGCGTCCCAGGCGTCTTAAAATGATGAGCAGGGCGTCCCAGACGTCTTAAAATGATGAGCAGGGCGTCCCAGACGTCTTAAAATGATGAGCAGGGTGTCCCAGATGTCTTAAAATGATGAGCAGGGTGTCCCAGGCGTCTTAAAATGATGAGCAGGGCGTCCCAGACGTCTTAAAATGATGAGTAGGGTGTCCCAGACGTCTTAAAATGATGAGCAGGGTGTCCCAGATGTCTTAAAATGATGAGCAGGGTGTCCCAGGCGTCTTAAAATGATGAGCAGGGCGTCCCAGACGTCTTAAAATGATGAGTAGGGTGTCCCAGATGTCTTAAAATGATGAGCAGGGCGTCCCAGACGTCTTAAAATGATGAGTAGGGTGTCCCAGATGTCTTAAAATGATGAGCAGGGTGTCCCAGACGTCTTAAAATGATGAGTAGGGTGTCCCAGACTGAGTTTCCACACTGTTCAGCAGCTATAACACCAGTTTGTTGTTGTTTTATTTATCCATGTGAGTTGGTTGCTGAGAGTTCTTTGTTAAATTGTTAAAAAAAGGTTGGAATTTGGGTCCAGAGTCTTTCATCCTTGTAGGTGTTAGGTTAAATTTACACCTCATAGATAACACCAGGCTGGTTTTTCCTGAGACGGATGCCCCCCCCCCCCCCCAGCTTTGGTAACACTCAGTGTATTTAAGTCCAGGTTGAAGACACACCTATTTTCAGCTGCGTTTGAATGAAGCTCAAAACTTTATCACGTCTTAACAGCTGATTTTATCTGATTTTATCTATTGTTCTTATTTCTCTCTTTTTTGTTCAAAATTTTAATCGTGCTTTTTATTTCTACTGTTTTAATGTCTCTGTAAAGCACTTTGAATCGCCCTGTGGTTGAATTGTGCTGTACAAATAAACTTGCCTTGCCTTTGGTGAACAAAAAGTGAGCCTGTATATATTCCCAGCAGGCCGCTTTGGGGGAACACATCTGGCATTTTACGTCTTGAATAATCCTTATGAAAGCAAAATATTGCCCCCCTGCCCTCCGGTAGGCGCCTTCGAAGCCTCCGGAGCAGAACCAGCAGAATGAAGAACAGCTTCTTCCCCAGAGCTGTCTGCCTTTTGAACTCTGCTCCCCAATCTCTCAATATAGATGTATATATTACCACTGCACTTCAATCTGTAATATTTATTTGTATTTCATCTGTAATTATTAGGGCTGGGACTTTAGCGGTTTAATTTCGATTAATTAACTACACACATATTAGCGCGTTAAAAAAAATAACGCATTTTAATCGCACACTATAATTTATTTATTTATTTATTTTATTATTATTATTTTTTTAAATACAGACGGATGGAAGCGTCGACAAGAGCGTGGTTGTGTGCAGATTATGCAACAAGGAATTTGCGTATCACCACAGCGTATCAAGCCTCACATATCACCTCAACGCTAAACATGTAGCAGCTAGCGTGGAAGCTAACGGGGGCCCAACGCAGCTTAACATCCAAGATTCCATATACTGTGTTTTCATGCATGCTACTTTCAGATTTCAAATAGGGATATGTTCTGTGTTTGTTGAAATATTGTTGAAAATGTTAATTTTCTAAAGGATAAAGTATATGCGATTAAAATGCGATTAATTAATTTCAAAGCCTGTAGTTAACGCGATTAAAAATTTTAATCGAGTCACAGCCCTAAAATTTTATTTATATAGCACATTTCATGTACAAACAATTCAAAGTGCTTTACATAAAATAAAAGCATTGCAGCAGGGAGTGGAAGAAGCATTAAAATACATAAAAGAATATAAAGAGAAACAAATAAAATAATTTAAATGAATTTAAAAACAAGCAACAGTCCAGATAAGTTGAAAGATTTTGTGCAGATTTCATGCAAAGACAAATGAGAACAGGAAGATGGGAGGAAGTCAGGTTCTGAACACGCTGCATCTGTGTCTCTGCAGTACAGGCCGGACCCTTTAGCCCATCAGAACCTCAGTGTATCAGACCTCCTTCAGTCTCTGCAGTCCACCTGCTGGTCCTCCGTCTCTCTGCGCTCCCTGCTGCCTCCGGACGGGTCCAATCAAACCAGAACCCAGATCAACTCGGCTCTGTCCTGGTCCAGCCGGACTCTGTCCTCTGACCCGCGGACAGGAACCGGTCTCAGGTAAGCTTCACAGTTCTGAAGGGTTAGGACAGGGATGTTTCTGTGCAATCTGTTGGTTTCCTTAGCTAGGAAACTGTTTTTGAATTGGCTCTATGTGAACGAATTGGATTATTTTATGAATAATTATGATTACAATTAATTGAATTCCAATTGGCTTGAATTGGACTTTATTATCTAAGTTTCATCGCTGTGCTTTAGGCCCCGCCCCCTGCTGTTGGTGGGTGTGGTTTTAATGAGTTTCATCGCTGTGTTTTAGGCCCCGCCCCCTGCTGTTGGTGGGTGTGGTTTTAATGAGTTTCATCGCTGTGTTTTAGGCCCCGCCCCCTGCTGTTAGTGGGTGTGGTTTTAATTTAATTAATTGAATTCCAATTGGCTTGAATTGGACTTTATGATCTAAGTTTCATCGCTGTGTTTTAGGCCCCGCCCCCTGCTGTTAGTGGGTGTGGTTTTAATGAGTTTCATCGCTGTGTTTTAGGCCCCGCCCCCTGCTGTTAGTGGGTGTGGTTTTAATGAGTTTCATCGATGTGTTTTAGGCCCCGCCCCCTGCTGTTAGTGGGTGTGGTTTTAATGAGTTTCATCGATGTGTTTTAGGCCCCGCCCCCTGCTGTTGGTGGGTGTGGTTTTAATGAGTTTCATCGCTGTGTTTTAGGCCCCGCCCCCTGCTGTTAGTGGTGTGGTTTTAATGAGTTTCATCGCTGTGTTTTAGGCCCCGCCCCCTGCTGTTGGTGGGTGTGGTTTTAATGAGTTTCATCGCTGTGTTTTAGGCCCCGCCCCCTGCTGTTGGTGGGTGTGGTTTTAATGAGTTTCATTGCTGTGTTTAGGCCCCGCCCCCTGGTGTTGGTGGGTGTGGTTTTAATGAGTTTCATCGCTGTTTTAGGCCCCGCCCCCTGCTGTTGGTGGGTGTGGCTTTAATGAGTTTCATAGCTCTTTTAGGCCCCGCCCCCTGCTGTTGGTGGGTGTGGTTTTAATGAGTTTCATCGCTGTTTTAGGCCCCGCCCCCTGTTGTTGGTGGGTGTGGCTTTAATGAGTCATCGCTGTGTTTTAGGCCCCGCCCCCTGCTGTTGGTGGGTGTGGTTTTAATGAGTTTCATCACTGTGTTTAGGCCCCGCCCCCTGCTGTTGGTGGGTGTGGTTTTAATGAGTTTCATCGCTGTTTTAGGCCCCGCCCCCTGTTGTTGGTGGGTGGGGCTTTAATGAGTCATCGCTGTGTTTTAGGCCCCGCCCCCTGCTGTTGGTGGGTGTGGTTTTAATGAGTTTCATCGCTCTTTTAGGCCCCGCCCCCTGCTGTTAGTGGGTGTGGCTTTAATGAGTTTCATCGCTGTTTTAGGCCCCGCCCCCTGCTGTTGGTGGGTGTGGCTTTAATGAGTTTCATCGCTGTTTTAGGCCCCGCCCCCTGCTGTTGGTGGGTGTGGTTTTAATGAGTTTCATCGCTGTTTTAGGCCCCGCCCCCTGCTGTTGGTGGGTGTGGTTTTAATGAGTTTCATCGCTCTTTTAGGCCCCGCCCCCTGCTGTTAGTGGGTGTGGCTTTAATGAGTTTCATCGCTGTTTTAGGCCCCGCCCCCTGCTGTTGGTGGGTGTGGCTTTAATGAGTTTCATCGCTGTTTTAGGCCCCGCCCCCTGCTGTTGGTGGGTGTGGCTTTAATGAGTTTCATCGCTGTTTTAGGCCCCGCCCCCTGCTGTTGGTGGGCGTATTGCAGCTTCCCTCGCAGACGTCTGAACTCCAACACGCTCTTCAGCTCAGAGACGCCACAGGAGCGGTGGCCTGCGTCGTCACGGAAACCAGTGAGGTGGACGGAGGTCAGACGGCGTCATTCAACACCGCCTGGATCGGTACGGACCTTTATAGTTCTGACCCGACACTGTGTCCTCACAAAGGTCAGAGGTTAAAATGTGTGTGTGTGTTTCAGGATGCCTGGTGTGTGTCCTGCAGTTCACCATGGTAACGGAGAGATTCCTCCAATCAGATTTCCCCTCCTATCAACACCTGGACGAGGACAGGTTCATCACACACAAACACTGCAGGTACGCACACATGCACGCACACACATGCACACACATGCGCGCACGCACGCACACACACGCATGTTCAGACACGCACGCACGCACGCACACATGCACACACATGCACATACACACACACACGCACGCACACACACACACATGCACGCACACAAGCACACACACATGCACGCACACAAGCACACACATGCACGCACGCACACACACATGCGCGCACACAAGCACACACATGCACGCACGCACATGCACACACACACATGCACGCACGCACACACATGCACGCATACACATGCACGCACACGCACGCACACACATGCACATGCACGCACATGCACGCACACACGCACGCACGCACGCACGCACACACACACATGCACGCACACACATGCACGCACACACATGCGCACACACGTGCGCACACACAGACACACACGCACGTGTTCAGACAAGCACACGCACACACACATGCACACACGTATTCACACAGTCACTTGACCACCTGTGTGTGTGTTGGACAGAGTTTACCTGCAGTTCTCTCTGGATAACGTCCACATTCTGAGCCCGTCTGTTGCCATGGTTACACACCTGAGGCGGAAGGGGGAGGAGTCAGGACATGATGTCACAGGAAGGAAGAGAAGAAGAGAAGAGGATGAACCGGGCTCCTCCTCCTCCTCGGTTACCGTGACGGCGGACTCCCAGCCCTGCGTCTCCATGGTGATCAGGGTGGAGGAGAAGGAGGGCGTCGCCTGGAAGAACACAGGGGCGGAGTCAGACAGTGAGGGGGCGGGGCTCAGTGTGAGCTTCTCAGTCAGATCTGCTGCGATTGGTCCAGCGGTCAGCTGGGGGCAGGACCCGAAGAATGGACCAATGGCAGAAAGGGAGATGGACGGAGAGGCGGAACAGAAGGTGAGGGACACAGCTGGAGGATCCCATGATGCACCTGTGGTGTCAGCTGTTCACCTGTGTGTGTGTGTGTGTGTGTGTGTGTGTGTGTGTGTGTGTGTGTGTCTAAACATGTATGTGTGTGTGTGTGTGTGTGCAGGTGGTGCTGGTGCTCTCAGGTGCGTCTGCCCGCTGGTTCCCCGTCCTCCAGCCCGGATGTTTCTACAGACTCGTGGCTGCCAACACTCAGGTAAAACAACTGTGATGATTTTAGAGTTAACAGAAATCAGAATTAAGTTTAAAAAAAAAGATTAATTAACATTTTAAAAAGTTAACAGAAATCAGAATTAAGTTTAAAAAAAAAGATTAATTAACATTTTAAAAAGTTAACAGAAATCAGAATTAATTTTTAAAAAATGTATTAATTAAAAATTTAAAAAGTTAACAGAGATCAGAATTAAGTTAAAAAATGTAATTATTAATTAAAAATTTAAAAAGTTAACAGAGATCAGAACCCTGATGCTGACCCTGTTCTGTGTTCCTGATTGGTCCGTTGGTTTCTCTCCGACAGGACCCCAGGGTTCTGATTGGCTGTGGAATCCGTGGGTGGAGTCAGGTGGAGCTCCGCACTGAGTCCACGCTTCAGGTCAGATCCGATTGGAGGTTCCACACTGTGACACGCCCCCTGCGGCTGCCCACCTGCAGACAGGTAACAGAACCAGAGATTATAAACGGTCACATGACGCTGAGTCACATGACCCGTTGTCTCTGTGTCCCCCCTCAGGTCGCCCCCCCCTCGGTCCTGTCGGTCTCTGAGGTGTTGGGCTGCAGGTAAGCCGTCTTTCTGCTGCCACCTGTGGCTGCCTGAGGAACTGCAGCTGGTTGGACTCTGATCAATAAGTCTGATGGATCAATAAGTCTGATGGATCTGTGTGTTTCAGCTCCGAGGTGGTGTGTTTACAGGGGCTGCTGTCTGAGAGGATCAGTGTGAGGGACAGGGGCGCCGAGTCTGAACACACAGGTACACACAGGTACACACACAGGTATACACACAGGTATACACACAGGTATACACACAGGTACACACAGGTACACACACAGGTATACACATGTACACACAGGTACACACAGGTATACACACAGGTACACACACAGGTACACACTACACACAGGTATACACACAGGTATACACACAGGTATATACACAGGTATATACACAGGTATACACACAGGTACACACTACACACAGGTATACACACAGGTATATACACAGGTATATACACAGGTACACACACAGGTATACACACAGGTACACACTACACACAGGTATACACACAGGTATACACACAGGTATATACACAGGTATATACACAGGTACACACACAGGTATACACACAGGTACACACTACACACAGGTATACACACAGGTATATACACAGGTATACACACAGGTATATACACAGGTATACACACAGGTATATACACAGGTATACACACATGTATAAACACAGGTATATACACAGGTATATACACAGGTACACACTACACACAGGTATACACACAGGTACACACAGGTATATACACAGGTACACACACAGGTATACACACAGGTACACACTACACACAGGTATACACACAGGTATATACACAGGTATATACACAGGTACACACACAGGTATACACACAGGTACACACTACACACAGGTATACACACAGGTATATACACAGGTATACACACAGGTATATACACAGGTATACACACAGGTATATACACAGGTATACACACATGTATAAACACAGGTATATACACAGGTATATACACAGGTACACACACAGGTATACACACAGGTACACACAGGTATACACACAGGTATACACACAGGTATACACACAGGTATATACACAGGTATATACACAGGTACACACAGGTATACACACAGGTACACACAGGTATATACACAGGTACACACAGGTATACACACAGGTACACACTACACACAGGTATACACACAGGTATATACACAGGTATATACACAGGTATACACAGGTATTACACACAGGTATACACACAGGTATACACACAGGTATACACAGGTATTACACACAGGTATACACACAGGTACACACACACAGGTACACACACAGGTACACACACAGGTATACACACAGGTACACACACAGGTATACACAGGTATACACACACAGGTACACACAGGTATACACAGGTACACACAGGTATACACACAGGTATACACACAGGTACACACACAGGTACACACACAGGTATACACACAGGTATACACAGGTATACACACAGGTATACACACAGGTATACACACAGGTATATACACGCCGCTTTAAAGGGACAGTTTGCCTCTTTAAAGGGACAGTTTGCCTCTTTAAAGGGACAGTTTGCCGCTTTAAAGGGACAGTTTGCCTCTTTAAAGGGACAGTTTGCCGCTTTAAAGGGACAGTTTGCCTCTTTAAAGGGACAGTTTGCCGCTTTAAAGGGACAGTTTGCCGCTTTAAAGGGACAGTTCGCCGCTTTAAAGGGACAGTTCGCCGCTTTAAGAAGAAGCAACCATGTCATCCTTTGATGGCGTTTAGGCTTGAATGCTTCTTCTTTAGGCCTTGCGAACCATTCCTGAGCAGCCGTGATTGGTTGAGCGATACGCACACTTTCTTCAGAAATTTTCTAGTTAATTATTATTATTATTATTATTATTAATCATTTGTTTGAATGAATGAATACGAACAAATGTTTAAAAACTGTCAGCTGACATCACCTGGACTATTTCAGAGGTTTGTGTCAGATTTCCTCTTAAAATGTTTCAACACTCACCGATGCCTTAAAGATGAAAAGCTGGGACATATTATGGGACCAGTTCCATTCTCTGATCACAATGTGTGTGCCCTCAGGTGTGCGTCTCACACTCTGTGACCAAAGTGGGAGGAGTCTCAGAGTGTACCTGGACCTGAGCCACACCCCCTACCCACCTGGCCTGTTGCCTGGCAACATCGTGCTGCTGTCTGCCTTCCAGAGGAAGCTGTCCAGGTAACACGCTCTCAGGTTTAAACTGGATTATTCTTGGAATTCAGATGAATGCAGTGGGACAGACACCTGTACAGCTGAGTCTGAGTCAGTGAGCAGAACACCTGAAGGTTTCTGCAAAGAGTCGATGATGATCCAATAAGTACTGACCAACAGTCACTGATTCTGGGTTATGTCCTGTATCACACCTGTAACACAGTTAAACACAACACAGCTGTAACGCAGTTAAACACACCTGTAAGGCAGTTAAACACACCTGTAACGCAGTTAAACACACCTGTAACGCAGTTAAACACACCTGTAACGCAGTTAAACACCTGTAACGCAGTTAAACACACCTGTAACGCAGTTAAACACACCTGTAACGCAGTTAAACACACCTGTAACGCAGTTAAACACACCTGTAACGCAGTTAAACACACCTGTAACGCAGTTAAACACACCTGTAAGGCAGTTAAACACACCTGTAACGCAGTTAAACACACCTGTAACGCAGTTAAACACACCTGTAACGCAGTTAAACACACCTGTAAGGCAGTTAAACACACCTGTAACGCAGTTAAACACACCTGTAACGCAGTTAAACACACCTGTAACGCAGTTAAACACACCTGTAAGGCAGTTAAACACACCTGTAACGCAGTTAAACACACCTGTAACGCAGTTAAACACACCTGTAAGGCAGTTAAACACACCTGTAAGGCAGTTAAACACACCTGTAAGGCAGTTAAACACACCTGTAACGCAGTTAAACACACCTGTAACGCAGTTAAACACACCTGTAACACAGTTTAACACACCTGTGACACAGTTTAACACACCTGTGACACAGTTAAACACACCTGTGACACAGTTTTCCCTGGTCGTGGCCTTTTGAAAGCAGAGATGCATGTCAGACTTGTCAGTCTGACTCTGAAGCTTCAGTTCAGGTGAGGCTTGTTTACCTGTGTTCATGTTGCGCACCTGTTTACCTGTGTGTCTTGCAGGTCGGGAGGCGTGTACTGCTCCTTCTTACCTGTCAGCTGTATAACTGTGATGTCACTGGCAGACTCCAGGTACCCTCACAGCAGCTCTCCTGTTGGTTTATTTATGTTGTCAGTTGGTTGACAGGTGTTTCTTTTCTCAGCTGTGCCCCGCCTCCTGCTCCCATCATGCACCTGGGTCAGTGGTCTACGTGCAGCGAACAGGGGTGCATTATGGGTCGGGTCAGAGGTCATGTGGTATGCTTCCTCTTTCTGCAGCTGCAGTGGAGCTGCTCCCTCTGTGGAAGCCTCTATACACAGGTATTACACACGGGTACTATACACGGGTATTACACACAGGTATTACACACAGGTATTACACACAGGTACCACACACAGGTATTACACACAGGTACTACACACAGGTATTACACACAGGTATTACACACAGGTGTTACACACAGGTATTACACACAGGTACTACACACAGGTACTATACACGGGTATTACACACAGGTATTACACACAGGTATTACACACAGGTATTACACACAGGTGTTACACACAGGTGTTACACACAGGTATTACACACAGGTACTACACACAGGTACTACACACAGGTACTATACACGGGTATTACACACAGGTATTACACACAGGTATTACACACAGGTATTACACACAGGTGTTACACACAGGTGTTACACACAGGTATTACACACAGGTATTACACACAGGTATTACACACAGGTATTACACACAGGTGTTACACACAGGTGTTACACACAGGTATTACACACAGGTGTTACACACAGGTATTACACACAGGTGTTACACACAGGTATTACACACAGGTGTTACACACAGGTATTACACACAGGTGTTACACACAGGTATTACACACAGGTACTACACACAGGTATTACACACAGGTACTACACACAGGTATTACACACAGGTATTACACACAGGTACTACACACAGGTACTACACACAGGTATTACACACAGGTACTATACACAGGTATTACACACAGGTATTACACACAGGTACTACACACAGGTATTACACACAGGTACTACACACAGGTATTACACACAGGTATTACACACAGGTACTACACACAGGTACTACACACAGGTATTACACACAGGTATTACACACAGGTATTACACACAGGTATTACACACAGGTACTATACACGGGTATTATACACAGGTACCACACACAAGTATTACACACAAGTATTACACACAGGTATTACACACAGGTATTACACACGGGTACTACACACAGGTACTATACACAGGTATTACACACAAGTACTACACACAGGTATTACACACAGGTATTACACACAGGTATTACACACGGGTACTATACACGGGTATTACACACAGGTATTACACACAGGTATTACACACAGGTATTACACACAGGTATTACACACGGGTACTATACACGGGTATTACACACAGGTATTACACACAGGTATTACACACAGGCATTACACACAGGTATTACACACAGGTATTACACACGGGTATTACACACGGGTATTACACACAGGTATTACACACAGGTATTACACACAGGTATTACACACGGGTACTACACACAGGTATTACACACAGGTATTACACACAGGTATTACACACAGGTATTACACACAGGTATTACACACAGGTATTACACACAGGTATTACACACAGGTATTACACACAGGTATTACACACAGGTATTATACACAGGTACCACACACAAGTATTACACACAAGTATTACACACAGGTACTATACACGGGTATTACACACGGGTACTACACACAGGAATTACACACAGGAATTACACACAGGTATTACACACAGGTATTACACACAGGTGTTACACACAGGTACTACACACAGGAATTACACACAGGAATTACACACGGGTACTACACACAGGAATTACACACAGGTATTACACACAGGTATTACACACAGGTGTTACACACAGGTACTACACACAGGAATTACACACAGGAATTACACACGGGTACTACACACAGGAATTACACACAGGAATTACACACAGGTGTTACACACAGGTATTACACACAAGTATTACACACAGGTACTATACACGGGTATTACACACGGGTACTACACACAGGAATTACACACAGGAATTACACACAGGTATTACACACAGGTATTACACACAGGTATTACACACGGGTACTACACACAGGTATTACACACAGGTATTACACACGGGTACTACACACAGGAATTACACACAGGAATTACACACAGGTGTTACACACAGGTATTACACACAGGTATTACACACGGGTACTATACACAGGTATTACACACGGGTACTATACACAGGTATTACACACAGGTATTACACACAGGTATTACACACGGGTACTATACACGGGTATTACACACAGGTATTACACACAGGTATTACACACAGGTACTATACACAGGTATTACACACAGGTATTACACACAGGTACTATACACAGGTATTACACACAGGTATTACACACAGGTATTACACACGGGTATTACACACAGGTACTATACACAGGTATTACACACAGGTACTATACACAGGTATTACACACAGGTATTACACACAGGTATTACACACGGGTACTATACACAGGTATTACACACAGGTATTACACACAGGTATTACACACGGGTACTATACACGGGTATTACACACAGGTATTACACACGGGTATTACACACAGGTACCACACACAAGTATTACACACAAGTATTACACACAGGTACTACACACAGGTATTACACACGGGTATTACACACGGGTACTACACACAGGTATTACACACAGGTATTACACACAGGTATTACACACGGGTACTATACACAGGTATTACACACGGGTACTATACACAGGTATTACACACGGGTACTATACACAGGTATTACACACGGGTACTATACACAGGTATTACACACGGGTACTATACACAGGTATTACACACAGGTATTACACACAGGTATTACACACAGGTACTACACACAGGTATTACATACGGGTACTATACACGGGTACTATACACAGGTACTACATACGGGTATTACACACAGGTACTACACACAGGTACTACACACGGGTATTACACACAGGTACAACACACAGGTATTACACACAGGTACTACACACGGGTATTACACACAGGTACTACACACAGGTATTACACACAGGTACTACACACGGGTACTATACACAGGTATTACACACAGGTATTACATACGGGTACTATACACGGGTACTACACACAGGTATTACACACAGGTATTACATACGGGTACTATACACGGGTACTACACACAGGTATTACACACAAGTACTACACACAGGTATTTGACACAGGCTTCAGTTTGAATAAAGTTTTTGCTTCCATTTAAATAAAGTTTCTGCTTCTGTTTAAATAAAGTTTTTGCTTGGGTTTAAATAAAGTTTCTGCTTCAGTTTGAATAAAGTTTCTGCTTCTGTTTAAATAAAGTTTTTGCTTCGGTTTAAATAAAGGTTCTGCTTCAGTTTAAATAAAGTTTCTGCTTGGGTTTAAATAAAGTTTCTGCTTCGGTTTAAATAAAGTTTCTGCTTCAGCGCTGCAGCTCTCAGTGTGGATCGTCCTCGTCGGTTTTTCAGTCCACAGCAAAGTAAGAACATTTTCTGTTTGATTGATTATTGATTTGATGTTCAAACACTCATCGACCTTCAGCTGATTCAGTTATCTTTATTGATCAGGCTGGTGATTGACGATGGCACCGGTGAGGCCCACGTCTGGTTCTCAGGTGCGGTGGTTCGTTCTCTGCTGGGATTGGCTGATCCTCAGTGGGAGGGGCTTCAGAGAGCGCTCAGGGTTAAAGGTGACATCAGAGTCTACCCCCGGGGGCGGAGCCTGGTCAGTACCTGCTGTCTCTGATTGATTAGATTGATACGTTGTGTTTCTTTTCTTTCTGTATGTTTTCCATTCGGTAATATAATAATAATTTATTTATATAGCACCTTTCATACAGAAAATGTAGCTCAAAGTGCTTTACAAATACGATCAATATACAAAGTAAATAAAGTAAAATAACTACAAGAATAACAAAATAGAGCACAATAGAACATCTTATAATTTAGTTATGAATTAAAGATAAAGTACTAAAAATAGAAAAAAGGAATTTACCAATAAAATAGAAAAACAATAAATGTAATATGTAAATAGTAATTATAATAATTACATTTATAAAACTAGTTGAAGGCGAGGGTGTATAGATGTGTTTTTAGCTGCTTTTTAAAGTTTGTAATATCTGTTGCCTGACGAATATACACCGGTAGAGAGTTCCAGATTTTTGGTGCATAAAAACTGAAAGCAGCTTCTTCACCCGTCTTTTTATATTTCATTTAAAAAAATATTTAATAAAGTAGCACCTGATGATCTCAGAGCTGGATTTGGAACATATTCTGTGAGTAGTTCTGAAATGCCCGGAGGTGCTAATCTATTCAGAGATTTAAAAACCAGAAAGAGAATCTTACTGGTTACTCTTCTCTTTGCCATGAACACCACCTCACTGGGCCGGATCGTACGCTATGCTGACGATACCCAGCTCTATCTGTCATTCCTATTGTTGTGGAGGAAAAGGAGTGTTCACACCTACCTGTGTGTGCATGTGTGCATGTGTGTGTTTGTGTGTGTGTTTATGTGTTTCTTTGTTTGTTTGTGTTTGTG